>NC_031975.2:7191027-7501443 GCF_001858045.2 Oreochromis niloticus
TACTGGAAATACACGCAGAGTAGCCGACCCGCGATGAGATTACCGTGTCTAGTTTAGCCACATGCTGCATTCACTTAAGATGTTCGCCCCTTCAAAAAAAACAAACAAACTGCATTTAAATGCTGGATGATGACTTCCTCTCCCGACTTGTTGGGTAATTTTCCCAAATCTCCTTCGGCGCATATTAGTGACGACACACGTGTGTATCGCAGGGCGTAGTAAAATCGATGAGTAAAATCTACACGTATTTCTCAAATGAAATTGTTGCACATTTCATTAAAAATAAATCCCACATTTTTATTTTTGTAATGAAATATGCGATAGGAAAGCTGTGATTCGATATTTGTATCTCCAAAATACACATTTATTCCAGAATATGTGTCTCTATCTGTAAATCTATATCTAACTTTGCATACAGTTTGGTTATAATGTGTTTTTTTTCCGGCGTGAAAGAACAGCTGAAATAGAACAGTGGTCTCATTTATCTGCTTGCATGTGGTTAAAACATTCGCTGACTGATGTGTAAAGTGAGGTGGACAGATGTTCAGTAAATAAGATGGTTCACCTGTATAAGCAAATGTATTATGGCAATAATGTTTAAAGTTTCAAGTTAGTTTTGGTTCTTTAAGATGTGGGTAATATTCAGGTGAAGGCAAAAGCTCAGAATGGATCATTTTCATTCACGTTACATAATGACACAGAGAGAAATCTTAAAAACAACAATTTATCATTAAAATAATTCTTCAGTAACATCTCTATACATATATTTACAGCAGTTTTTTAATACAGTAAAATAATATGATGCCCTTTTGCAAATCAGGTGAAACTTAATGCTACAGAAAAATCAGTGAATAGTGCATGATTAGGCAGTATTTACAGTTCAGTTCTATGGAGACTTAACTTAGTTTTAACAGTGCAATTTTGCATTTCCTCTATGCAAAAGAAGGTCTTACTGCTTAATTACTCTTGTAATTTTATTTCAATACTGTTTCCCAAAGTGCTTATACAATCTTTTTATTCTTCTTTATCTACACACATCCAAGAGTGACCAGATGTCAACAAATTAAAAGTGAGGTATAATTGTACTGAGTTAATGCTGAGGGGTAGCATGTGATTTTAATAAATGTGGCTTTAAAAATGCAGGTTAAAGGGTTTTTTTTCTTTTTTTTACATTACAAGATTTGAAGATAAGATTTTCCTTGTGTCTTATAAATGGAAGATAAAGTTTGTTTTTAATTGTTTTTTTAATAGTTTTTTTTTCCAGCTCTTACGGTTACATTTTTCTTTCCCAGTGACAATTGAGGCTGTTGTTACCTGTCATTGTTAGTCTGTATCTGTTCGATACTCATCTTTGGTTTTCTTGTGAGACTCATGTGTAGGTTTTGAGACATTAGCTTAATATGTGCAGTGTGGGAGGGGGGTAAAAACTGCTATGGACATAAAATGGTACACCTGGTCACCCCCGATATGTACTCCGTGCTGTTGTTGGTCTTCTTGAAACTGTGTGTTCTTAATTCGTTTCATAGTGTCAGGTTTTCGACTGGCGAACGTCTGTCCACTCCATTTTGGTGTTTTGAAGCGCCTGCGTCTTCTTCTCATCCACCTGCACGTAATCCACTCTGTACTCATCGGACAGGAAAGGCTTCTGCTAGACGTCGAGAGGTAGAGATAAGCAGACAGTGATGTCACAGTTTTAACAGTGATACAATTCTGCTTCACCTGCACAAACATTTGAACTATCAATGCTCCACAGGGTACAGTAGAAGTCTTGCTGTGCAGTCGTTGTCATTTGTCAAATAAAAAATAAAGTTAAAAATAAAGCCAAACAAAAGCATACCTTCAGCACAGGAGAAGGGGTTGCTGAATTGAAATCCAGTGACAAATAGTCAAGATTTGAACTTCTCGCCCAGGGCTGAACTGGCCCGTCAAAGAACTGCTGCCTCGATTCCTGTGAGAAAAAACAAATCATAAAGTCTTCGGAAAAACGTCCCTGTTCTCAGGAAAAAATTTCTGACATATTTACAATCCTAAAGGAACATCAGTCAACAGCAGGTCAGCTTCACTAGTGTCTTCTTTTCATTAAATATGTCACTAAAGAAAAGCAAAGTGACCTCTGTTCATTTTCAGATTGAGTTTAAGAACACGTCGGAAGCTATATGCGTCTAGAGACACAATGCGTGACTAATGTGCCTTTTTCAAGGCTTTATTCAGGGAAAATAAAGTAAATATGCACATTTTCCAGACCATATACAATTACAAGTAGCTGAGAAGAATATTTTGGAAATTGGTAGTCACTTTCCACTCCCACATTCTTCAGCTGTGTGAGTTCTGAGCATGTTTTCCCACTCACAAATAGTTCTATAATAAGACAGTGACAGATTGAGTGCTTTTTGTAATCTTCTTTAAGCATTCTCTAAGAAAAGTTAGAAAAATAATATTAAAAAAAAATAATTCTACATATGTTTCCACTGAATAGAAATCCTACCATTGCAGAGGAGCTTGTGACTTCATCTCTTAATTTCTCCCCATTTTCAAGTCGTCTTTCAAGAGGTGAAGGGTTCACTGAAAAGCTGGGAAGAAAGGAAAGGAAACATTTATTTACTTTCAAATTAAAAAGGAGAAAATACAGAGAATCCTGAGGTTTAGAAAACATCCCTAGCCAAATGTATTCTTAAAAAACAAGGCTCAAACCCTAACTGCAATTTTATTAACCCGATTGTGTGCTTGTTCTTGTTTCTATAACTCGACAGAAAAGTTTGTAGACAAAGAGACTTTCTGCTCACCATGAGTCGATCAGCGCTCTGCTCAAAGGGAGATGCGTGGGACATTCTGTGATTGTAGAAAGGCCGCTCAGATCAAGAGGTGGGGGTCGAGCTGTGGAGCGAGAAAAGGTCAGCGTTATCAGATTGGCTGCAATTCTCTAACGTGGCACAGAAAGGCCATGTCGGAGATCAGTGTTTGTGATGCAAGTGCTATATATCTGTCAGACATGTTCCTTGCATAGATATGTGACTATGAGGGAACACAAAGCATAATTTTAATTAAGCTGTACACATTAAAGTTTACAGAAAACATTCAATGGAAAAAAAATATCTTGAAAACATCTAGCCAAAGATGAAACAAACATTTAGTACTTTCCCAAACATTCAGGCTGGACTCTCACCTTTCCTTATGCGAGGTTTTAGATGCCGGTGAATCGGAGGTGGTGCAATAGCACTAAGTTGACTCATTAGTGGGCTGAAAGATGCAGAGGGTTCAATGCTGTAGGTTGTATTGAGGAAGCTTAATGTCCTCGGACTCATGGGGATGTAACCATCAGACTCCACGGTCGCAAGAGAAGGAGAAGGCGACGGGGAAGGGGAAGCCATAGGGACATATGACTCATCCTGGTAGTTTTGAAGTTTTGTGCTATTTAAACAAGGCTGCAAAAACATAAAGCATCATACGATCAGGCACGTGCACTACATCAAATATATTATTATATTACAGCTGGAACATTTGTTAATTCCACTCTGTGTAGACTTGTTGCATATTTGGGGCATCTTTCAAACTATTTTCATTGCATGTTTTTATTAATAGAGAAATGATACTACAGGGGAGAGTTGCCATTAGTTGAATCCTACAGAGGGATTGTCATTTTAGCAATCACTGTCTTGTTAGAAGAGAATCATGTCATAAATATGAAGCTAACTTAGCTTAGCCAGCTTGATTTGCTTAGTAACAACTTGTAGTGAGACTACTATACTCGTGCAGCCAATCTAAAGGTAGCTGATGTCATTGACTTCATATAGGCAGAAACATAGTGGCTGAAAGTAAACTGATTGTAAAAAAAAGGCAAACAAACAAGTAATAGTGGAAATTTAATTTACAATAATGTGATTTGTAGGTAGCTTTGAATGTGTAATACGGGCCATAACTATAAGTTGCTGCTGACATATGATGACCTAGATAATTTTTTTCTTACTAAGCCTGATAACAAATCAGACGCCACATGACTGTGCTAATTTTGACTTGAAAGAAAGACTATGTCACGCTCATGCTAACCTGAGTTAACTTAAAACTTGCTGAGGCTTCCTGTTTATCATACGGACATGAAATAGGTGTCAATTTTCTTATCTAACACTTTCTTGATAAACAAAAAGTGTGCATAAAAATAAAAGTGTGTCACTGTTCTTACCAAATTAATACTTTGTCTCCTTATCTGCATAAATTTGCTCTCGGCATTTCCTAAAAAACAAACAAATAAACCAAAGAATTATGTCTTTTAACTTCTTTAAAAAACTCTTTTAAAATCAGCTGATATGCGTATGAATCAAAAAGCATCCTGATCATATTTGCACCAGGTTTATGTTTCACTGAACCAGGATCATCTTCATCAGCTTCTGTACTGTGCATTAGGATTTACCCAATTTGAAATGGTCCAGGCTCGACAAAGAGGTCCTCCGGGGAAAAAATCCAGCATTGCTCGTGAAATGGCGCGCACTCATTGCCCTCGTCCTTTGAAGGCCTTCGTCACTTGCGTGCTCCGACAGGTGATTAGGCTTGGGTGGCAGTGGAGGGGGTGTTAGTTTATCACCCGTCGCCTCAAACATCGCGGGAGAATGTGGTTTGTCGAACTGGAAGACACTTGTGGCGCAGTGATGTAGTGGAGAGGAAGACGATGAGGGCAAAGCTATGGAGGTGCATGGAGCGCTGAACGGAGGGTTGCTCAGCCTCCCGTGGGGGAAAAGAGATGGGATGGGACTAGTGTGGGAGATTGAGGATAAAGAGGAATCAGTGCAGATGTCCTTGACAGCATCGTCTGATGACTTCTGCTCCAGAGAGATCTCAGAGTTTGAAAAGCTGTCGTGTCTGCAGATAAGGACAAAAAATGCAAATATCCCATTTGTTACATACACCACACTGCTATGATTTCAGCTTGTGGGACAGGTTGCACATACTGTACATACCGACTAGTGATCACACTCCCCGTCTCACACTGGGAGAGAAAGAGGTAGTCCGGTGGATAGCTGGAATCTTGTTGGCTTTCTACAGATGCTCTATCAGAGCTGTCAGGTGACAGCTGAAGGGAGGTGGGGGTGTGAGGAAAGCTTTCCTCTGAGCTCTCTGTTGACAACAAGCAGAAAGAAACACAGATAATGTAAGTGAGCAAGTGTAAAGCCAAAAGATGCAAACGTTCCCTGCCTTCACTCACTCTTCATATTCTGCATTTACATATGAAGTAGTATTTATATTGCAAGAAACTTGAAAGCAGACATGTCTTCTGTTTATATATCCCCTCATTCTTTCAGTCAGGTTGGCCCTTGTTCAGAAATTTGTTTCATTCCATTTCACTCAAGGCCCCCCTCAAGTCATGGCTGTCCCCGCAGCACTAATCCAAAAGTCTTTGGATGTTCTCATGAAATATTTGCTATTAGATATTTGTGTCCTCCTGTGGGCACAGAGCAACCTTTTAAAAGCCTTTGCAAAAGTTATGAGCCGCTGCAAAGAGCTCTCGAGATCTAAGGTCTACTGCTGCCGTCCAGAATTCTCAGTAAAAATCTTTGTGCAACAGTAATTGTGCGCCACAACTCACAACTCCATTTTTTTGATTTACAAGCTTGTGGCATATTGGCAAAAGTTGTGCCGTTGCTCTATCTCCTTCATGCAGATGACAGCTTTTGAACAGACGCACGCTGAAGTCTCCTCCTCAAAAATGACACTTGAAGCAAAGGCCGAATCAGCAGCGCGATGATGGTAAAGTGTCGATGTGTTAGATTCAAAAAATCTAATTACACCCCAAAGCATGGAGGTGATACAAAAGTGCCATGTGCTCATTTGAATGTAACGTTGAGCTGCTCTTATCTCCTCAGATCCAGAAGCGGCGTTAGGCTGCGTGACAGGGAGTATGCAGAACTGCAACACTAATGACTGCTGGAAACACACATGCGGACAACAGCCAGGCTCCTGATAAAGCGTGGGGTCAGGCTTTATCTAAACCGTGTACACAGCTTCACCAGAACTTTTATTTGAATTCATTTCCATTGCGCGGGTGTGTGTGTGTGTGTGTGTGTGTGTAGACAAACTGTAGTCAAAATATTTACATATTTCAAATGATAAAAGGGGAAAAATACAGCAATGTTTCCTTGTTGTTGTTGTTGTTGCTGCTGCTGCTGAAGTGGAAACAAGTCCAGGTATGAAATGGTGCTAACCACATGCAGTGAGAAGATTGTGAAAATGTTTCTGAAGTTCAAATTTATAAGGTCATACAACCAGCCTGTGATAACCACAGTATGGTGCTACCCTTGCTGTGTTCGTAAAGTTTCTCATTTTGAAGACTTTCAAGCTTATCCAATGCTTTCAAAGCCACCAATCCAACCTTAATGGTACTTCAGAAGTACAATTCACTATAAATTTAGATCTAAAATCTGCCTTTCTTGGGTATGTTTAAAATGTTTTTTTTAAATGTTAAAGGGAACAGGGAAATAAATCTTGTACAAACAGCATGGTTGAGAGTAACCTGATTGTCAACCTGAAGAATTTATTGCAGATTTGCAGTTTTGTTTTTTTACAGTTGTCAGTAAAGGGCAGCCTTACACTTGATGCCTCAGTTAGCATGGGAAACCCTTTAACGAAAATCATGAAGCTGCAAACAAACAGTTTGTTCTGACCTCATAAAACTCCCCACTTCCTGAGTGGTGACACCAATCTGTTTTGGACCAGCAGAGGGAGTCTACACAATTACTTCAGTGCAGCAGTGTCTTTCGGCATGTTTACCTGCGTCCTCCAGGCTCCCAAACTGGCAAATCTGACTGATGCTGCTGATCCAGCTGTTCATCTCCTCCTCGGTTTTGGCCACCAGGTAGAAAACACGAGATGAGGTCTTCACCACGAAGAGGTGCTTGCCGTGAAAGTCCCTCTTTATCCGCAGTTGCCCTTCCAGCATTTCCACCACGCACTCTTTCAGGTCAATGGTGCGGATTGGCTTTTTGGAGTTATTGCTCTGATAGTATTCCAGCACATCTGGATCACCGCTCATGCGACCTCTTCGAAGCACAAACCAACGTTTCCTCCATGCCTGCAGGTGCAAGAAGTAAAGAAGGTTTTAATGGCCTTGCTCTTGAATGTAAATTTCACCCAATGTTATGACTCACTTTAAATACAGTGCTTCATAATTCAAACTGTAGCATCAGCCTTTCCGGCCAACTTTGTTAATCACGAGAATTTGATCATGGCCCTGCTAACAGCAACCAGCTAACTAAGTTTCTTTGCCTTTGTTATGGTCAGTAAGCGGAACCTCAACTCAAATTTCCCAGAAGTGCAGAGAAGAGGAAGTTCACTGTATTTAGCAGAAAATGTCTAACAGAATGAAAGAGGTATTTATAAAGAGCCTGGTCACTTCTTTGTGCTGAAAACTAACTGAAAACCTAACACTGAAACTGCACTAAAAGGTATTTATAGCTACTCACAATGAGCACCGCCTAAGCCCTCTACTCCAACCAAGTTTCATCCTAGCCATGAAGCTGTTACAGTTCAATAATAATAATTAATAAGAATCACATTAATAAAGGATAATAATAAAGGTGTGTGTGTGCAGATGTTATCGTTTTCACTCTTGGTTTTTGTGGCTTCGTTGTTGTGGCTGAGTCTCTTCTGATTCTCTTCAAGGCATGAAAGCATGTAACATTTCTTTCTGTGTGTAACAAATGCTCTCCTGCAACAAGTCAGTTGGTGATTTATGTGTTCATTCCAGGAAATGGTTAGACACACACACACTTATTGCCTAAAAAACACTACTAAGCTTAAGAGGAAACCGTAACTAGGCAGATGGCAATTTTGATCCTGTAGATGTTCTGAAAATGAAAAGTTTCGCACTCCTAAAAAGGAGTTGGTTTGTGTATCCAGGTTCATCTAATGGAAGCAGATGGTGAGTGTAGAAGCCAATCAATAGATTCTGTATATTCTGATGAAATCAGAAGGTTTCACCCCCTAATTAAACATGGACCTCCTTGCTTTTCTTTAAATTACCATAGGCTAAGGCCTATAGTTTATCTCCAGATTGTAGATACTGTATGTGTGTTTAATTTGAAGAAAGAAAAAAAAAACGAAAAACATTGCAAGTCCGACACTGATCTGAAACTCACAAACAAGCTTGTTTTCTGTGTTTTTAAAGTTTCAACCACATCAGATGCAGCTTCCTTATCTTCTGTCACGTGAGGTTAGTTCGAAACTCTGGTCACATGGGTAACGGTTGGTCAGCAGTGGTGACAAATGAGTAACTTGTCCTTGTTGAGATTATTTGTCGCGATTATTTTGTGACTCCCAAAACAGAAAGCCCCAAACCATAATCAAAAATTAGTGGTTCTGGCTCTGGCTGTTCCACCAAAGCCAGAACTCAAAGACTCTAGGAGCTAAATGGAATTCAGCCATTTTTAATTACATTCTTTACACCCCTGTATCTGTTTGTGACAGGTCAAAGTGTATTCAGCCAAGAAGTTTACACATTTAACATGAAGACAAGTGAGATTTCTGGTATTTTTTACTTTGTAGTATATCAATATTTTAAGTTTTCTTTATTTAAAGGAAAACAAAGTGTGAAATCCTGAAATCAGACACTGTGATAGCAGCAATGTGACAAACATCTGATAGCGCTGCATGTGTATATCTGAGTAAACAAAATACAGACTCCTGCTCCACTTCATCACGCACACTGATGGACTGCAAACTGCATTTCCAGAAAGTGGAAACACAATGTTGACAGAGCTCCTTCCAGCGAAGTGTATCTCTAGCAGCACAATCAAACCAACACATTTGTTCACCACCACAGCCCCTTGCTCCTTCAGTCTTGTCGGGATGTCATTTACAAAGATAAATTTGACCCAGATAATTACAAATTTTCATACAGGCAAGACCAGAGCCTGATATTTTGAATAAGGCAAACAGTGAGTGTACCAGTCTATACAACTGTCTAAAAAAACAAAACATCATCAGCTGGATTTGCATGTCATGCTAAAATAAGTTTCTATTTCCCATCCCAACGCTGTCAACACACATACACGCATGCAACCTCCCCCCCACCCCACCCCACCCCCACCGCAAAAAACCCAATACACACACCCTTTCCTTACATCGCTGTTGACAAATGGCCCTCCACCTCCTCTATTCGTACAGAGGAAGTGCATACAGCCATCATCGAGCTGGACTATTTCTGCTTGTCGCTTAAGTGTCTGACTGCCCCTGACATTACTTCCCATGTTTCACAACACACAGACGCACAGAGCGCAGAGCAAGTGGCCATCCTGATACTATCACATGACCCCCACAACCACAAAACAGTCAAGGCTGGATGCTGTTTATGTAAGCTATTACATATACTCGCTGCAAGGAGTCACGTCCGAATGTGTCTGAAGCACATCTGCAGTGAGTGGGGTATTGTTGTTAAAGCACATGACTGCTATAACTACACCAACACGCAAAAGTAAAGCAACCTGTACCAGAGATGAGGAAGGTGATATAAAGGAGACTGAGACAAGGCAAACATACAAGTCAGTGTATCTCTAAATCTTCATTCTGTATCGCTGCACACACACATAAACACACATACACACAAACACACGCATAAACACAAGGCTCAGCACCACAGCCTGGCATTCGTCCTCCTGGCAGAGGACACAGACAAGTGTCCGATGTGTGCTCCTACTCACAAATCTCTTCAGTTTCTTCTCCGGAGGGGATTTAATGAGCCAGCCTTTACAGACCACATCCCCAGCACTCATCTTGGCTGCAGTGTGTCGTCCTCACGGCTGCTCCTGCCGCTGCTGCTGCTGCTGTTGCTGCTGCCGTGAAACTGAGAGTAAAGCATATCCTGTTCTGGTATTCAGCTCAGCCACTCCAAAAAGGAGGAAGTAAAGAAATTGATCACACTGACACTAAGAGAGAGAGAAAGAGCGCAGAGAGAGAGAGAGAGAGAGAGAGAGAGAGTTATGTATGTACTGGATGGAGCTCTTGGCCTGAGGGGGAGTTAATGAAGAGAAAAACACTGTCAGACAAGATCTGACAGATATGAGGATTTAGACTCGCTGACTGGTGACATACATTATGTCGCTATGTCACATTCTATTATAAGACCTGCAGTAGTGATTTGGGTTTTTTTCTGTTGATTTGTCAGTTTCCTCATGTGGCTGAGGTTTCTGAGCTCCACTGAAAGACATCGTGGTTTTCAGGGAACCAATGAAAACACTAAACTCCTGCCCTACTTGAGGCTTAACGATAAATTAAAAGAACCTCATTTACATGTGAGCTTCGAGAAAAATCTTGGTGGTGATTACTAGTAGAATGGCTACAACAGCTATTATTTCTCTGTTTGCTTTTCTATCCAGGCCTAGAAAGCTGTTTACATTTAGTTCTGAACAGGTTTTAAATGCAAACTATCTTGGGTCTTAGGTTGCTCGTGGTAGGAAAGGTCACAAAAGCTAATTCACACACTTGTAAGAGCACTGAAAACTGGGTGTAGCAATGTTTTCAAGCATTTATGCAAGTTGTGCATGTTTGTTATAGTTGACAAGACCAATAAAGTTCTAGTATTAATAAATAATAACATCTATAAATGTCTAAATAACCTGACACACTCCTTAAAGGTGCTCAGTGGCATGGTGGTAAATTTCAAGTGTGCCAGAGCACATCGAAACAAGATTCTGCTTGCCCAGTCCTCTGAACCTAAATGGAATATCAAACTGCATATAGAAAGGGATCTGTTATGTAGTCATATGCATTGTATGTCTTGTCTTTAATTTTAATGCTGGGATTATTGCTTTAAAAAAATGTTTTATATTGAGGGTTTTGTTGTTGTTGTTGCAAAACATGCAACAGTTACCGTTTCCTGTTACTTGTGTGGTAATTTCCCTTGGTTCATTACGTAATTCCTCTGAATTCAGGCCATCATTTTCCTTACTGCGTCTTCATAATACTTAGTTAATATATAGTAAGTGGAATGTATAGTGTCCTTTCTTTTAAAATACTCCATATAGCTCATCATCTTAAATACTTACATCATAATTTGTTTCTTCCTTTCTTAACTGCGTCTCCTTTTTTCTTACTGTATCTACATTTTAAGTTTTATCAGAAACTGGTGAGTAATTTTATGTAGGCAAACCTGTATTCAGTAGAATAACATGCTAAGTATTAGGAAACTGCAGATTAAGTTGCAGGCTGGCAAGTGCCATCATATCTTCTAATTTAGTTTTTGTGTATTTGCATATAAATACATAAATGTCATTACACACTAGCTTAGGCTTTAAATTTGTATGGTAGTGTCATGTACTTCTGCACAGAAAATGTGAAGAAGAACTGGTAGTGGTGAAAATACTGCTGATAGCGTAAAAGTAAGAAGCATACTGCTGCTGCTGGTGGTAGGAGGGTTATATTCAGAAGGCCTCTATTTTCAATGCTCTAACTTAAATGTCACTATCAGTGACTTCATCATATAAACGCTAAACACATCAGATAGAGATGCTTCTGAAGTACAGATGTGCAACTCACCACGAAATTATCTTTTTTCATACTAGGGAAGTTTGTTTTTTTTCTTTCTTTAAACTTCTCTTGCCAGTAAAAAGAACAACCCACCATGACCTCACCCTTTATCTTTCTTTCTCTAAAAGGAAGTACATTAATCCTCATTATCCTACTAAAAGTTACTTCTCATCACAAATTTTGAATATAAATGTTCTAAATCACCATTATGCAGCTGATGGCTGACAATAGCATTCCTACAAACACAACATACAGAATAAAGGTCTTTTCAGCCACCAGAGGGTGACAAAACAATAAAAAACAAAATTACAGACATTGCTTGCTTGTTTGTTGTTTTTTAAAAAGAAACAACAGAGAATAAAATATTACTTTCTGTCAAAATATTAAAGAAAACAAAAATATAAACCAGAATCTTACCTGTATATAAACTACTTAAAATAATACCAATATATAAATATAATAATATCAGTAATTTTGCTCAAAACTAGCAAATTAATTTGAGGCTGTTCAGTCAATCCACAGTTCCTGTCAGAGAGGGAAAAAAAATATGTCCAGCCTCTTCTGTATGCTGCTGTAGGAAAAGTTAAATGGAGTCCATGTGTTAAAAATCACATTCGGTTATAACTAATGATGCTGGTTGGGGAACTGCAGTGAGGCAGCAGGTTAAAAGAAGGTTTAGGCTCCTGTATGTGAAGAGTAACTGCGTTTTGCTAGTTAGCGAAGCCAGCGGCTAGCTAACCTTGTAGCCGTGCTATCCGCTAATGTGTTATCCTTCTGTGGTATGGTGTAGCCCTCAGGCAGCAAACCAAATTTCTGGTTAGTGTCCCTTAAAAAATATTATTATTTATTTTTATTTAATGCCACAAGACACATTAATGTTGCGTAAAATGAAGAGGAGAAGAAGAGAGTTTGACAGTTGACCTGCAGGGTGCTTTCAGGTGCTGCAAATGCTAATGCTAATATCGTTTTTTTTTTACGTGTTAAAGTTGAAATAAATATATTTTCTAAATATATATACATATAGACCTGCAGGGAGCCACATGCTCACCGTCTGATGATGAAATTTACTCGGTCCCTAGCAGGTTCCTCGATGTGGAAAGCATAATCCTAGACAAAATAGCGCTTGCCTCAGGGCAATATTATGTAGTTAGACCACTCTCCTTAGGGTATTAATCCTAAATTATGGTCTTTGGGGCTGCTTGTTTCAGATTTTTAGGTGCTTCCCTGCTCCAAAACACTTAATTCAAATGATTATCTTCGAATAGCTAGCTGTGTTTGAACAGAGATTGTTAAGAGGAACCTCTGCTAATATTCTGAGAGCACTGAGTGGTGGAATGTATATATGTTGTCTAGTTTAGTAGTCTAGTTTTGTTTGGATGCAAATTTATTACACACATGCACCAAACGTGCTGTGTTTCTGCAGAAAATGTATCCTCAAAAACTCACTGTGAAAAAAATGAAGTTGACATCAAGTGCTGATGAGCACTTTTCTCGTTTCCAAACAAGAAAAGGAAAAAACTGAGATTCTGGGTTCATCCAGTTGTCAAAGAAGACAGCAGCAGAGAGAATTTCATGGTTTGATCCAGGAGTTGAAGCTGTATCACTGACATCCGGCATCAGTTTGAGGTCTTGCTGGCAGAGTGGGCAACACATCTGAGGAAGCAGAGAAATCATTGCATAGAGCCAAATGACCCAGAGCAGTGTCTAAGGTAAAAATAGTATTATTTTAATGCTGCAGATTTGTCTAGTGAAATTACTTGGTCGGGGTGAATGGCTGCATTAAGAATACATGAGAATATATAAGAATACATGAGTCCAAAACATATTTTTAACACATGAAATTTTTGCACAGATTTTACACTTGCAGTGCGTAAAGGCCTTTACAGTCAGAATTCAAAGCATTACAGCATATGAGCAAAGGTAGTCCACATGTCATACACGTGACTTTGTTTATGAGATCTCAACCTGCATAGCGCGTGAGAACACACATCCACTTTGTTTACTTTCACTGGCAGTCATCCAGGAATCCACAGAACTACAGTTACCTCAGTAACTTCAGTTTTCCTCTGTATCCACTATTCCAACAATTTTATGTTTTTCTCTTGTGTTTGGTTATTATGCTTCTATTTTTGTCCAAGACTGTTTGCAATCATCTCGGAGAGAGGAGTACCAGCATCTCAACAGAGACTAAAACCAGAAACCCCATCTGTTGCTCTGAACTTCTCTAGATAGCATGCACAAAGAGCAGCACAGACCATTAAAGTCTGCAGGCCAAAAGACCAACCAGTAACCTGGAGGAGAACAAGGTGACAAACTCAGCAAAGTCACAGCATCCTACAAAGAGGAGTTGGATAAGCTGAGGATTAAGAACAAACCTGAAAATCACTGAAAGAGGAGAAAAAGCAAAAATGCACAAAACAGAGAAGAAACTTGAAAACGTAAAGACTTGTTGGAAGTCCAGAGAGTGCTAAAGGAAGAGAAAAGGGCAACGCAAGAGGCAAAAAAAGAAATTCAAAATGCAAAGAAGGAATTGTTGGAAGTCCAGAAAGCACTGGAAGAGAAGACAAGGGGACTGGAAAATTAATTGTTAAAGGTCAGTAAAGCACTCAAAGATGAGACGATTGACATGATGGGGATAAAGACAGATGGTAGACACTGAACTGTCACAGAAGGATGGGGGAAGAAGAAGAAGAAGCAGGTGAAAAAGAAGACAAACGAGCAGGACAAGAAAGTCAAGAACAAGAGCTGCTTCCAAAAGAAAAAACATCTACTAGTTACACAAACTTACAGGATACTGATGGTTCAACTCAGGGAGAGCGATAGCTTCCTCTTCCTCTTCCTCTCCCCTTTTTCCACTTTCCCTTTATCTTCTCTACCTTCACCACTCCACCTTTAATCCACTTCCTGTTTCTCCCCCCTTTCATCCTCCCTTCTCCATCCTCCCTCTACCACCTTCTCTCCCCTGGCCCTCCACTTCACCTTCTCTTACTCTCTTACTACCTTCATTATCCCTCTATCTCTTCTTCTTTGTCCTTTCCTTACCTTTGAAATGAAGAGTAATAATATATAATAATCTTCATCATCATAAGTGAATAAAAATCAGTCAATAAATAATCCTGTGTGTGTCTGCCTCTACTCCTGCTGGTTATGATCTAAAAAGGAATAAAGCTTTGAAGTTTATCAGTGTTTTTACAAGAATAAATTTCCTCTGCGGCTGTGATTGTCACATGAGCCTGAGATGAAGTGTTTCCTCCTTGTGTTTTCACAGATTTATTTCGATCTGATATTCGCTCGCTGAGTGCCTCTCCTTTTAGATAACCTGGGCAAAGCTTGTTGGGATTTACACCTAGAATCATTATCTGGGTCTTGAAGAAGAGGATATCCGAACATGCAACAATAATATTCACACCTAGGACCAGAGTCTTAAGCAGGAGGAGTAAGAGAATGAGACACTCTGAGCACATGAAGCCAAAGGGAACTTTCAATTTACAGTACTATCAAATCTATTGATATCATATTGAAATATATCCTAAATTAAAATGACACAAATAAGGCTATCACAAAACAATAGGGTATATTTTACCAAGCTTCACAAACAGCTGTGAACTCCTCATAAAAGTGTCCATCATATTAAACTGATGCTGGAAAATGCATCTGGGACTTTTAAGAGTTTGGAATTTCTTTAGTTCTTTCCATTTTCAAAGTGTTCCTGAATTTAAACAGGTGAAATGACAGAAAAGGGGATCATGTCCTCCTCTAATGAAGTTTCAGAGCAGCTTCTGGGGTTAAGGAGGATCAGGGCTGAAGAGAATCCCACTCAATGTGCACTTCCATGGCATCACCAAACCACAACCTGTGTAAAACTGTGATGTTACTGCATAAAAATCAAGAAATACTGATCCTCAGTGGCCAAAATACATTAAAAAAAAACAAAACTGTAAAAAATACCTCTGCAACATATTGGTAAATACATGAATACAGCAGGATTGTGATGCAGCAGTATTCATGTCATAACTTTTTTAAAAGGTTTTATGCAATCAGTTTATTATCATACATCAATTCCCGTGGTTCACCTAGGGTTGTCATTTTGAATGCACATGTGCAGTAGTTGTATTAATCTTACTAAATATTATTATTAACATTGATGGTGCATGGCAGGAAAAAAGAGGATGCTACCTAAGAAGACAATCTAGCTAAACTGGTCATTTTGAGTGGGGAAAATTGCAATCTGAAATCAAAAAACATGCTACACATTAGGAAATTACACTTTACATTGCAAGCTATGTTATAAAGTACCACCATATCTTTTTTGACATTTGTGTATTTGTATTTGTGGTAGCAGGGTTATATTTAGAAGGCCTGTAATTTGTGTGAAATGTTCTGACTTTATTATGTTACATACACACACATACATACAAACAAAGCAACAGAGGCTCGTTTTTTACTAAATGATCTTTTATTATATTAGGGAAGTAGTAACTTCTCTTGCCAGTAAAAAGAGCAACCCACCATTGCTTATTTAGGCTTTCTTCTCAAAAAAAGGAAGTACATCAATCCTTATTATCCAACACAAAGGTATTTCCTTGCCTTATAATTTACCAGCCAGCTTTGAAATGTGCAAATGACAAAGTCTTTCAAAATCACCATTATGTAGCTGATGGCTGACTATAGCATTCCTATAAACAGAATAAATCCATTTTACTCACCTGGACCCACAACACCAATGCCCTGGAAAAGAAGCCCCAGCAGCAGCTGCACTTCCTCCGTGTCCTGAGGAAGAACAACCTGGACCAGAAGCTGCTGCTGGCCATCCACTGCTCCTCAGCATGCTCTCCTACTGCCCGGGTGTTTGGTACATAGGGACCACAACTGAGAACAGGAAGGCCAGAACTGTAATTAACACTGCCCAAAAATGGAGGCCATTGCCAGATCCTCCTGTCTCAGGAAAACCAGGGCTATCACACGTCAACCCTTGCACCCCACCCACCACCTGTTTGATCCGCTGCCCTCTGGTCAATCAGGTCCTACACCTCCAGACTCACAAACAGCTTCTTGCCCTGGGCCATTCGGACTGTAAACAAACACTATCTCCTCACACCCACCCTTGCCCCCGCCTACTCACCCACCAATCTGAGTAACAGTCTTCACTTAGGCCACTCATACACAGACAGTATTCAGACCAAATCTTTTTCTTTGCACTACTTCCAACTTGTTATCTAATCTGTACCTTACTCTTATTTTTGTACATATTTCTCCTGTTTGTTATTCATTCCTGCTGTCTTACTATTTATATTTTATTTTGGCACAGTTGGCGTGGAGCACCCACAATTTCGTTGAACAGTGACAATAAAGGGCTATTCTATTCTATTCTATTCTATTCTATTCTATTCTATTCAACCACCAGAGGGTGATAAAACTAATTTCTAGAAATCTAGCCTACCACTCGTAAATTATGACAGTAAAAATTCAATGAAGATTTATTTATATAACTTACAATAAACCTTCATACATTCATTACAGCACATTATATTAAAAAGATTTTTATTTCTTGAAATTCTTTAAGTCATTAACTGCGTTAATAATATATAAATGATATTCATTAATATGTTTAAATGTGTTTTGCATGAATACACAACCTCATTTTGTGTTTTCATAACTTAAAACCGTTTTTCAACATTTTACTGTAGTATTACTTTAAATGACCTGCAGGGGGCAGCAGTAAACTCTGACTGCAGTTGTTTTAAGAAAGGAACAAGAAGGGGGTTCGAGCAGTTACCAAAGAGCCTTGAATGAAAGAGTTCAGTGTAGCTGCTACTTGCGATAACAGAGTTGCGGTCATTCATGTCCGGAGCGACGCCATCTTTCTTCTTCTTCTTTTTTAGGGGCGACCAATCTTAGGCGTCTTTACAGTCTTTACAATTACCCGTCATTCCCCAGAAACGTATGACCTGTCCCTGGCCTTGGTGTGTGGTGCCGTGCAGCTAGTTGTCAGTGTCTGCAGGCTGTTGGAATTAAATTAAGGGTAAACCGGCTTGTGTTTTTATCCGACAAGTCTGCGAGTAAACCGGGAGCTGAGCCACAATGCTGAAATGTAGGACTGTGTGGAAAAAGCTCGCTCCTTTGGCTAGAACTTCATCAACTCTGTGCCGGCAGAATGTGAGAAAAGCAGGTAAGTATCTAGTTACAGTAACTTGTCTTCCTGTTAGCTGACCTCGATTTGATCATGCACTGCCTGGAGCATGATATTACACAGCAGTAATACATTAACCCACAGGGGGGTAGCCCTGTTAGCTTAGCGCACGTAAACTTCAGCGACCTTTGGATGGTTATTAGAAAGCTAACTCAGCTAATTAGCGAACGTTAACGACGCAAGATGCCATTTCAGTAACGAGCTAACTTAAACTGGATCTCATTTCATTGATCGAAGCGCCAACGTTAACTGATAACGCCAGCAAGCATGTTTTTCACGTGTCTAGTGCTGGTACAGGTGTTACACCATGTTCTGTGCCCGTTTACGCTTTGCAGCGTATGCAAGGGCCCAGTGTTGGATTTGAATCATGGGGTCTTGCAGTCTCTGATGACCCAGAAAGGATAAGCCCAGTGCTGTGCAGTATGTAGGTTGCTAGAATGTACATTGATGATCATTGTTCTTCATAATAATATGTCACGTTATGTTTATTACTCTTAGAGTGGAAAAACACCTGCAACACAAATCAGACAGGTTTGCCATTGCCTCTATTTTATGGAAAAGTAATTTAAGGCGCTTTCCTAAACCCCAGAGGTGTGATGAGGGCAAGCACAGGAGCATATATTTCCTCAGTCCTTTTCCACTGTCAACATCCACAGATCTATTAAGCGTGTATTAAACAGGTAGCTACTTGGCAATTTTTTTTTATTAGAAGCAGGACTGAACCCTGATTTAGTAACGTTTGTGAACATAATTAGGAGTGCTGTAGCTTTGATCGGTGTTTAATCATGTGTGTGTTTGTTTACTGTTTCAGGTTTGAACAATGGCAGAATACCAACACACGTACCCACAGCTCACATGTCCAGTGGGCTGCCAGGGGGAGGTGGGGATAATCTAAAGTATGCCCTCCTGGTTGGAGCAGCCTCCATTGGTGGCGTGGCATATGTGAGTAAGCTTAGTTTATCATCATAGAGAGAGTGTGCAAATTTATTAATTGGAGCAATGATTTTCCCCCCTTGGGGTTTATTTCTGTAAATTGAACATTAAGGGCTGAGCAATATGGACAAAAGAAAAACAAATCTATATTTTTATGCTGAATGCAAATACAAGATATTTACAAGGCCTGCATATCTCTGTATTTTATATGGTAAATGGACTGATTATTATATAGCGGTTTTCTACTCTGACAGAACACTCAAACCGCTTTATACTAGAGATGGACCGATCCGATATTACGTATCGGTATCGGTCCGAACAGGGAAAAGGGGGCACAAAGACATACTTTTCTTTCTTATTCTCATTTAAAATACGTAGCTTTTAATAAATAATTATCTGAATCTTACACCCAAAGTTTTAATCTGATGTAAAATGTATAGAAGTCCATTACTATATATAGTAACTGTTAAGTCTATATACCCTAGTAAGCTATAGTACTTTTTCCTTTGGGAAGGTACCATCTGTGAATTCTGCAATTCTGTTGAAGAAAGATGTTGAATCTATTTAATTATTCTTGAAAAATAATTTGTTTCTGTGCATTTTTTTTCACCCTGCATCAAATTAAAGTTGATTACATCAATTAAGCATCATGAGGTGGAGGGTGGGTGGTTCCCTATTTTTTTTTTTTTTTTTTTTTTTTTTTGCTGGGAGTTTGCAACCCTATTAGTTAGGTTGCTTAATATTTCTGCTAAGTACTCTTTAAAATACCAGAATAGGGAGGATGGAGTAGGTTTAAGTTAGGTAAGGTTTATTAGATTGATCAGTGTTGCTGAACTATGAAATATTTTGGGTGCAGTGTATTTTTTACATACAGGTATAACAGAATAGCTTTAGTGTTGTTGTTTATTTAAACTTGAGTATGAACTTATACAAAATGCAGCAAGATATTAAAAAAAACAGTTTTATTGATTGAAAAACACACAATATCGGATTCATATCGGTATCGGCAGATATCCAAATTTATGATATCGGTATCGGTATCGGACATAAAAAAGTGGTATCGTGCCATCTCTACTTTATACAACATGCCACATTCACCCATTAACATCCATTCACACCCATTCACACAAGCACATTATTTCATAGGCAGTGTTAAAAGCCGCTGGTTTATGTTCTGTTAGGTAGGGATGGTTCAGTTTCTTTGAAGTAAGCCTGTATGAGGTTCAGATCCACAGGAGTAAAAACTAAAATCCATGTACTGCTGTGGACACAGTCAGCAGCGACATGAATTTTAGCCACCTGAAAGTACAGCTTTCACTGAAAAAGAAATGAAGCTGTTACTCTCCACCAGATTCCATTAACAAAAATAGTAATTTTACTTCACACAAGACAGGAGTTATTTGACCACTGCTGCAATGGCTGCTTTGTTAGTTTGTGTTATTGTGAGACTTTGAATTTTTAGTCGATGAGTTTTGATCCCACATAACACATTACAACACTTAATTCACGCAGTGTGACCTCCAACTTTTGTTTTCTGTGAAATAAAAGTTGTTGTTTTTGTCAACAGAGTCTGGTGTTTTTGAAAAGAACATGTTTTTGTAGTGTGTCATCTTAACAAATCAGACCTTTTGATTGTTTTCACAGATGCATTAAGTTAATGTATACTTTAGGACTATAAGTTATTAGTTGTTGGCTTTACTTAAGCTTGTTTGAATAACGGAGCAGTTATATGGATAGATTTAAAAATAAATAAATAAATAAATCAGTATAACAACCGTGATGGGAGTGTAGTGATTAAGCCTGTCACCTCCAGCAGATTCTGACAGCCAGCTGGGCCCTTCCTGTGTGGAGTTTGCATTTTCTCGACCAGTGTGGGTTCTCTGTGGGTACTCTGGCTCCCTCCCACAGTCCAAAGACATGCATGTTGGGTTATTTAGTGATTTTAATTTGTCTGTAGGTGTCGATATGAGCACGCACGCGTGGGTGCAGTTGTCTGTCTCTGTGCCAGCTCTGCGATAGACTGGTGACCTGTTTGGCTTGTAACTCGCCTGATACCCTCTGTGAGATGGGATATACTCCACTGCCCCAGCATATCCCAGATTGTGCATGTAATTAAGAAAATGGTTGCATGGCTATATCACCCAGTCCTAGTTTAAAGGCCTCAACCTGGAGGTAAAGATAGATTTTTCCATTTGGAAATCAGTGTTGATAAGTGGATGCACTCATTTTTCAGCTTGCATCCACAAAATCCTCCCTGCCTGTTTGCTCATACTCATGACTGAAAGATAACCGTTGACACCAGATATGACTGGCAAAATTGGACAGCTTGACAAAATGACGCAATCATTGAAGTTGTCAGTGACTAAACTTAGTCCATTTTTCTGTTTTTTACAGGCGTACCATACTATGAAAGGAGACCAGCAAAGATATCAGGCGCGTATCACTGAACTTTCGTCCAGATCACAAAAAGCAGCTGCCAAAGAATCAGTCACACCCATCCAGCCTCAGCCTCCCGGTGAGCAGCTTTTAGAAATGTTGGTTAATAAGACAACTTTCACCTTTACTGTTAACCTCTGAGAAATTTCTGAATTTCACTTTTTGATTTTTTTTTTTTTTTTGTCCATTAGCTGTAGAAAACACTGAGACAAAAGGTGAGTGATTTCTTTGCCATGTCTGTGTAGTCGGTTACTGATCAAACTCCACTTATGTTAATAACTAATAGGAAGTAAAGCTGTTTAACCTTGACACATTTAAACAGATCTCCTCCAGGCCTCTTAAGCGCAGCACTTAAATGCTGTTCGCAGTGACACCTTTTTAAAGGAATTTGTGTTTTTTAAAGGTGTTAGAAGAGCCTTTTAATCAGCTGACTCCATAGCGCATGGTTTAGCTTCGTCTTTATTTTTGAGACTTTAAAACAAACTGTGTTACAGACTGTACTTGAATTGGAGACTGTTTTAAATCAGTCACTTAACCACAAACCAGACTGTCTCTTGCTCCATATGCTGAATGTTACTCAAAGTTATTTTTAACTGTGTGTTCTCTCGCAGCCACCACTGAGCCAAAACCTGAAGCAGCTCCTTCATCCCAGGAGCCAAGCCCTCCAGCATCAGGCACTGAAGCAGTAGCCACCAGTGAAACAACCGAACTGCCTCCAGGTTGTCTGCATACTTTTTTTTTTTTTTTTTCCCTCTTCATCTACCATGCATGTTTAGCAATATAAAAAAATCTAGAGCATGCAATGCTTTCTATGCTTGGGTATTAGAAATGATGACACCAACTGGCAAAAGCAGGTCAGTGCAAGCAGGCAGGCAGCAAAACAAATTTCCAAGTGTTAAAAATATGTTGTTGGATTTGTTAAATTGAGATGATGTGTTTTAGAACAAAGATTCTTTGCGTGCTTTTTTTTTTTTTGTGCATACTGTCTATATTGAAAAGCTGAGAATTTTACAATTGATACCTCATTTACTGCCATAAGTAAGATTAAAAACAGCCCCAGATAAAATGGCCACGAAGATACCATTCAGAGATGCACCGACGAAACCGGTGAGGGAGTGGAATCGACAGATTTCCATAATCCTGGCCAAACCAGTGGCCACTATATGTTTCATGCAAACACAGCATGCACATGGTGACATGCACACTTGCAGCCACATATTAACATGTTAGCATGGAGGCTTCTCACTGTTAGTGAAGACAAAAAGTCTGCCAAGGTAAATTGAGTGACGACCCCCAAATCAGACACTTAAATCACCCTCAGCCAGCTGAATGTGGACACTTTAAAGAAGCTAAAATAAAAAAAGCAAAATAGGCCAAAACGAATTCTCTAGAGAATCTTTTTCCTTCAGTGATTAGTTTAGTTTTTAAAGTACATTTAGTGTATCAGCATGCTTAACTGGTCTCCATTCATTATCTGTGGAAAAATAATCAGTTACTCTTAGCCTCTTTTGTCTTACTTTCACTCTGACTTGTGCTTGCTGTTCCTCTTCCGTCTGAAAATCAGCCGTGGGCTCCACACCTGCCTCTCTCAAGTTGCCCTCACATGCCCCCTATCTCCTCCTTGGTGGAGGTACTGCCTCTTTTGCTGCTGCTCGGTCTATTCGAGCCAGAGACCCCGGTGCCAAGGTCAGTAAAGCCCCCATGTTCACTTTGAATTCCCTTTGTTACTTGTTTAGTTGTACCTGAATTTGGCAAATATGAGACTGTTTGTTTGTTTGTTCTTTTACTGCCAGGTACTAATTGTGACTGATGAGCCAGACCTTCCATATATGAGACCTCCTCTTTCTAAAGAGCTGTGGTTCTCTGATGATCCCAGTGTAACAGAAACTCTGCGCTTCAAACAATGGAATGGAAAAGAAAGGAGGTGTGTTTGGTCTATTAAACCTTAGTGCTCTCAGTTCTTTTGTCTCAGCATCTGTCTGTCCTTGGCCATGTCTTGCCACATTATTGAAAAATTCAAGCTTCCTCTGGCACTATTGTTCACATGGGACTGGAGTCTCTCCTAGCTGACTTAAGGCGAGAAGCAGGGTTAACCCCAGACAGGTTGCCAGTCTATCACAGCGCTAACACAGAGAACCAGTCAAGGTTTCATTCACACGTACTTCAGATAGGAAATAACCAGTGAACCTAACAGGCCTGTTTTTGGACTGTGGGAGGAAGCTGGAGTACCCCGAGAGAGCCCACACAGGCAGAGAACATGCAAACTCCACACAGACAGGCCCCAGCAAGCTTAGATGTTCAATCCCAGAACCTTCTAGCTGTGAGGCGACAGTACTAATCACTGCACTGTCACCCAGATTTAGCCTAAAGAGACGTCTTTAGGCTCAGTGTGCAACAAAATGTTTGGAACAGTTAACGGTTAAAATGTGCTGTTATAATAATGTGCTATTGTATACCAAACTTGTATCCATGGCTTGTTTATAAATGCCTGCCTACAATTCATTATTTCAACATTGTTCGGTCTGAAATGCAGTCATTCTGATCTTTAAAATTTGCAGGAACACTGAGACATCCCTGCTGATCTTACTTATAAAATTTCGGTTGTTACTAACGTCTCTATTTTATTGCTGTTTCCCTTTAATAAATGTTAATCCCAAACAAATCTTGCACACTTTCTGCACTGCAGTTTCTCTACAAAAAGGTGATAGACGGTGCTTTTTTTTTAAAGAAAACCTTGTATTGTCGTAACAAACTGAATGTGTACTCTATAAACATTTCTGAGAAACTTTTTTCTTTTTCAGTGGTTCAGTCATTTTAATACTTTTGTATTTATTTGCTAGCATCTACTTCCAGCCGCCGTCATTCTACATTAACCCAGAAGAGCTGGATAGTGTAGAAAATGGAGGAGTGGCTGTTCTCACTGGAAAAAAGGTGGATTTATGGTTTTCTTTCCTAAGTCTCCATAATTTTATTCAGTATATGAAAGCTGTTTAGTGAAGTATTCAGACCAGAAGTAATTATATTGACAGATTTGCAAGCATTATGTGTTATGATGTCTAAACCTGGAAAGCAGAAGTTATTCATGAGGTATATTTAATTTTTTATAGGTGGTTCACATGGATGTGAGAGGAAACAAAGTAAAACTGGACGATGACACTGAGATTTCATACGACAAGTGCTTGATTGCTACAGGTAAACTCCCTTGTTTTATTTCTTGTCTGCTTTTATCACTTAAACCCGGTGGAAGCTAATTTTATCTTTCTCAGGTGGCGTGCCAAGAAATCTCCAAGTCATTGAAAGAGCAGGAGAGGAAGTGATGAAGAGGACCACTTTGTTCCGCAAGGTCAGTGTGTAGCCACAAGGGGGTGGCAGAGATGTTTCACTCTAACCATCTGTGGCTGATAGTATGTATATACAGCTTGTTGGAGTGAGTGTTAAGGCATACCATGAAGGAAATATTAACTATTTTAAAATGAAAAAAAAAAAAGGTTGTCTGAATTTAGATTTTTTTTTTTTTTTTGTCTTTTTTGATTTAATTAATTACAAGCCCGTTGAGATTTTCCAGACAGAAGTCTTACTGTGTGTTACATAAAAAATCTGACTGTTGCTCTAAATTCAGTTTTATTTTTGTTTTTCCCACAGATTGAGGACTTCAGATCTCTGGATAAGGTCTCGAGGAATGTAAAATCCATCACCATCATCGGAGGTGGCTTCTTGGGCAGCGAGCTGGCTTGTGCCCTTGGCAGGAGATGTAAGACCAGATGACAAGCTGAGAAACTAGCAGAGTGGATAAGAACACTGATGTTCAGCAGAAGTAACTCTTTTCTTAGTTGTTGTTCTTCGTCTTTCTCTTTTTAGCTACTGAGTCAGATCTGGAGGTGATACAGATGTTCCCTGAGAAGGGTAACATGGGAAAAGTGCTACCCGAGTATCTGAGCAACTGGACAACAGAAAAAGTCAAGAAAGGTCCAACTTTATTTCATATAAGTCTCCAAAGACAAAAAAATGTTCTTTATGTGTCTCATTATTTCATGATTTCTTGTCTGTTTCTGTAGAGGGTGTAAAGGTTCTTTCAGAAGCTTTGGTGAAGTCTGTGACCTACAAAGATGACAAATTAGAAATCCATCTAAAGGATGGTAGATTGGTAGGTTCAGATTTCTACACAAACTCAGCCAAAATCAGGACATTGAATGTATTTATAAGCTGCTGATTATCTATCGTTTTATTTTTGTAGGTGAAAACTGATCACATTGTTACAGCTGTTGGCCTAGAGCCAAATGTTGACCTTGCTAAGTCAGGTGGTCTGGAGGTGGACTCTGACTTTGGTGGCTACCGGGTAAATGCAGAGCTGCAAGCGAGGTCCAATATTTGGGTGGTAAGTTAATGTTTATATGATGTTTCTGCTAACAAGATCCTGAAGAGCTGTGATTAAAAATCCCTCTTTAAAAGTCATCTTGCAAAAAGTAGTTCTTGTGCTGTGCCTTGCTGGTTTGCCTATAAAATACCAGAAAATGCTGAGTAATTTAGTTAAAGTCACTGTTGTGGAAACTTCAAACCTGTGGTAATGTCATAACTTAATTATTATCCCATTGTGCTCATACCTCTAGTTTCACTGATCATTTTGGACACAGGAATAATTGTTATCGCTTCTTTTAACCAAAACCACCACATTTTTACCAACCAGTGCACAATGATGATTTTTGTCTTCTTTTTGATTAAAGCACCCTCTTCAGGCTCAATCAAGTCATAGTCCTTAGGTATATATCGATATAACGATATATATCGGATGACGATATAAAAATGTCCATCGTTTCATTTTACGCTATCGTTTGTTCCGTGGTGTCGCAAAATAAACTGTTTACGGCAATATTTTTTTCATTATTTTGATGGTCACTGTAGTGGCTATATTAATTTCCTAAAGTTCTCTCTTTCTCTTATATTTAATATAACCACACTACAGACGGACAAGCGCTTGTTTTTATGCGTTGTCGTTAGCAACAACGACGGTAAAACCACCGCATGTCTGCTTGTTTATTTTCCACATAAACCTTTCAAGATCCAACAAGATCCTGTTGAGACTTTTCAAAATAAACTGAATCATGTGAAAGATGCAGAGTATTTATGGATGAGAAGCAAAAAAGAGCCGTCAGGTGCTAAAAAAATAAACCTTAGACTCAAACGTTAGAACAGGCTTTTCCCCGCAGCACGCTGTGTAATAAATACTCACAAAGAAAACAGCGGCCGTTACAACCTATGTCTAAAAATGTATCGTTTCATGCATCAGTTAAAACACTGGACTCCAGGTACGCGACGCCCAGCTGGAAACACTTCACGCAAGTCGAGCTGCCCGAGATTCACAGAATTTACAGAAAATGTTACATTTTTGTGATTTATATTGTTATCGGACGATAGATGTCTTAATATCGGGATATGAGATTTTGGTCATATCGCACAGCCCTAATAGTCCTAATATAAAACAGTGTAATTAAAATTGTAGTGTAATGCCAATGTCCTATTTTGAGTGTAATGTTGTGTTTTAGGAAAAAATATTGTCAGTGCCTGTTAACATGAAATAAAAACTGCATAATCTAAGCCATATGGCATGTTCCCAATCCCTTCTTGTTGATGTAGGCAGGAGATGCTGCGTGTTTCTATGATATCAGACTAGGTCGCAGACGTGTGGAACACCACGATCACGCTGTTGTGAGTGGTAGACTAGCTGGGGAGAACATGACGGGAGCCAACAAACCCTACTGGCATCAGTCCATGTTCTGGTAGGTATCAGACTTTTGTTTACTACTTCTACTTACTATGGGCTATAAAGTCTTTTTTTTTCCCCTCACCCTCCCCAAATGAGACCTGTGGATGCAAACCATGAAAACTTCTTTTAAGTGGAAATGAAGGAAAGAGTTTGTGAAGGCGAGAACAGTCTTAATTTTTGATTGCACTGAATGCATTTAACTCAGAGAGCATGTGCAGTAGTGCAAGGGACTCCGATGTAATCCTTTTAGAGGTCAGATCAGCGTACATGATTTCTTTGAAGTCTTGAAAACCATTAACCATTAAAATATTTAAAATGTCCTTAGGAGACATTAAATCCATCCCGAGAGAGACTTTAAACCCCTGAAGAGTCTGTTCATCAGAATTCAATAAAAAATAAATAATACCATCTTGCAATAAAATGCTTTATATTTGCCTCACTAACTATGCGTGCATATATGAAAATGTGCCCCACTGCCTTCCTCGGCTGCTTGCCTCACTTTTTTGGTGTGTGCTGATCCACCCCACTGAACTTTCTTACACAGATGAGAAAAAGCCAGTGTTTGAATTATAAATCAGGGGGTCCTGATCAAGACAGGGTACTGTTCCAGCAGGTCAAGGGAGACAAGGTCACAGAGCGCATGAGAAACAACATCAACAGTTTCTGGAGCACTGTGGGCAATGGCTCCATGTTTAAAACTGAAACTGTCACCACAAACAGCATTTTGACAGATTCACACGTGGTGCTTTTATTATACTTACAGAATATAATGAAGGCAACATTGTCTTCACTTAACTTTTCTCTCCTCTGCTTCATTGTCTGTTTTACTGTGACACACATGCTAAAACAGCGAGCAGAAAATCCTTACACTGAGCTGAAATGAAATAATGAAAGGCACAATGGGTGAAAAAAAACATTCAGCTTGCCCACGTCATCAGGCAGCTTCCAGTATGTTGCTAATGGTGATGGGATTGATTCCTTTGGTTACCTGTGGAGAACAACAATTGTTCACTGAGATCACTGCTGATGTCTCTTCTTGCCATTGTGTAACGCACACCTGATTGCTCCAGACAAGCAAACTGCTAAAACCTGTGCACATGGTGTAACATGTGATTGATTCATTTTCATCTGAGGTTGTATTTAAATCATTTTAGAACCTCGTAAGTAAGACCTATAATTGCTTATTTCCTAATAGGTAAAACTCGTGTATGAAACAGCTGGTTAACAAGGTTAAATATTTGATTTAAAGCTTAAAAACAATCAAACTTTATGGCCTTGGACATGCATATGTTAGACATTATAAATAAGATCACAGTAGGACTCCAGATATTAAGGGAGTTATGAAAAATTTAAGTACAGTGTGGAATGCAACTCTCAGGACCCAGATGAATGTTGTGAATACGTGTTGCTAGCAGCTAGTGAAATGTGACACACTGTTGAAACTTGGACTCCAGTCCAAGAAAAAAATACACATTCGTCCAACTACCACAGCTCCATTAACTAGTCTTTCATGTTTAAATAATTATAAAGTATAGTCAGTAACTTTTGAAAAGTTTGTCTGTTTATGCTCAAATGCTGCATGTAAAATATAAAGAGACGTGCCAACAGATTCCCTATAAATATCAATGAAGCATAGTTCTGGCCGGCTCTGCAGTTTTGTACAAGCTCTCTGTGCAACCTTGCAGTTTGTCAAGGTCAGGTGACTCTGACATCACTTCAGGTCATGAGCTATCTTAAAACTCATCAGGCAGCAGTGGTGGGGGTTTGTCACCGGAAATTACAGCCCTCAGCTGTGCTCGCATTTCAGATGGGAGCTGTGTGAGGTATATAAACATACACACAGTGTTCAGGAAGCTGTTTTGACGGTAAAGTTTTAAAAAGCTGGCATTTGTTTCACTTCAGCAGAACTACTTCCAACAGAGATGTGAGGAAAATGTTCTTGGCATAGAAATCCTAGGTCACACTTCTTGGCACAAAATGACTGTGTTTAATTATACAGTGGTGCTCCAAAGTTTGTCTACCCTTTAGTTTTCTACATATATCCTCTAAAACTTGACCAGATTTTAGCACAAATTTTAAAAGTAGATTTAAAAAAAAGAAAAAGAAAAAGCTGAATTTACAAATCAGACAAATGTCAAATCTAGTTATTAATTATTGAGAGAAATTGTGTATTGTAGCATATCTGTGAGGAGGGGGAGGCGATGTGAACATTGAGGAATATCGGTTAATGTGAATGTTAAATTACAGTCAAGAGTTGCCAGACAGTGGGATAGCAGTCAGATGTGAGAGGGCTTCTTCTTTTATATTTGTAAATAATAATTTTCCTTGAATATCTGTTGGAGTGAGACAATAGCATAAGCTGACTGGGAGCTTACAACGGAACAAGTAACTAAATGTGTTTCTTGCAATGGTTAATGTTCATGAGTCAGAAGATTATCGAGCAGTAGGTGTGTGTGTGTGTGTGTGTGTGTGTGTGTGTGGCAGGGTTGCAGGGTCTCTCACCCCAACCGGTCGCAGCAGACGGCCGCCCCTCCCTGAGCCTGGTTCTGCTGGAGGTTTCTTCCTGTTAAAAAGGGAGTCTTTCCTTCCCACTGTTGCCAAAGTGCTTGCTCATAGGGGGTCATATGATTGTTGGGTTTTTCTCTGTATCTATTATTGTACGATCTACTGTACAATATAAAGCGCCTTGAGGCGACTGTTGTTGTGATTTGGCGCTATATAAATAAAATTGAATTGAAAATTGAAATTGAATTGAAGCTGTTTTTCTTCAAAGATGTTACTGGAGCTCGTCTGATTGCTAAAGATCACAAGGAGGAGTCAGAAGGCTGTTTGAAATGCTTGTATCAGACCAAAATAAAACTTAGAGGTTTAAACAAGCTTGTTTCTGGAGGAAGGGAAACTGTGCATTGCACCATAATGCCCATCATGGCTTGGGACTGTGCCAGAACGGCTTTCCATCAGAGCAATGAATTCTGTATTCTTCCGGGAAATTCTGAAGGCAAAGGTCAGGAGATCTGCCTGTGAACCGAATCTCAGCTGAAAGTGGGTCACGCATCAAGATGACGACACACGGAGCACACAAGTTATTGTACCAAGAATAGTTGGAGAGTAATAAAGCTTTGTATGGCTGAGTTACAGTTCTGACCTTAATCCACCAGAAATGATGGAGGAAGGCAACAGTTCATGTAAGGAAAGCTACCGACATCCCAGAATAGAAGCTGTTCTTTACGGAAGAATGGGCGAAAATTCCTCCAAGCCGATGTCATGGACCAAGCAACAATTTTTGTAAACATTTTGTTGCTGTTATTTCTGCACAAGAGAGTCACACCAAATACTGCAGGCAGGCAGGCAGGCAGGGCTACACTTTTACACATACTAATATTGAATCATTCCCCCCCAGACATGAGAAGTTAAATACATTTAAGTTACGTAAATACTTCAATACAATTTTCAGGTATCTGTACTTAAAGTAGATACCTGGAAGAGTATCTCCCTAGATTTCTAAACGAATATCTGTAATTTCTACTCCTTACATTTCAAAAGAGACTTGTTACTTTTGGTTTAAAGTAACAAGGGAAGTTACTATTTTGGTACTGCCAAAATAATTTGTCGCACAGTGTGTTGCTAGCTAAAGGTTCAGCTGCTGTATTTCACAGGGAGAGAAAAGAAAGAGCTAACTTCACTCAGGGATGGAGAAAGATAAGAAAGACAGGACAGGAGAGGAAGAAGTGAGGTTAGATTTAAAGGTAAGGACCTCTCAGTGGGATTTAAGAAACTGGAAATCTAAAGCTTATATGCAAGTCCTCATGTTTTTAAATTAGATACTGGGTCTGTACATGTGACAATGTTTTTTCATATTGTGAAACATGCTGAAAATTAAACTGATTTAGACTTGCTGCTATTTTAAGGACTGGAGTTCTCGGTAGAAATTATATTAGAGTTATGATGATGAGTTGTGATTCTTTTCCCTACTAAATTGGCCATTACAGCCAATTTTAGTGTTCCCCCACCTGCTGAATCCCACTTTAACTCACGACTGTACACATTTTCCTATTTAGAGGCCGAGTCACCCTCTACAATGAAGGCAAAATAATATATATTTTTATTTTCCTTCTTTTTCTTCAGAATCAAGCTGAGTACAATTAGAAGAAAATAGACTAAAGATTTTTATTTCCATCTACTGATATTATTTTATCATTTTGTTAATATAGCACAAGGTTCAATCAGCTTTGCACAAGAATAGAAACGTCCTCCAAAGAGCTATTTTTACTTTCTTACTTTGAGGCTGTACTTTTTTACTTTTACTTGAGTAAAAAAGTTGAATCAGTACTTTCTTACAGTACTAGAGTATTTTCTAACAGTAATATTTGTACTTCTACTTAAATACAGAGTGTCTGTACTTTTGCCAACACTGCCCCTCCCACCTCCAAACATGATCTGTTTAAATACATAATTAAATACAATATGTTAATCTACATGCTTGTAGAATCAGATATCAGATCAGTTTTAAACTTAAATCTTTCAAGCCCCACTTTGAAAACACATGAGACATTTTGTACAAAGAACTACTAAATGTTATGCATGATTTCTGACTTTGTTCTCAACTACATGTGGTACTGCAGTAAATCACGTGTACCTTCTTACAGGAGTGATCTGGGTCCTGATGTAGGCTACGAGGCTATCGGGATTGTTGACAGCAGCCTACCAACAGTAGGCGTGTTTGCTAAAGCCACTGCCAAGGATACGCCTAAAGCTGCTACAGAAGAGTCAGGTAGGAGCAGTCAACCTTTTCCTTCAAGCAAAGAGAGAAAAAAAAAAAGGATTTTGAGGACAAAGGGTCAGACAGAGTCTGTGTTCTCAAATCTGCGGCAGGAACTGGGATCCGCTCAGAAAGTGAAACGGAGGACACAGCCACCAGCGCGGTGGCCTCTGTGACACCTGCTCCTGTCGTGGAGAACAAAGACGACTATGGCAAAGGAGTCATCTTCTACCTAAGAGACAAAGTGGTGGTGGGCATTATCCTGTGGAACGTGTTTAACAGAATGCCCGTTGCAAGGAAGGTAAGTGCTGCCGTTTTGTTTTGTGTCATCAAGAGCAAAATATCCGTTCGGTTGTTGTAAAAAGTTTATTTCTGTTATTCATAGATCATCAAGGATGGAGAAGAGCACGCAGATCTGAACGAAGTGGCCAAGCTGTTCAACATCCACGAGGATTAAGACTGTGGGGACGACAAACGTGCACGGGAGGGAGTGGGGCTTCATGTGACAGCTGAACTCTGGGACTCATTGCCACATTCTCTAAGACACAACTGGTCACACATAACAAATGAGGATCAATGTAAATTATGTTGGTGAAATATTTTCATATTTGGAATTTATATCTGTTGCGCTTGTTTTTACTTTTTGGTTGGCTTGTTTTTCCTCCTTTTAGGAGAAGTCTCTGTGTTATCTTTCTGCTGTCACCAAACTCTCGTGATTGCTTATCTGCATTCCCCCCCACCAGGCTGCAAATGTTGCACATGGGTCGTAGTTTCCTTCGGTGTGATCAAAGCAGCTTGTTCAGAGGAGAAAAAAAAAGCTGCAATAAAAGCTATTTTTAAATCACTCATCTCTGTATTTTCAGTTGTGCTTTTAGAAAAACGACACTGACAGCCGAGAAGTTTACCTCCATTCGGAGCTTTGATTGTTTTGACGGTAGTTAAAGTCTGTGTGCTTCATCTTAATCTGAACCACTGGAGCATCAGTGTGTGCTGCTTGCTACATTTGCTATGGATATGCATGTGGGCTATAGTGATTTGACCACAGATCAAAAGCACTTATTTATCGTTTCAAATGGGAAAAGCCAGCCTGTATAAAAAGCACCTGACCACTCCATTTAACAGTGTGTCGGTAGTATGATTTAATGAAGTTAATCCAGTTCGCAGTCCAGCGAAATATCACTAAAATGAAGCTTGGCCTACTTTTCTTGTCCAGAGGTAAAAATGCGCACGCATACAGAATTTTTTATTTATTTTTTTTTCTTTACTCAGGGCTTCTTGTTATTAGGAAGGCATTCATGTTTTATATTCCAACACATTTCTTATCCAATTTGACACTGTGGGCTCCAGAGCGGAGTGGAGAATGGCCTTTTCAAGTGTGAGGCAAACACGTGCAGCCGTTACGTCCCATCGCTTTCTCTGACATTAATTTTACATGAGGAAATGGCTGAGCTTGCCCCCTCTCTATGTGGAGGAACAAATATGAGTTTCCGCATTTATATGTGAATTTGTGTGGCAGTTTGTAGATGAAATAATTAGACCAGAAACTTTTAACAGCAGTGCTAAAGATAAATCCCCTCTGGATGCGTGCTGACACAGAGATGTGTTGCATTGGAATTAATAGGAACTTTATGCCTTTATCTTATTTCCCTTCTGCGTGTAACAACAATCATGCCAACTTGGCAGTTACCTCTCTGTTCTCCTACTCAATTTGAGGCCCATTCAGTGCTGATGTTATGTGGTTTTGTAAATTGATGGCAATAAAAATACAGTTTCACTAAAAATATCTTTGAACAACCTGATTCTAAAAGGAAGATGGAAGGGTCATTTTAATGTAAAGGTTCTCCTCCTTTGTTATTAAAATACAGTTTTCAGGCTTATTTACATGCCTCTTTTAAAGTTTTTTAAAATGTGGGTTAAACACCGGCAGAGCTGTGTTCATCTAGAAATTAAAGAAAAAAAAACATATGGGTTTAACTTTTATAATTAGATCTGTTTAATAGAAGTGCTTATAAGCAGTACAGTTTGAATCCCAAATATTTGAAAGTGCAGATCTGAGGCTGCGTCGAAGACCATCATGGGGGCAACTCTGCTGTAAAAATGCTGCTGTCCCTTTAAAAATTCTTGCAGTAATTCCTCCAGCATGCATATGGCCATAAAAAAGAGATAAAGCTTGAAGTCATCCACACAAACAGAGGCAGGGGAAGGAGAAAAAAAAAAGTTCCCTTGGATTTTGAATTATAGAGCAGCACCTTCCTGTATTTTACACCTGCAGAGAGGGAGGGAGGCTCATCTGAGTCTAGGAGCCAGCGCCTGAAAGTTCTCCGCATCTTCGCTTTGTTTTTTTTTCCTTCCAAATTTCAGCTGTTTTGCTCTCATCTGTTGGGTCCACCAACTCAGAATGCTACTGCACATCCTGTGTCCACTGTGGGCTTCGTTTGTCATTTTTCAACAAGGCAGGTAAGATAGTTTTGAAAGTCTTTCCTTTCAAAGATGCACCAGCGCCAGCCTGCACGCTTATTTGAAGGAGCAGTTACTGTACCTTACATGCTCTGATACTGCATTTGCACTTCTTTAACAAAGAAGCTGCCGACACAGCTTTTCTCTTTAAGTGGAAAGAAACATGCATTAAATATTTTGTAATCTATAATTAAAAAGCAACAGTTCCATTAGGTAAAAATACCCAATTAAATTTGCAAGATTTGAGAAACAGACCTTAAAAAAAAAGTAATTCATGGATATTGTTCTTTTATTCAGAAAGCCTGCAATTTTATTCACAGCAGGACACCTTTAACCACAAAATGCATGTAATGTCCAAACTTAAATTTTAGCTTCTAACCCAAATTAAAAACAAAATGCAATTAGAAGCTAGACATTAAATTAATATTTATGTCAGTGAAGCTGGAATCATAACTGCCCCATCACCAGGTCTGTGCAGTGTAAGGAGATGAAGTTCCCCAGCAGGGCAGTCAAGCCGCCCTCTCCCTCTGACTTTTTGGACAAACTGATGGGACGCACATCTGGCTATGATGCTCGCATCAGACCAAATTTCAAAGGTAACCACACTCCCACATGCAAATACTGCTCTATTGGAAAAGGTGTGAGAAAGCGTGCTGCTCAATTTGCACAACAATCTGTGCAGTGAAGTGGCACAAATCCTTCACAGATGGGTCAGAGGCAAGAGATGCTGCAAGCTACGATGTCTCCATGCAAAAGTCTTCCTCTTTTTTTCCTCCTCATGTGTTGTTACGGTTTCTGTGTTGTCCCACACCCTAAGGTGATGGTATCTTTTCACAGACGTCTCTTTCACATCGTTTTTATTTGACAGAAATGTGCGGTCAGCCTTGCGTGTTACCCCAAAGGCCCTTTCCAGTCCAATCTTGTGAAACTGGCAGAGTCTCTCTCACATAGTTCTTGCACCGCCTCTAGGGTCAAATTTCATATATATTTCATACTTGCTCCACATCCTTGTCGGTGCATTGTGGATAAATCTCTGCTGATTATCTATAAACATACCAATGTAAGTAAAACTGAATCAATAAATAATTGCCTCTTCGGAAATGACTCACTGAAATATTTAAAGTTCCAATGGTCGTCCATCGAATGATGGACTACGCTAACGGAAGCGTACTGGAAATGACAACACAATTTCAGGCTTGTTATCGTGGATAAATCTTTATCAGAACACGGCATGGCATATTATGAAGGGAAAAAGCAAATGTTGTGGTACAGGAATCCCCTGCTCTTCATCAGCTTTAATATTTGATGTGTTCCTTTTAGAAAACCACCATCAGTGGTATTTAAGGAAGCAGTGTTACTAAGATGTGTCCTCCTGTCAGGTTCTCCTGTCAACGTGACCTGTAACATCTTCATCAACAGCTTTGGATCCATCACTGAAACAACTATGGTGAGAAAACATCTGTTTTAAATTTATCTGCTCTTTTTCGAAGGTGCCGTTGTACAACATGCATTTCAATGACTTAAAAAAATGGATGTGCAACTTTGAATTTCTCGAATCCCCTCGAGTTCAAAAGTATACATACAGGCTCACTTCAACTCACATACTCACTTAAATCTTTTAAAAAGTGGTGCTGAAGGTTCTAAAACGTCTTATAAGTTGACAAGGCCAAGGCCTATTAACTTCTTATTAGTGAAGTTAATAGACAGTTAATTGACAGTACTCATTAGACTGACCAGTACTCAGAACAATAGGAACGTCCAAGGAACCCAATGAAGATCAGACAAGGAGAACTGTAGATTCTCCTTTTTGAACCTATTTATTTTTTATTTATAGAACTGATGATTGTTTGATCATCAGAGGGTGCTGGCCAGGAAAGAAGTCAATGCTCCACAATCAATGCCTTCATGCTCGAGTGAAATTTGCAGTTGCTCCGATGGACAAGCCAAATGTTTTTATGGTCAGGCAAGACTGAGCTGTTTGGCCACAATGACAGGAGGAGTAAAGGTGAGGCTTTTAAACCTGAGAGCGGCTAAGAAGTATGGTGGTGGTAGCATCATGTTCTGGGGCTGTTTTACCCTCAGTGGTACTGATAGATTGAACAGTGGCTGGATTAACGAAGGAGGAGGACTACCTCTAAATTCTTTAACTCAACTAAACAGACAAAAATTGGACATAACTTAATGTTCCAATACAACAATCCAAAACATGCATCAAAACTGGTTTTGTAAAGGATAAAGCAAGATGAAACTTCTGGAATGGCCCTCCCAAAACCCTGAACTACATTTAAAATCCAGGTCTGTGACAGACAATTTAAATGAACATTACTAATTCTGCCAAGAAGAGGGCTCAAATATTCAAAATTATGTCAAAAACTTGTATATGCATTCTGACTTTGAGATTCATTTACTGCGATGCCCACTCCTAGCATGATTGTGATTGACACACACCTGAATGATCCAGACCAGCAAACTTCCAAAACTTCTGCTTTTATAGAGCTTGCTGATGATCAAATAATAAAGTGCATTTTTCTTTAATTTAGTATATTAGTGTGAATACAATAACAATGTGTGCATATAGGGGTGTATGCTTATGCTGTGTTCACAACTCTTCACTTTGTAGATTTAATGATAACGCTAAAACAATTGCACAGTAACTAAAATTTTAAACTGTGCAAATAAGTGCCACTTTGAGTATTCACACTAATATACATTGCCATAACCTTACAGACATCAAATTTAGCTGTACAGCATAATAAGTGGCTGCTCTCTATGTGTGTATAGCTTGCCATTTGTATGACTGTGACTGAACTCCTTTGGGCTTTACCTCCTTTATCTCTTTATTTTTGTCACATATACTGTTACAGTGGTGGATGTTCATAATAAATACAGCCAAAGTTTCTAATAATGACATTGTATGTGCTGGTAATCCCAGTGAGGTAAAGGGCTAAGGCTTCAGACTGCTCTAAACAGACTCTATTAAACAGGCGATGGACCGAGGGTCTCCACCAAGGCCCGTATAAGACAAATAAGGATTATTTTGATTTATGATTCATGCAAAGCAACGGTAGTAAAAATCCAAGAATATAAATATATAGTTGGAGGTGAGCATAATAGGTCCTCTTTAAAAATGTCACTTTGACTAAAGACTCGAGGAACGCCTATGAATAGCTGAGCTTTTATGGGAGTGTCTGTAGCTAACATTTGTAGCCACTTTCACTGTAATAATGTTCAATATAAATTTGCATCATTGCCTCTGAGTTAGAAGTCGTAGCTCATATTAATCCCTTCTTATACTCACAGATCATGTGAATAATGTACTGGAAACTGTATTCACATCCTTTAATTCAGTCAAAGCAGTTATACTACAGCTAAGAGATACACTACTACAACTTTAAGGTCCAGTATTCAGTATTTTGCTTCATAAACATGTGCATGAATTAGCATAAAATAAGTCAGTCAGTATCACAATCAATCTGTATAACATTTTGTAATATGATAACTGGCACTAATCTTACTCTGACTGATGACTGAAGCTGCCAGTTAAAGCCAGCACCAAAACAAATGGAAAACCAATAGCACAGACCAATAGTTCCTGTGTCAAAATTTATTTTATTTATAGAGGAACAATTATGCTTCTTTCCAGCTCCAACTTAATAACTTAGTTAAATAAGTCTGCATGACTCAGAGTTGAAAATAATCCTTGTTAACTTACACTGGACCTTGGTTTCAGCCCCTCGGTTTATCTCCGGTCTGAAACAAGCAGTTGTAGCTCCTCTGTGTCAAGTCAGTTTGGTTGCCTCTCGCAAACCAAACAGCAGGCGAGTGGGGCTTCTGTGCTCACTGCCTGAGATCTGAGCCTGGGATGACTTTCTACAGAGCCAAGAGTAGAAAATCTGTCTGAAAACAAGTGTTTAAAACTGCCTGAAGCCCCGGGCTCACTGGTGAGCCAAAAAGCACTGACCTCATTATTTGATATGAGCATCCACGACTTTAATAGCAGTTGGAGAGCAGAGCTGGTTAAAGCTCATTTATGAGATGCATCAGACACTTTACTGTTTATTCATCTGAAGCTTCTTTTTTTGTTTGGCTCCTCTCCCACTCTTGGTGGAGGCCAGGTTTCATGACGCCCAAACATACTGTCATTAGATTATGACTGTTTAGTTGCTCTAAACACCATCTTGTAAGTGCCTAACATAGTGTCAGCAAAGATCTTCTCGTGTGTCTTTCTCTGTCGAAATAAGCAGCCATCCTTAATTTACAAGGCCTCTGGAGAATGTCTGGGGTTGGTCATGTTTGTTGATTAATTCACGTTTAGAGCCTGGAGAATTTGTGCATTTTGTAAAATACTAAAGGAGAGAGACATCAAATTTTAATTGATGAAATTGTAAGTGGAGTTTGCTGTTGTTCAGGTTATGGGAGCACTCAGGCCTGTTTGTCACCATTTGTCCCCTACCCAAACACACACAGACACACAGTCACGCCTGCCTGCTTAGAGGATGGTTCTTCTCGTTACTTTTGCCCTCTCGCTAAAATTAGATGCATGAACATATGCAGCATACTTGCATGCATATGCAATATGCATATATACATTTTTTCATCATTTATAAGTTTAGCGCAGTTTTTAATTACGTGTTGCCTCCATAATTTAGGACTATCGGCTCAATGTATTTCTAAGGCAGCAGTGGAATGACCCTCGACTAGCATATAAGGAGTACCCTGATGACTCTCTGGACTTGGACCCCTCAATGTTGGACTCCATTTGGAAACCTGACTTATTCTTTGCAAATGAAAAGGGAGCAAACTTTCACGAGGTTACAACAGACAACAAACTGCTGCGGATCTTCCAGAATGGAAATGTCCTCTACAGCATCAGGTGAGCCATTTTATGTGTTTTTTTTTGGGGGGGGGGGGGGGTTAAGTGTTAATAGTACTTCAGCTATCAAACACATTCCCATAAATGCTTTGATGGGTAGCTCGGTGAATATAAACTCTATTGGAAGTACTGTAAACATCCAAGTGTATGGACTGCTACATATTTGTTTCACTCCAGTTCAGTTCAGTTGTAATTGTACTGTCCAGCATGCAATGTGAACAAGTTCTTGTTAAGCAGCTACTGCAGGCTAAAGAGGAATCAGGTCAGTAATGTGCTGCTAAAGCGCTGGTGAATCGTAGCATAATGGTAAAGAGTTATAAATAGAAAGAAAAAAGAAGCATTAGTTTTAGTAATTAAGATAAACAGGAACAAAATCCTTAACCCTGGAAATCTTTTTTTTTTTTTAAGTCAGTTATATTATTTATGGCCCCACTCACTCACTTGGGGATAACCACAGTGTCTGTGGATGACAATAAACCAGGGTCATTTATGTTCCTCCTTTCTGCAATATTGCTCATTTGTGTGAGAGGCTTTGCTTTGTGAGTGCAGGAGGGGAAAAATAGAGAAATGGGTCAGTGAAACGAACAGCATAATACATCATAATTCAACAAAGAAAGCTGTGACAGCTAAAGAACATCTGTGTGTTATCTATAAAGCCAACACCTGTACTACATAATGGAATGCTTTTTAATCTGGATCTTTATGTTCTGTAACTGGGGCACATCCCTATTTTTTCTTTTTTCCTTTTTTAAACTGATGGTGGTGATGTGTGTGTGTCTCAGCCCATTTTTATATCAAGCCCACCATAAAGGCTGACATGATGTCTGTCAGCACCTGTCAGTGCTTTCTGCAGCCTGTACAGGGGGCAGTTGCCGGAGAGGTTTGAGCTGCTTGATATGACCACTGATTCAAAGAGTTTTTTAAAAAAAAAGGGGGGGGGGGGGGGGGTTGAGTGACACCTGAGTAAGAAATAGCCAGTACTGTGGAGTTCACAGGTGGTCGTTAGCTAAGTCCCCCATTCGCCTTTTTCCCTATGGGATAAGGTTCAAGGGTAGCACCTTTTCATGTCATGTACTATTATGCTGCTGCTTCTGTTTTCCAGACTGACACTCACGCTTTCCTGTCCCATGGATTTGAAAAACTTCCCCATGGACAGCCAGACGTGCACCATGCAGCTTGAAAGCTGTGAGTTCATCTTCTTAGGCAGGCTAAGAAAACATTACATACAGGTTTTGACATAAAACTGCGTACTGTACACTTTCTCTTTCGCCTCTAGTTGGTTACACCATGAATGACCTGATTTTTGAATGGCTGGATGTGGGAGCAGTGCAGGTTGCTGATGATCTAATGCTCCCTCAGTTTGTGCTAAAAGAGGAGAAAGGTCTTGGTTACTGCACCAAGCACTATAACACAGGTACAGGACATATGACGACCAACTGTCCTACGTTCTCAGTACACACTGTCCATCACCTTCTAATAAGACTTTCAGTTTGCACCTCTGCCTCCTCCTGTCGTCAGGTAAATTCACCTGCATTGAGGTCAAATTCTACCTAGAGCGCCAAATGGGCTACTACCTGATCCAGATGTACATACCGAGCCTGCTGACTGTCATCCTGTCTTGGGTGTCATTCTGGATCAACATGGATGCAGCTCCCGCAAGGGTGGGACTGGGAATCACTACTGTGCTCACCATGACAACACAGAGCTCTGGCTCCAGGGCCTCCCTGCCAAAGGTCAGAAGCAAATTTCAGCAAGTTATCTGCTGTTTACTAAAAAGATAAAGTCAGCATGGAGATACAGAGGGGTTGTATGATTCCAAGAAAGTCAAATCAGATAAAATAGATTTAACAAGAGAATTTTTCTAGCACCCAAATTTCAGTTTCTAATTGGACTACTCATCCTCACATTCATATTTAGCATCACCAGTCAGCTTAGCATGCATTTCATTGGGCTGTGGGATAATTTTAACTTTTTCTAAGTGAATGGTATAATCAGTTTAATAAAAAAAAATGTTATGTGTTTAACATGAATATTATAAATGGAAATAATTAAATAATATAAAAATACAATAATATATCATCTTTCTTCACTCAGTCCAAAAGGAACCCCTTGCTGACCACATCCCAATGCTGAAGAACTACCTTAATAATGCACATTAACGCAATTGAATAATAGTACTATTCCAGTTGTATTAAAAAAAAAAAAAGAAATCAGTGGCTTATACTTGTTGCAAACTATTTTTGCTATGTTGACAGGCTTTATTAGTATTTTCTTTTGTGTATATGTACTGGAGGCTTCATTCAGCTGAGCTGGTGTTAAACTTCTTTCTGATTCTGATATTAATTGAGACAGTTGATTGTTATGGTTATGCAGGTATCCTATGTCAAAGCCATAGACATCTGGATGGCGGTGTGTCTTCTGTTTGTGTTTGCTGCACTACTGGAGTATGCAGCCGTCAACTTTGTTTCACGCCAGCACAAGGAGTTCTTCAGAATGAAAAAGAAACTCAAAGAGCAGCAGCAGAGAACTGTAAGTGCAGCCCACCCACTCAGGCCCTCGGGCAGCTGTCACCTGCTATTCCCTGTGCCCAGCTCTGCACGAGCTGCTACTCAGCTGCATGCTGCACTCCAGTCAGGAAAAGCACACAGCACTGACCTGTGATTAATTCAAGTCATCACCTTATTCTACTGCTGGCTGAGTGTTCTCAACATCATGGATATCATGAGAAAGGGAAGAATAAGGAAGACAAATTAGGATAAATTACCCTTAAACTAGATGAGGCTCTTCTTTTGGCCAGCTCTTCACAGTTTTGAGAAATTTGGCCTTCATTAAGTTAAGGAAAAGCAATGTGACAGCAGCCGAAGGGCTCTTTATACCTTTTATAATATTTATACCTCAGTACACCCGACATCTGCTTCGATCTGCAGTGCAATGCAATGCATGTGGCCTGACATCTATGCAGTAGCGCAAAGTTGTGCCAGTTTTGCAAACTGTTCAGTCAGTGCAGTCTGTTTGACAATTAAATAATTGTGCTGGCTTTCCCCCCTCACTCACCCGCAGGGGACCGGTGACAGTAAGGTGAAAGGAAACAACATGTCAGGGAACAATGCTCCCCATGGGAATGCATCCCAGCAGTGCAGTGCCTGTGCCAGGGTATGTACTGTTGCCTTGCTCACCAGCCAATTGCTGGCTCCAAAAAAACAAAAAACAAAACAGTTTAGCTTAGTGATTTGCAGTGAGCCTGTGCTGTGTCTTTGTCTTCCAGGAGGAGGAGCTGGCACAGCAGGGTTTTCTGCTCCAGAGTATTGGACTTGCACTGTCCTCTCAGGAAATGGATGCAACACCCGTTTTTGCTGATCTACCTCCTGGTTTGGGTTTCTATGAGATACGGAGGCGTTTTGTGGATCGGGCCAAAAAGATTGATACCATCTCCCGGGCTGTTTTTCCCATGAGCTTCCTCATGTTTAACGTCCTTTACTGGGTTACCTATAAAGTTCTACGACATGAAGACGTCCAAGGAATACTGTGACAGACTGAGGACCATGAACACGTTGGCTACTTCCTTCACTGAGTCCTCAGTTGAGTCATGCAAGATGTATTTTGACTGCATGTTCAGTGCAACTGAGCAATTCTGTGACCTGGAAGAGTCCAGAGGTTTCTTTACATTTTGAATAACAAAATGCACTTTTTATTAGCACTTATGCATTTTCACATTAGGTTATTGTGTGCATTTACAGTTCCATCAAGTCAAAGTTTTATAAAGGAAAATCTGTGCGTGCAGTTGCTGTAGCCTCACATGTACTCAGACTGCACCTTTATGTTTTTTACTGTGCACTAATTTTACAGATGCCACAGTGGGCATTGTGCAAAAACACGTGTCTGCAGCATAATTGAAAACATGTACTTGTTATTCACCGTAACTATGATTTAAAGGAATCAAAAGAGTCTGATTGCAGGCTGCAAAAATTATGGAATATGAATATATATGATATTAGATTTCCTGCTGAAGGAGATCAATCTGTAATAAAGACTTGAATATCCTGTTTGAGAAATATGTTTGCTTGAAAAATACTTTGATCTCTTTGAATTAGTAATATTCATCTCAACCATCTGAATCTTTAGTTTCATATCTGCATACTGGCCAGATATTAATATTATAAATATTTTATCAGGAACAAGAGTAACATTATGTAAATACAATTAAAGTAAGAAATATAGCATTATTATAAACTAACAACTTCCAGAGAGCACTGTACTATTCCAAATAGTTTCTATTCATACAGTATTAAACACAGAGAAATAATCATTAACTACATTGAGGAAATAATGTTTCAGTTTTTCAGAATCTGGCTTATTTGGTTGTCGGAATAGCTTTTTAAGCTGCACACATTTATTAACCAGTACTGAGTTCTCCTAAGGGCTTGCAGAAAGTGTGTTATACTGGTGTTTAACAAAGCCCACCTAAATTACACAGTAGGAGTAGACTCTGTCTCTTCTTATCGAATAATCTCTGGAACACATTGTTGGTACATCTAAAATAAATACAGCTCGAAAAGTAGCGCAAAACCTTCACTCTTGACCCCATGGGAGGAGCTAGGGGTGACCATAGCCACATCGGAACAAAGTCTGACCACCCAACACAACCAATGGTGATGCATTAGAGCGCTACGCAAATACTACTATTTTACTAGAAGAACATTTTATGTGGGACAATTTCTCGATAGTGTATTTTTACAGTACTCATTTAAATTTAAATTGTTTCTAAACTTAAACAATTCCAGATCTGGCTTACAGTGAATGCAAAGCATAAAGATCCTCTGCAATCCTAATATACCTCGATGGTCTCAGCTTTGTCATCGTATTAGAAATGGTCTGTTTCTGCCACCGTTTTGCCCCCAGGGATCCAGTCCCTAATTTTGTTGCTATTGTTAGGGTCCACGTTCCCCTTTAAAAAGGAGGGTCCGCTTAAATCAATAGAAACTTGTTCTGAGCAATCACTTTTATTCTGTGATGACGTATTTCTTTCCTGATGGGGAGTGTTGTCTTACAGGATGACAACACATCCATCCATAGGGCACAAACAGTCACTGAAGGGGTTGATGAACATCCACAGTAATGGGAATTGTATGCTATGGTGCTTTGCATTCCCTCATTTTGAACCATCAGGGCTCAACACCAGCCATCATCCAAACACCTAATGAGGGTCTATTATCCCCACTGTACAGTTCTAGAGACTTTGAGAATCAATGCCAAGGCACAGTGAAGCTGTTCTGATGGGACACTGTGCTCCATGTCCCATTGCTGTTGTTTCTCACCTGTCTGCAATTTAATGTGTATTCTAAAGTTATTATAGTGTTACCTGTCACTGTTTAATGACAGCTGCAAAAAGTTTGGTTCATTCAGACAACATTCAATTAAGTTGAATGTTTGCTTAATAGATCTGACATTTTATTTCAAAGACTTTCTCCAGAGAAACTATCAGAATTATCTCACAAATGCTAAACTGCATTTCATTACATTTGTCCTCCATCTGATGCCTGAGTCAGTCTTCATTATGATTGCAAATGATAAATAAGCCATGAATAAATACCTTTTGAGCAATAACTTGCTCAGTACATCATATGAATTTGGTTCTTAAGGTATTGCTAGGTAAGCATTTCTGAGTGATTAGTCTGTGAAGGTTCTCAGTCATCCAGGTCATCGTAGTCAAAGGAATTTGCAAAGAAAAGCGTCTGGACTTCTTTAAGTTGCTTGAAGACGTTTCACCTCTCATCCGAGAAGCTTCTTCAGTTCTAAGGTCAAATGGCCGAGAGTCCCAGATTTAAACCCAGTGGGAGTATCCCCCCAAAGAGGGACAAAGGACCCCCTGGTGATCCTCTTATCACATGAGCCAAGGTGTGAAAGCGGGTGTGGGACCTAATCAGCCAGGGTTTCGGGATGAGCTCATTGAAACGTCTTCAAGCAACTTAAAGAAGTCCAGACGCTTTTCTTTGCAAATTCCTTTGACTGAGTGATTAGTCCATCACATGGTTTTAGCTTTTTATAAAATCAAGTTATCACATGAATTATTCATTTTAAAAAGTAGAAAAAGAGCAAACATCAGCACTGAGACTGTGTGAAACCAGGGTGACCTCTTTTTTTTCCTCCTAAATAGTGTCAAAGATAAGAGGATCCGTGACACTGTACTGTATTTGTGTTTGTGCGAATCAGCTACCCTCACCATGATGAATCCAGAATCAATGTTCATTTCAGTCATTTTCTTCTACTATATTATACTCACCCTTGGATAACTACACTTGCATGCCTGAGTTTAGCTTAAACAAGGGACAGCCACCACAATTTCTTGCCTTTGTTTTGAATGAAAATTTGTCTTTCTTTTTTCTTTTTAGAGCTAGAATAATAATAATGGATTGCATTTATATAGCGCTTTTTGGGGCCCTCAAAGCGCTTTACAATTCCACTACTCATTCACACACTGGTGGAGGCAAGCTACAGTTGTAGCCACAGCTGTCCTGGGGCAGGCTGACAGAAGCGAGACTGCCATGTCGCGCCATCGGCCCCTCTGGCCATCACTAGTAGGCAGTAGGTGAAGTGTCTTGCCCAAGGACACAACAACCGAGACTGTCCAAGCCGGGGCTCGAACCGGCAACCTTCCGGTTACAAGACAAACTGCCAACTCTTTGAGCCACGATCGCCCCAATGTACATTATTTAGGCCCAGTATTGTGTCCTATGGGGTATTTACCCAAATACTATGCCAAAGTTTAATTTTAATGTATGCACTTCTACATTACTCATGTAATTGTATGAAAAGCTACTTCTTCTACAACACTGTATTTTAGTGTTTGTACTCTAATTGTTTAAAGCACACATATTAATATAAAACACATATGATGCTATGTTGTTAAAGAATTAGCTACCCAGAAGTATATTAAGTAAAAACAATATACACACTGATTAATAAGTAACTATGACTCAATAATGTGTATTATCACAGAAAAGGCCCGTTTTTACACTGGGTATTTCAAGTACATACTGATGCTACTTTTTAAGTAAGATTTTAAATCCCAAAATTAGATTCAGAGGTAAAGGATTTTGCAACACTATGCAAAATACCTAGTAAATACCAAATAATATTCACACTCTTACAGTGTCACTATTCCTGCTATATTATTTTTTAGGTATGTTGGGGCTCAGCATTGTGACAAGGGCCTGAAAAATAATGCGCAAGCCAATTTAACGACTCACGGTTTCACAGTAGAACATTGCACTCTAAGAAGATGATCAATGTTCTTCACTTCCCCAACAAAACAGTCTCTACGGCTTTGTATTTTTTTAGTCACAAGAGGGTGCTGTTGGTCCGTTAAAGTCCTGCATAAGCAATGTTGCACCGTGCCGACCCCAGTGTGCACAAAAGTAAAGCACATAAACCTTTTTTACACTGTGTGTCAGTCGAGAATGAATAATGAATTAGCTTATATGTTATATGCACATATAGTAACAGGGAAGCAAATCGGTTTCTCTACACTTTAATAGCAAATAGCAGATTTAAATGTACCAGAATATACATATATATAGATAGATAGATAGATAGATAGATAGATAGATATAGATATATAATTGTATATGTGTGTGTGTGTGTGCGCGCGCGCGTATGTATAAGGGGCCAAATATGGGAAGCACTAAATGGATGTTACTTTTTCTAACCCTAGTATACATTGACTTCGTGCTTCGTTGCACCAACTACCCAATTGATATTATTTATTTCTGTGCATACGCAAGGATTATTAGAGTAATTTTGTTGCTTGTTCAGAAAACAGGAACAATGTTCTGTACTGATTAAACACTCACAAATGCATTGCTAATAAATTTGCAATGAGTCTGTTTTTTCCATTTTGGGAGAGGGGTTGGTCTCGCCATCACCAACATGTGTCCACTGGCTTGAGACGTGGCAGCGCCTCCGGTCATGTGATTTTTGTTCGCACACGAACCCCACCCCGGTATCGCCCACCCCAAAAGATTTGTTTTAATATCGCTCCTTCGTTATTCTTCTGTCAGTTATCCGATTAAATACAAGCACTGACAGAAAAAAAAGTGCTGAGAAATATTCCCCTGCATAACTCAGCACAAATAACTAGACATGGATTTGAGTGGTGGCGGTGACCACCCAAAACAGAGCCATTTTTAGACGTTTACTGCTGACGTTTACAGAGGCTTCAAATAGCTTCCGTTTTACTCTGGTAGTGATTGGACTGTCCTGTACTTGAGTGAGCTAACATACTGGTTGAACAAGTCCGACATTCTTCACTTCAATGGAGGAACAGCCCAAAGACCGGGCACAAGACAGGCAATACCATCACCACGGAGACGACAGGCACTCTTTTCAGCAGCCAACTTGTCTAAAAAATGATCAGAGCCACTTCCAGTGCCAGCATCAGGAAACGCAGACGAAGAAAACAGGTTGGGCCATCCCGAAAAGTTAGCTAATGCTTGCTAGCCTTGGTCAGCTAATGTCAGTGAGCTGACTAGCTTTTGCTAACTAATGTGAACTAAATCGCAATTGAGGACTTAGCCTGCTAGCTATTGGTTCATATTATATATGGTTCCTTGAGATAATTTGGTAAATGTTTCAGCTGGTGAAAAGCTTGGCCCTTTTTGACGGATAGCCGGACGAGGAGCTCACCGTTATGTTAGCAAGTTCGCTAGCTGACGTTGCGTGACAGTTGTCGCTGTGGTTGTTTGACACATCGGGGATTGACCTTGTGCGCCGGTTTCGCCAACCATTTTTCTTTTGCAAATGCATCGTAATCATCTCAAGGAACCCCTGCCATGTTGCCATGTGTTCTTAGCGCATTATTTGATAGGCGTGCACGGCAAGTTATCCTCAACAATAGTCAAAGCTGTGTCTTTTTGTTCGGCATGCTCATGTCCAGCTTAGGAAAACCGAGCCGGCTCCACTGGAATGTTCTGAGCTGCCATTTCCTGTCAGCCATGTTAGACTATCACTGCTGGCTAATGCTGTAGTTCCACAGCTAGTTAGAAATTGTTGTACAGGCAACATACTTTGCTGTTTTGGCATGTCTCTGCTGTCATTTTGGCTGCTGTGGTTGTTGTTGTTGGTGCTGATAGGGCACGACAGTTCCTGGGCGTGTTGGTGGCAACCGAGCCGCTGGTTAGTTGACATTAGCTAAAGCTAGCCATCACTGACAGGCCTGTTGCGTGTTGTGAAGCCAGGCAACAACTGGACAATGTCTTGTTTTGTGGCGCTGAGCTGACACTGTAAGCATCGTCTTTACGAGACTATATGCATTCGTATGATTGCTAGTGAGTAAGAACCGGCCTCCGTCTAAGAGAGGAGAGACCGTATAGAATCCATTGGGTGCTGCGCTCACAGACATTGAGGCAGCACCACTGTGAATGAAAAGTCCTACGTTGACACAGCAATTCCCATGCGTCTGTGCAGTGCACGGGCCTGTTAATAGTTTATTGCTCCTCTGTGCGTGTGCCATAAATGCTGTTGTGAGCGATCCTTGCAGACCTTGCAACAACTTGTGTCTGATGTCGAATATTCTCTGGGGTGGGGGAAGCTAAGCAAGAGTCCTTTACGTTGTTGACAGTTGTGAAGCATATCTAATTTCTATAACTTGTTACATGTAGTGAGCTCTCAGCTTATCTTGGAAGATTGTTAGGAAGTTTAATTTCAGGCAGCACTATAAGAATAATTATAAACCCAATAAGGAGATCAGTCATGTTCTCCATGGGTGTGGTTTACATGTAATACTAGAGAAACATTTAAAAGTTTAATATGCATCTTTTTTTACTTGGATTTGTTTAGGTTAAGAGTTGCATACATGTGAGTCACTTTTTTGCTATTGCGATAGCATGCGTGCACGCACACACAAAAAATCTATAAAATCCTTGTAGTTTCTCCAAGTTTGAAACAGATTATTTGACACAGACTTTCTGTAAATGTAGTACTTGTGGAGGTTTTCTGCCAGGTGAAGGGTGGTGGATGTTCCCTAATTTCAGTATCAACTGATTTTATTTCCCCTTTCAGGCAATAAAAAAGTAAGCATCAGTGACGAGGAGGGAGAGAAGAATCCACATCTGTCTAATGCCGTTGGCATGTCGCATCCACCTAGCATCAATGCTAACAGACATACAATTAATACAAATGCAAAGCCCAAATCCACGCAAAAGCTGTGCACGACTGTTCCAAAAATAAGCATCAAAGGACTGGACCATAAGAAGAGTATGGACTTAAAAAATAACAAGGAGAAGGTGCAGGATTTGAGTCATCATGAGGGCCCGCCTTTGGATAAGAAGGACTCCGTATTACTTCAAAATGGCGTCGTAAACTGTGGCTTAATTACAAATGGCTATTCTAGCAAGGACAATGACGGTAGTAGTTCGGAAGGTGGATATACTACTCCGAAGAAACGCAAGACCAGATGTAACAATACAAAGAACACTGATAATGTGATAAGAGAAAAGGAGAGAGACATGCAGCAGGGCCACACTACAGAGGAGCTGGGGGCTTTGAATCTAGAGACAAATGAGAAAGGAATGACCTCCAGACTCGATGGATTTAGAGCCACCCAGAAAGTAGAAACTCAGTCGACAGCCAAACGGGCTGTTGTATCAGAGGCTTCAGTGGGTGAATCTCAGAGGAAAAACTCTGATGGTAAAACAGTTGGCACCTTTGGTAAAAAAACTGAGGAAAGACACAAAGGCAAGCTTTCTTCACCTTCAAAAGAGGACTCGTGGACTTTGTTCAAGCCTCCGCCAGTATTTCCTGTGGACAATAGCAGTGCTAAAATTGTTCCCAAGATCAGTTATGCAAGTAAAGTAAAAGAGAACCTCAACAAAGTAGCTCAAGGTGGAGGAGAGGCACTGCCTCCTCCTGTCAGACTGTCACAGGTCCCTATGTCTGCTATGAAAACGATCACCTCAGCTAGTTTTACTAATGGTCCTGTTTCTGGAAATGGAAACGGTTGCCCGTCAGTGGGTACCTTCTTAGCTCCTGCTGCTAGTAGTATTCCATCAGCCCAGTCTATCCTAAGTGGCGACAATGTAGCATCTCCTTTGGAAAGTAACTGTAGCTCCACAACTAGTCCTGTAGATGGAGAGGCATATGAGCTTAGAAAGTGTACTCTTTTAATTTACCCTTTAAATATGCAACCTGTACTCCCTAGCGCTCGTCACCTTGACCCACCGGCGGCTCAGACAAATCAGAAAGCCCTGGGAGATATCTTCCAGAATCAGTGGGGGCTTTCCTTCATTAATGAGCCCAACTTGGGCCCAGAAGGCGGAAATGGGCCGGTGCCCGGAGAGGACAAAACTACTGTGGTCACATCTAATAGCGAGTGTCAAGCTGTTGCAGCCAAGGTTGCCCAGCCTTGCTTTGACATTAGCCCATCATTGTTAGAGCCTGGGCCTTTGGTTCAAGACCCTGAGAAAAGGACTTGTACCCCTTGCATTGTGTCCAATGCTTGTCCTCCTGCTTATGGGATGAGTGAGGAGGAGAACAAGCTGCAGCCATGTGGCAAGGAAAAGACACAAGGTGCAGGTACTGCTGTGTTGGCCCCCAGTAAAGACAACGGTGCTAAACCTGCGCAGGGTCAGCTAACCACTTTATTATTTGGCTCATCTAAAGAACAGGTCCTCTCTAAAGACATTAGCACGAGGTGTAGCTGGGGGTCCTTTGACGTTAAAGCTGCTGTCACTTATCACACTAAAGGTAAGTTTCACTCTCTGCTCTATCAAAAACATTAACCCAATAACCAGATTTGAATTCTTAGGGCTACATTGAGTGTTTATATAAAAAAAAAAAAGTGTATTTTTCTCTTGTATTTCTTTAAGGTTTTGCTTACCTTGTTTGATATAATAGCAGCTGTTTTACAGTTTATTTCTGCATCATGCTGCTTTCTAAATGGTCTTGCTATGTGTGTTCAGGTTTTGGACCAAAATTATTTCTGAAATGTTGCTCAAATGCTCATTTGGGTGGTGATTCGATTCTTTTCAAAATAAAAATGTGTTGGTGTGGACTTAGCCTAAGATTCTGTTTTGGCACCACCTGTTCTGACTGTTAAAATTAGTGTAGCAGTTAACCTCAGCAAAAGTGCTTCAGCACACAGTCTGAGTAACTGTAGACAGCTTCTGATTTTTGCCTCACAGTTCTACCAAAGAAATGAACTAAGTCAGCCATAGATGACTTCATATGAAATTTGACTTGATTCTTTGCTAAGGTGAAAATGAATATTTGCAGCTCACCAACCAAAATATCTTATCCATATTAAAAACGTTATTACCTGCCAGAAATGGCTTTTTGATAGGGTAAATGGTAGTTGTAGAGCAGTTTCGTTGCCTTTGAAAAAGTTGCTACAAAGACGGGACCAGGTCTGTGAGCACTCGGTCAGTTGCTGTTCTTAAAGTGACTTTGTGTTAAGGCGGTGATAAAACCGCAATAAGGTGGAGTTGGTCTGCTATCCGTTTGCAGTTGAATAGGGTTAAGTTAACAGTGACATGCAGTCGGTTTGATAACATGAAGATTAACTGTGATAAAATGATGAAATTCACAATTTGGTTTCCATCTGTTGTTGTCTGCATACAAGAAGTTAACATTAACATTAGTTGCATTCAGAGTCCAGTCAGAGCTTATAGATTTAAAAAAGAAATTCATCCACAAATGGCGATCGAGTCCCCGCAGGATGGCGATTGTAACTGGAAAATGACATAGGTGTTCAGCAACCTTGCTTTTATATAAGAATATAACCAGAATATAATATAATATAACCAGAACCACAACAACTCTTGCAAAGAGACGTGAAGCAGACTACTGACTTTGACAGTATGTTACAATCAATCTATCAGTCTCTATTTATAAATTGGATGACAGTTTGTTATAAACCTTTACCAGTACGTCTGAGAGTGATTGCAGGCTGTGATTGTTTGTACACAAGTTGCCAATCCCCTTCCAGTCAACACAGTCAACCTTTGGGTAAACGGTTAGTCACCGCAAATGCTTGCAGTTAATCACCAACAGCAAAAAAAATTTCAGTGTCAGTTGTTGAAATGTACGGGGCTTTTTTTTTTTCTTTTGCAGTGGTCATTTAAGGGTTCTCACGATTGCTGTTCGATATGTAAAAGTATAATTTTGTTTAAAAGCATTAAGCATGAGAACCTAAATGCAGATTTTTGTCAACTATGTAAAACAATAACTTGTAAAATGTTTACATATTTGTTTTTTGTTGTTTTTTTTTGTTTTTTTAAAAGAATGTTTCATGATGAGCTAATGTGTGTTTTTGTTTCCTTTCATCAGAAATGGAATCCGTTTTCAACTTGCAAAAACAAGGTACAAAGATCCTGTCTTAAATATATGTGTTGGCAATGTTTTCCAAGCAAGGAATGGCTGTAGAACCTCTGGAACAACTCAGATCAGTCTTAAAATGGATTGAGTTCATTTCACCCATAGTTTTCTATAATGAAAAAAACACACAAAAAAAGAAAAAACCTTCAAATATAAATTTATTTGAAAGCCATCGTTTGAAACTTGCAATTAAGCTCCAGAATACACTATGTCTGTCAGGGGTAGTAATAATAAGAAAGGTGATTTTTATTTTTATTTTTTTGTACCACTACTAAGTGCTTCAGAAAGAAAATAATCATATATATTGACGAGATAAGAAAAAATAATGGGATAAAACACGGCAGTGTTATCACACATTTATGAAATCCTTTGTGCTAGCTGAGACACTGAAATGACCAGCATGGTGACATTAACCTAAGTAAATGCCGAAGCACATTAGGGGTTAAGTCCTTAATTTTCCTCAGAGCAAGGCCATTTAATGCTTTAAGAAATGATGCATAACATTTTAAAATAAACACAGAATCCTTGATCACCCTAACTCATCTCCTCTCTCCTATAGATCCAAAAAGGGTAGTAATTTACGGCGAGACCAAGGATGGACCTGATCAGTGAGGTAGATGGCCTACAGTACTTACCTTCTTCTCTTCTGGGTGCTGCAGTTATCTACCTTGGAAATCACAAATCCTGTCGGATAGAAGTGACAACTGTGAAAACATTTGATAGTTTAGCATGACAGATTTTCCATGGAATCTCGGGTGGAATAACGGACTTCTCTGGGGGCATCAAAATGAACACACGCGCTCTGGATGGACGTTAAAAAGGAGCTGATTGGTGCCTCTCCAACATTACGAATGGACACTTTGGGCTGCGATCGTTGTTTGTCTCATGGCTCTTTAGGGATAATGTTTGGGAGTTCATCAAAAGGAAGGTGTTCTGGACTGCACCTCCCTAAGCCTTTATCCTGTTGACCTGTGGCAGCCGTCAGTCTGACTACAGCATGCCTCGGTCATGTTTTCTTTTACACATTCACGAGTTTCATTGTAGATATGTTAGACGTTATACATGCACATCTGTGTGCAAGCTTGAATTCATCATGAATGAAAGGAGAAAACACTCTGCAAAGGATTCTTTGGGGGGGGGGGGGTCTATGGGGTCCCACTTAACTCTAAGTTAAATGGGAGCTTATAGGTGAAGCCCCATCCAGGAAGGGAATCTTGTCTTAAATCAGTAAGGGAAACTTTAATTGCCCACGTTTTCTTTTTGTGTCGTTTCGTCTAACCTAACATGAGTGTTATCTGCACTGCAGTATGACCCCAGAGCACAGGTACAAAAGTGCCCAGTTTGAAGGAAAGCCACCCCCTTTATTTCACTGTTTATTTGGTGTGCTAAAGAGTCAAATTCATCCGTTAAATTCATCCTGAAGCTTTTCATACATTTCAGATTATTAGTAGGTTGTCACCGGCTGTTCTTAAACTGAGGTTCGTTATACGTTCTATTAAATGAACTGTGAGTTGGGGAATAAGCTTGGTGACAAACTGTTAGGTAAAATAAAAGAAGGAGAAAAAAAGAGACATTGCTTCCACAAAGGTCTTCTGCATTTTGTGCTTTTTGTTCAGCAGTAAGATTCAGGATGTCAATACAGATTATTTTGCCTGTATTTCTGTTCAGTTCCTCTTGTCGAAGGAACCTGTTCTACATTTTTACAATGTACTTTTTTGTTTTGTTTCTTCTTTTGACTCAGAATTTGGTCTTTACTTTTCTGCCTTGTACGGCATCGTGTTTCTTGCATGTTTACTGGTGGAAACGCACGAGTTGGAGGTCCCTGTTCATCGGCATACAAAGATAACAGTAACAGAACAATTGCAATACTAATCTTAGTTCCCTAAGTAGACACTTTGTCAAACTGTTCAAATGTGAAGATTAGTTAAATACTATTATGTTTTACTGTGGATAACCTATTACGTTTGCAAACCAGTGTGCAATAACACCGTGTGGTCCATACATGTGTGTTGGGAGGGGTTGCGAGGGTTATGTAGAGCTACAACGTCATCAGCCAAGATGCTCAGTGTGGCCCGCAGTGCAGTTCAAAATGTTTAAAGGTGTTCAGTTTGTTGCACGACTTCTAAATTCGATGGTGGGATATGTGTATATTTTTAAAATTATTCTAAAGGCTCATGTTGTAAGATCTAACTAAGTCTAGGGAGCCCAAATCTGCTAGCTGACCAGCTGTGACGTCAATTATTATTATTATTTTTTTTTATTATTATTATTTTTTTTTTCACCATCAGCAAATCAAGATCAGTTTACTCAACAAAGCAACTGTCCAGGTTTTTCTCTAGAAGCTCTGATTTGGCTAATGTGTGGATTATTAGCACTTTATGTAAACTAATTGCTTTTATCTTATGATTAATAGACGAAATCTGTGTGTACTGACGAGAAATCCTCCTTGAAAGAATGGCTCTGGGCTGTTACTTTTCAGAAAAAAAAAAAAGCCGCTGAATATACAGAATTATTAAATGTAACTCAGGTAGTGTTGATAAAGCCATGACTGTGTTTAATATTGTTTCTTGCCAAACGGCCCCCGTCACGCAAACGTTCTCATTGGAAATATTGAATTTAAGTCTGATTTATATAAAGTATCATATGTTGTGACAACACACCAAAAATTTAATACTTTGAGAAAAAAATTGTCATGGCGTGTGAGGTGCTGTCATTAATCGTTTTGGGATCTAAAATTGTTGTTTCTTTTCTTTTTAAGCACAGTGCTGCACGGGCTCTTTTCCATGTATCCTGGACTGTAACCTTGTAATCTCTGCCGGTTCATTTTCTCCCTTATGTGTTCATAGTGAAGCACCTCTTTGATTTATTAATGCTGAACATCAGCGGTGTTTCTACGGGGGTACACATATGAGCTTTCAAGTACACTTCTTTCCACTGTGTCCTGATTAGGCGGCGGTGTAGCTCGTGCACAGAGAGGGGAAGTCATAACTGCAGCCATGTTTTTGTACAAGTTGTCTTGACATTTAACTTCCATGTCTAATCGCAGTCGGCTCTCTGGTATTTAAAAAGCTTTGTTTTGGCTTCCATTGTACACTATTTGATGGATGAGCGTATCAGCAGACGCTGCCCTCTGAACGAGAACGCTCGTGTCAGACGTGGTCAATGAGGAAGCGAGGGTAATTGAGGAGGTATAAGCGCTTATATTTTTGTTGTTCTGTGCTTGTGGAAAATTGACACTTAATCTGGCATCAAGTTACAAGAAACACTGCAGTTTAATTTCTTGCAATAGCCCATAATCTATTTGCGGGGGGGACGAGGGACACAATCAGGTTACCGTATGGTTAATATTCAGGCTGAAAGGATTATCAGTGCACAGCTATAGGCTTCTAAATGTAAAGCAGGGTGATCAGAATAACTAGTACGTGATCTTACTGTAGTATTATGATGAAAACACTATTTTCTCATCTGTGGGGGTGTGTTTGTTTGTTTGTTTGTTTGTTTGTTTGTTTGTTTGTTTGTTTGTTTTGTTTTGTTTCTTGTTGTTTTTGTTTTGTGGTGTTGTGTGTGTGTGTGTGTGTGTGTGTGTGTGTGTGTGGGGTTTTTTTTTTTTTTTTTTTTTTTTGGCTAGAGTAGTCCTGGTAGAGGGAAATCAGATTCTCCTTTGCTCCCACCCTGAGGCCCCTCTTTTTCAAGCACTTAATACAGCGACAAGGCTATATTGAATATGCATATATTGAGAGAGAAATAATTATTCAGCATTGTAGCCTGCAAACCAAAAACAGGTTCTTGAAGCAGAGTAGGTGGTTAATCAGTGGTTTGGTTTTTTTTGGGTGGTGGTGGGAGTGAGTGACTGTTGGTGTGGTGAGAAAGAAAAGCCTGATCATGTGGAGTTTAAATTTCCACCCCCTCAGGATGTGCAATCACCTCAAGGATGCTTCCAGGTTGTGAGTGGCAAGTTTGTTTGTTTGGTGCGCGCATAGCGAGTTCTTCCTATTATATGCAAGTTCCTCTTATATTTCAAAAAAGTCCCTCGTTTCATGTTCAGGTGCCTGTGTTATAAAGAAAAACTTTTACAGCAATTTTGATTGTTTCAAATCTGCTTCCAGCGTATATTTGTGCCATTTTCTTTCTTTCTTTTGTTTTGTTGTTTTTGTTTTTTTTGGAACATTTGCAACGCTGTTCAAGTATTTTTTTTTTCCGGCTATTCCTAATTGTTCTTCTTTTAAACGATGTGGATGCCACTGAAGGCGAGGAGCATTTCAGGCGTCCTGTAGGTTGTGTTCACAGGTGCGACCTAAAGCCAAATCTCACACGGGCACGGGGGACGGATCTCTGCTCGCTGGTGTATACTCCAGTCCGTTGTCAAGTTGATGTCTGAACGTAGCACATAATTAATTTGAAATTATTTAACAAGTTTAATCTTTTAATGTGTTTAAAAAAAAAAAAAAAAAAAAAAAAAGGTTTATTTTTGAGTTATAATTTATCCATAGATGCACAAGTAGGATGTGACTAAAAGAAATAATTAAGAAAATCACAATGTCTCATTTTTGATGAGTGCTAGATGTTTAGTTAGTAAGGCTGATGTAGACCTACTACTTTTTGTTTATTTTTATTTTTTCAAATCCCAATGTCAAGATATTTGCCCTCAATGGTGTGGTTTTTTTTTGTTTTTTTTTTTTTTTGTTTTTTTTTGTTCCCCCCCCCCCCCCCCCCCCCCCCTCATCCAATTTTATACAAATTTCCTTAATGCTTCAGATAGTTCTGATGGAGTGATGAGCATTGAAAACACTGCATCCAGAGTTCCTCTTGATTATATTTTTATTTGTCGTGTTGTTGATCATGTTGTGGGGGGTGAGGTGTGTTGGTTTTTTTTTGTTTGTTTTTTTTTTAAAGTGCAGTTCAACAGCTCTGAATCTGCTTTCGCCAAAGGTACACTACTCAGATATTCAGCTACTGAATGACAAATGCACAGACAGACAGAGAGGGTGGTTGATGGAGATGAGAAGTCACTACTGTAGCAGCTGAATGTCACTTTGAGCGCGTTGACTTATGGTGTGTGTGGGGCGGGTGGGGGGGATTCTTAAAACAAATACCGGAAGTGCTGCTTCATCATCCAGTAATCAGTCATCTATAACGGGAAATGCTGGACTTGGTGTTTGTGCTTGACTTAAAAACTGTCCCTCCTTTAAACTGTCATTGCCTCTTGGAAGTGTTTTAAATTTACATAGGGCTTTTTGTTTTGTTTAATTTAATTTTTTATTTAATTTTATTTTTTTTAAATTTCAGTGACACCTGAGAGGTAGTTACAATGGGAGTAAACAAGGGCGACACATGTCCTTTTAAAGGATTCAGTCATAAGAGATGATATGATGTGCCGAGTCGTCCTCCTTTTCTTTGTCATCTCAAATGGCTGCTGCTTGTGTTCATGCATTATTTTTTTTTTTTTTTCTGCTCCTCCTCTCATCGATTCTCCATCTCTTGCCCTTCTTAAAACACGAGGCAATGGCATTTCTTTCTCATGTCTTACAGGTTGGCATTTAAGTTTTTAAGTGAGCAGTCTGATTATTTAATTTGTTTTGTTTTTGAATTTAACAGAAGTGTCACATTAAAATGTTCTTTTTATTTTCAAAGCATGATAATAACCCTCAAATTCCAAACAATGTAATAGTCAATTTACAAAAAAAAAGGAAAAAAAAAAGAGCGAGAGAAAACTCCAGTGTTCACAATTTTAGTTTCCATTAAAATGTCAAATTTTCATGAAAGCAGTGTTTGTGTTTTCTGTTTTGGTTGCACACTGACACCGTGTTTCCTGTGACACATTAGCTCAACCTTGTGCACTACTACAGACACGTTGCAAATCGTAAATCCCATTATCCCATTTAACCCACAGATAAGCTTCAAGGCTTCTGTTTGGTTCTTGTGGGTGTGAGGTTTTTTTGGGGGGGGGGGCTAGGGCTAAATGTAAGCACAATTTTAAAGTAACAGAAGGGTTTTTCAAGAAAATGGGGTTTGGTCACTCTGAAAGACCGGGCCTTAAGAACAGTAATAAAGCAGGACTCATTTTATGACCTGTACAGTGTCAGCTTTTAAGCAGTGTTAGAATGGGACAAAGTGCAATTTGTGAACCTTGGACAATTTTTGTGCTGTTACACTTTATTTGCAGTTTTGATAGTTAAGTATTGAACCCTTGTTTTTCTTTTAAATTTTCTGTGGCACTGTTTCAACAAGGTGCTGAGATTTTGGTCCATATTGACATGACTGTGTCAGAGGTTCATCGGCTTAAGTGTGCCATGAAAAGATCTTATACCGTTACTGACCCCAGCAGCCTGAACAAGGCAAGATGGATCGGTACTTGGCTTTTGTTTATGCCAAATTCTGACTCTGCATTCAGAAACTGACACTCTTCAGACCAAGGAAGTTTGTTTTTAAAAAATACAAAAAAAATCTTCTGTCCAGTTTTTATGAGCCTATGTGAATTGCAGCTTCAGTTTCCTGTTCTGATCGGATTGGCAACCAGTGTGGTCTTCTGCTGTCCACGTGCTCTTCTGCATACCTTGGTTATAACAAATGGTTACTTGAGTTACTGTTTCCTTCCTATCTGATGCTCTGGGCTTTTTCCTCTAACCTATGATCAACAAAACATTGTTCCACATAGAACTGTTGCTCACTGGTTAGTTTCTTTTGGGACATTCTCTGTAAACTCTAGAGATCGTTCTGTGGGAAAATCCCTCAAACTTCAGCAGGCCGTCTTGATTGTCTCCGGCCTCTTTCTAAATGATTGGAGTTGCTGCAGTGTTGGTTGATTAGGTAGTTGTACTAACAAACAGTTGAACAGGTGTACTTAGCAGAGTGGCTGATTAGTGTATATGGTACTTTACTACATATTGGAAGGAAGTGATACATTTTCTGTTTGTAAGAATCCTATCCGCTCTCATTTCTTCATATTTTGCTTGAGAAAACTGAAGTATTGTATAAAAGGCAAGTCCCTTTGTTAGTGCAAAAATAATGTATGTCTGCCAAACTGTGTCATCACTGGCATTTTTCATACATGCGGTTAAAAAATGTAAAATTCTGGAAGGTTGTTTGTTTTAAAGAGATCTATTGTTCAAGTCCATTGAGGGGGGAAAAAAAGAAGTCTAATTCCTTGGAAGCAAAATATAAAGAAAAGGGTGACTTTTGACTTTTGCGCAGTACTGCAGCTATGATATACACAAACAGAGCCCCAAAATGTTTTCCTGTATAATTTAATGAGGCCATAAGTTGCCTCACTCTGTCATATTAGTCAGAACTATTAGCTTGATTACTTGAGGGTTAAACTTTACCTCTTACTGTGTCAGAGACTTGCTGCAAATAAACTAGTACAGTACATATTGTAGGTGAAATTAGCTAAACCGCAGCTAAATGCAATAACGCAGTATGGTATAAATTACACTCACATGAACACTTCTGGTAACTTAACCTCAACAGTTTTTCACTTTTACTTAAAAGTCCTGCAGTAAGTAACATCAATATATTGATATTGTTGTGTTATTCCTTTCCTCAAGTGAATGATGTGATTTTTTTTTTTTTTTTTTAGTTTTTATTTTTTTGGTTCCCTAAACAGTCTTTCGGTGAAATGAAATCACACGGGTTTACACACATTGGCTGCTAGGAGCTATTTCAAATGTTCAACAGTGAATTTAAAAGTATGAGGAGTTATTCACTGGTTCCTCCTGTGTCTTTGTTTTCTTTCACTGGGATGGAAATGGGGTGTCACAGGGCAAAATGAAACCTAAGCCATGTGGACAAATGACACCAATAAATACGTCCTTGAACAGTACAAATAAAATATTTGAGAAGTCAGGGCTTTGGAGACAGGAAAATCTTCAAAAAAAAAAAAAGTTGTGCAACTTTGCAAAGTTATGTGGAACCATCTCTTCAGCTGCCAGCACCAGCTAAAGAAACTGCAAATCAAATGGGAAGTTTTCCAGGACACACAGACATCTGCTCTGCTTCTTCTGACAGCATATGTTAGAAACGCTTCCACTCACAGTGTGTCTCACAGTCACTCCCACAGTCGCTCTGTTTAGCAAGAACAGCATTAGTGGAAACCATGTGGTCTTAATGAGCTCAGCTTGATCAAAAGGTCTCTAGGTGCTGCTCCATCATCAACATCATCAACATCACCAGTGAGCAGGGCTGCCGATTGTTGTTCAAAGACGCCCCCTTGTGGGAGCAGGATTAGCACACACTGAGTCACACAAGCTGAGCTGCACAAGATGAGACGCTTATTTTAATCACCTCTTGATTTTATGAACAGAGGCCATGCACCTCAGCTTTTAGATTTTTTTTAACTATGTTTTTTTTTTTTATAGAATTTAAATAAATTAATAAAAAATGTAACAAAATCTTAACTCTGACCTTGACTTAGATGTTTCAATACAAATTTCTCAGTTTCTGTTATGACTGCTAGATGCTATAGGACTTTTTCTGCATGAACATATAATCTGCTTACATCCCCTTTGGGAAAAAAAGTGAAAAAAAAAATCAAACAAAGTAGCTTTCCAAACTTTCTGAAAGCCTCTGAAAACCTTTGCACAGTACTGTAGTTTGAAATGTTTTTGCTAACTGGTGGAGGGAGTTAAATTTGGAAGTTCTTCGAATGCTGTGATGACCCTGGAAGCTGTTGACACTGCAGGTGGTGTATTTTCACCACAAACACATGTACACACACTTTTTTTTCTCCCCCCATTCTGTCCATAAAATTGAACCGGTGTTTACTGCCACCCCTTCAATTTCACCTTGATTACTGTGCACTTCGTGAAGGCAACATGGGACTTGATGGTTAGTGGACTGGTGCTCAGAGAGATTGTCTAGTGGTCTGGAAGGTTACTAAAAGGTTTGATCTTTCTATCAACAATTCGTCTGCGCTGAGGTGTTTGTGAACTAGATGCCGAATGTCTTCTCACCTCAGGACTGCTGCAAAAAGGATGAGCTCAGTGACCCTTTTTCAAAAAAGAAAGAAAGAAAGCAGCTTTGTTTCCACTATCGGTGACCTGGGTAAAAGTACAGGAGTATTAGAAAGATATTATTGGTAGTATATGGGATATTAAAGGTGCTTTTTAAAAAAAGTACCTTTAATAGTTTTCTTTATTTCTATGCCATTGAAGAGATATAAAATGAAGATAAATTAGAGTGAGGTGTACTTTTGTTTAATACCAATTTGTACCACAAGATGGTGCAGTGAGTCAATGTAACCTTGATTTAACCAGGCAAGTCATCAAGAACATGTTCTTGTGAACAACGAGGCCTGATAAAAGAAAAGCCTCTCGAAGATGTTAGAAAAGGGTTCAAAAGCAGCACATATCCTAAAATGTTTCAATACTTTGTTCACAATAGTAATGCACTGCCCCCTGGTGGTGAAAAGTAGGGTTATATTTTCAAGAAGGTAATTGCAAATAGTACCTTTAAATATCACAAGTATTCTCAGATAATGATGTGTCATATTACAGGCCAGTTTTCTTGTGACCCACAACATGAAGGATTGGATCTAAAACACATTTTTGTCTCAACGGGGCTTTTTAAAATCCATCTGCTCTGTGGCTGAGAATGTTAAATGTGACTTTTTCTCTAAATCCATGTGTAATTGTGTATTTATTACGCTCATCTCGGCCTTATATTTGTGAAAAATGGTTCTATAATCCGCGATTTTATTCCTCAGTTGCTCCTGGTTTGGTTTTGTAAGTTACTACAGCACAAGTGTGATTTATGACATTTCTCAGCTCCATCAGTCAAGGAGTGCTTCATAGAGCCATTTTTCTATTGAAAGCCCTCACGCATTTAGACGGGTCCTTACATGCTGCTCATTCTTGATAGGGACAGGAACCAGAGGCAGTGTATCATCTGAGTGCATCTCCCGCTTTCTTGTATGAATATATCAGCACTGACCAGACAGTCCCTGACATTTAGTGATCTGTAATGATCAGCATAAACCTTAAATTATCCAATGTCTGCCTGAAGTGCTTTCAAAAGTTTGCCACTGATCTGATGTACATCATGGTTCAAAGAACAGCTACTGCAGGCCCGGTTCCAGCGATCACCCTGAACCCTCGCAGAGTTTAATTAACATCACCAGTGTGCTCACTGAGAATGTGCAGCAGTGCAGGAAGCTGCAAGTGCTCAAATGATTTGGGAGTAAAGTGCATGGCTCATACTTTCTATAGCTCACTCGGGATGAATGTTGTTGGTTGTTTGTTTTTTAAAACTAAAACGCTTTCTATGATTTTATTTTACTGTGCTTGAGAGCTGTGTCATACTTGAAAAATGTGTGATTAATGAGCACCGCCCTCTAGGGCCACTAGGACATTTTCATTTTCCAAAGCTATATAGAACATTGTAATTCAAAATAAAGGATAATAAAGCTTCGTGTGCAACAAAGACATGCTCCTCTGGTGCAGAGTTTAAAAGTGTCACCTAGATACATCCCCGGAGCATAGCAAACTCTCCAGGTAGCAAATAAGCTACTTCACTGACATTTTGAACCTGTTGTAAAGAGACCAGGAGCCTACAGCTATGCTAGCGGCTCTGTGAGGCTGTAGTTAGGCACAGTAGGGCTTTGAACTAAATGCTAACTTCAGCATGCTAGCAATATTACAAGTCCTAACGGGCTCATATTTAGCAGGTTTACGCCATAGCTAAATATGGTTGAAAGTGTTGGTATGTACAGTGTCAAACCTCCTTTACTCATAGGCAACATAAAGCTAAACTTGATTTTTTTAAATAATTGAAAATACATTATTTAAAAAGAAACAAACAGGTGACATGTCTATTTGACAAAAAAAAAAATTACATTCAGTCAGTATATTCATTGTGGTGACAGCACAGTAGTGTGCCGCTTACTGTCCTGTCACAGCAACAGTGTTCTGGGTGTGAGATCACTTGGTCGGCTGGGACCTGTCTGTGTACATGTTCTGTGCATGTGTGGGTTTCTCTGGTTTCCTCCAACAGTCCAGGTAGATGATTGTGTTGTCTGAGTATGTATGGGAAAATGTGCCCTGTAGTTTGTAAACTATAGGAATGGACTACATAAATGTTAGTCCCTAATCCCTGTTTCAAAGAAAACTCCTTGCCTCCTTAACTGTCTTACTTCAGTGTGGTATAGCAAGCCACTGATAATGTCGTCATGAAGGACACTCTAAAAGGGATTCAGGCCTCTGGCTTAGGTCAAATTAGCACAGCCGATGCTTCTGCTAACAGGGTGTGATCCATCACACTGTGCTTGGCTGTACAGAAGTCCAGTATGTGACCTTCTCTGCAGGGTTGGTAGTGTGGTTATGGTTTGGTGAATGTATGAATAACCTAACTGATTTAGTTAGTTTAGTGACTGACTCGTCACTGAAGAAGGCTCCTGGATGAGAGCTGAAACATCTTCAAGCAGTTCAAATACCTCTCGGTATCTTATGGTAAATATCTCTTACGATTGTTTAGAACATAGAGAAGGGAGTTCCAGACAGCAACAGTTCACAAAGGAAAAATGTATTAATTGTAGTTTCTGACCTATAAAGAATATGTGGCTTAACTTAGGATTAACTACAACGCAAGCAAACCAAAGTAAATGAAAACCAAATCAGGCTCCCAAGTAGGTGAAGTAATTTCCTTTATTAGATGGGAGGGGCCTCTTAGTAGCACCTACAAAGGAGGAAGGAAAAAAAAAAGGCCCAACAACCAACAGCGACATAAGGCCCAGGGCTGTCACATTGTTTAAAATAAAAGTAGCTGCCTTTGTAATATTTTAAAGTATCAGGGGAAACGTTAGTATGAGAGGAAAACAAGGCTAAAAATGATGGCTAAAATTCCACTCTGACTATTTCTTAATACCGACACAGACATTAAACACACACTTGCAGTGTGTGTATATTGTGCCTGTAATGTAAAAGGGCTCTAAGACTCAACATTGAAGAGACTTCATACATGCCTGCCCTTATTATGACTCATTGAAGTGATTATGCAGCAGGCTGTCATCATCCATCACAAAGCCGTCCACATGCTCGGGCTCAGCGATCTCCGCAATGTACAGTGTGGCCCCCACCCCACCATACCACCACCTCCCTTCAAGTGTGGCCATTAGTTAACTCTGCATATAATCCCACAAGCCCCTGATCGTTCGTTTCCTGTTTACTCACACTGCTCGGCCTCCACTCTTCTTGCCATTTGTACATGAGTGAGAGGAAGACGGAGTAAGTTACAAAGGACTGGAAATCCATATATGGAGGCAGAATGTGTGACACAGGTGTCAGATTGAAATCAGACATGAGTCAGTCCAGCTGCACTGACGGAACAAGACAGCAGCAGCACGTCCACGTGATCCGAACGACAGGAGCGCCGGCGTAGCCTCAGAAAACTGTGGCAAATGCAAGCTGTCCCGCCGATGATTTCTTTCAGGTCATCTCTAATATTCTCTCAGCAAACTGCCGCATAGTGTTTGCTTCTAGGTGGAATTAAGCATTGTGTGCCACTGGGCTGGTGTGAAGGGTGGAGGGAGGAAGGCGAGGAGGGGGAGGTGGGGAGGGGGCTTTTTGTGTGATATGGGCCATTGACTGCTTTTCCATAGCTCAGGAACAATAATGAGATTTTTTTTTTTTTTTTTTCAGAATATCAGTGCCACCATTCAGCGCACTGATTGTGTTTATGAAATTGTGCATACATCTCTCAATGCTGGAGCACAGGATGGGGAAAGCTATTTTCAAAACATTAGCAAATTGTTTTCTGTTATTGTGCAGAGATTGATAAGAGCATGCGTCGACTAAACACACAGACACACATACGGGGGAAGAAAAACATAAAAAGGCAAGAGACTGCTGCGATGGCTCGGATTTACTCTCTAATGTATTACCATGACTTCATACTGCTGTTAAACTGTAACTACAATAAATTCAATCGGTGCTTTGAACCACTGTAGGTGTATTCCTCCTCTGAAAAAGCCATTTGAGGATGCTGCAACTATCCAATTTATTTATTATCACTTGTGTTACTGTGTTACCTGCTGATGACAAATGTTCCTGATGAGATATGAAAATGACCTTGAGAGTGACCTTGCCTTCAAATCTCTGACATTTCTCCAAAGCAGACATTGAGACAAATTGCTTGAGATTTCACACAAATCAATTTTATCTGATTACAGACCTCTGCACACCAGCATTAACCAATGAAAATGTGTTTGCTCCTACTCGTGCACGGCGGGTTACAGTTCTCATTAGTGCTCGCAACAGCTTCAGAGGCAGCAAAACTGATTTTTTGGAGGGGGGGTTTTATTGCATTAAAAATGACATGGACATTCTTTTATCAGGACAGCAATACTTTGTAGATGTGTTTTTTGATGATACCATATCACATCTGGAATACACTGTGCTGTGATATGGATGTTTGCTGACAGTAGCTCTGGACATCAAACACTGTCGTTTTGATGGCAATTTTTCTGACAGCAAATGAGGCTGTTAAACTCATCTTGTCAATTTCTTACTCTAAGAAGACACCACACAAGGACATGCAAGATGAGTGGGAGTTTCAGTGCAAGCGAATCAAAGTTAAAAGATATCAGAGAATTCAGTATTTTCAGCTGTGGTACCTGGCACCTTCTCAAATATCCAAACTGAGACACAAAAAGGTTATGTTGGTCCCCCCTTTTGCTGATATTAGCAACAGATCCTTTAAGTCCTGTAAGTTGAGAGGTGGTCCAGCACCCACAGATGCTCGATGGGGAATTTGGAGGCCAAGTCAACACCTCAAACTCGTTGTTGTGCTCCTCAAACCATTCCTGAACCACTTGTGCTTTGTAACTTACAGCCTTATCATGCTGACAGAGGCCACACCCATCAGGGACTACTGTTACCATGATAGGGTGTATTTGTTCTACATCAATGCGTAGTTAAGGTGGTACGTGTCAAAGCTACTGCCACATGAATGGCATGACCCAACACTTACCTGCAGAACATTACCCAAAGCACCACACTGCCTCCTCTGGCTTGTCTTCTTCCCATAGTGCATCCTGGTGCCAGGTGTTCCCCAGGTTAGTGACACACACGAACATGTCCATCCATGTGATGTAAAGGGAAACATGATTCATCAGATATGGCCAGATATGGTTCTGATGCTTATATGCCCATTTTTGGCACTTTCTTGGGCAGACCAGGGTCAGCATGGTCACCCTGATTGTTCTGCAGCTGTGCAGCTACATATGCAACAAACTGCGATGCACTGTGTATTCTCACACTTTTCTAAAATTTCTGCAATTTGAGCCTCAGTAGCTTGTCTGCTGGATCGTCCGCTCCCCAATGCATCAGTGAGCCTTGGCCACCCATGACCCTGACACTGGTTCAACACTCTTCCACTTTTGATAGATACTGACCACTGCAGATAGGGAACACCCCACCACAGCTGCAGTTTTGGAGATGCCCTTACCGAGTCATCCAGTCATCACAGTTTGGCCCATGTCAAACTCGCTCACATCTTTACACTTGCCCATTTTTTCTACTTCTAACACATCAACTCTGACGACATGTTCATATGCCCCCTAATACATCGCACCTACTAACAGGTGCAATGATGAAGAGATAATCAGTGTTATTCACTTCACCTGTCAGTGCTCATAATGTTATGCCTGATTGGTGCAATCTTATCTTTATTTAAAAGTGTACAATGTACTATCATCAGCCAGCCTATAAGAGATACCTTGCTCATATTGGGTTGGATTCCCACGGGAAGTGGAAGGATCCATGCTTTCATGTTTATTTACTGAAAATTCTAACCCAACCATCATAAAGCAGGCAACATTTTCCAGTTTTCTATTATCCAATTTTGTTGAGCTTGTGTGAATTTTTGAATTTTGTCTCCTGTTTTTTGCTGACAGGAGTGGCACCCTGTCAGCACTCTTCTGCTCCTTCAGGTTTTGACAGGTTTCAGAGATACCTCACCTTATCTGTAATGAGTGGTTGTTTGAGTTACCGCTACCTTCCTATTAACTCCAAGCACTCTGGCCATTCTCCTCTGACCTCTAAGATCAGCAAGGCATTTTTACACAGAAAACTGCTGCCCACTGGATATATATGTGTACTTGTTGTTGTTGTTGTCAGACTTTCTCTGTGCAAAATCTAGAGATAGTTGTTTGGGAAAAATCCCAGTAGATCAGCCCATCTGGCACCAACAACCATTCCACATTCATTGTCACTTAAATCACCTTTCTTCCCCATTCTGATGCTGAGTTTGAACTTTAGCAGGTTGTGCTGACAGCATGCCTAAATGCACCAAGTTGTGATTGGGTGATTAGATAGTATATTTTTCTATGTGAGCATTTTGTAGTACCCAGCTAAAGAACCATTAATCCGTTGGTAATGATCCCATCAACACCAATACCCCCCAACCCCCCCGCCTCCCTTGACACCTACTTTGTATTTTCACTCTGTCCTCCAGTGATAATTGTCACTCTCGCCTGCTTCTACAGTCTGTTGCTCACTAGTTTGCTCTAAGGCAACTATTGATTCGGGAGCATCATCAGATCCATGAAGACAATGATGATGAACAATGAACAGACAGCTGCATCCTCTGTGGTCGGGGGCCAAAACTGATGGCCTTTGTAAGCATGTAATGCTTCATCTGGTGGATAATATGAGAGAAAATAGGGGCACAATATGTGAATTTTCTGAGTCACTTAGCTCATGGTCTCCCCTGCTTTTCATGCTGCTGGCTACACACACTCTCTCGAATTACAGACACTGTAATGGCTGAAAATAGACTGGACATAGTGTCTTTCCTCACCTGTAAGAATTCAAATGCAAAAGCATACTTTACAGGAGAAAATGATTATATGTATTATATATGTATAGTCAATAAGGCACATCTATGACAACAGATAAAAGAAAAAAACTAGAAGTAGATAAAACAATGGCATTGTATTAATGAGGTGATATAAATGCTGTCAAAACCTTCACCGGGTAGAACGGTAGTGTGATAATCCTTACCCTCGCAACAAATTGTAATTAGCATAATTTATATTAGAGTAATAATTAACATATGAAAGTAATGAGATTACAGTTATCACATCTGTTGCAATTTTTAAAGCAAAACTATCCTGATTTAGATTGTTCATAATCTATAGCCTATCAGGCTGCCACCTATAATCCAATAGGCCTAATCTATTGGATTATGCTACTTATGATCATTTTTCAGATGTCATTTTAAACTTTAGAGACTATAAGGTAATATTCTCTAATGAAAGGTGATGTGAGCTGGGGAAACAACAGAGTGAGGATGGGGTCATAATAAAAGTAATTTCCTAAAAGCTCAGTAGCACAACACAGTACGCTCCAATTTGTTTCTTAAACAACGATCCACGATCCAGGCCCGCACAAGAAAAGCACCTGTGCTCTTGGCTTCAGACATTTGCCATTCCCAGAAGGTCATTTGGTTAATGCATATTTGAGTTTTCATGGACTCTTAACTAGTTTTTAATCAGCAATTATTAGCGAATTGGAAGGCTGTGCAGGCACATGACTCTCTGCTGGCGCGAGAGTGCCCATCAATGTCACGTCAATTTCCATGCCAAAGGCTACATTAGGCCTGGAGTCTGGGAGGAAACAGCCACCTGAGTGCCTCATCTCCCCATCCACAGCAGTCTTCTCATCAACTATTGACTCTATTACACAGCACTGTCAAAAAAATTTTCCGCTTCAAAAGAGGAGCAACCATTACATGGCTGTGTGGGGAGATAATTTAGTGATGCACATAAAATTAAGTGCATATCCATTGAACATTGCTCATTATTGCACTTGAATTCCTACAATGCCAGGCTCGTGTGAGGATCCTGGATGCTTCCCAACCTTTCATTCCGTTCCCATTTTCAAGGCATAAACACAACTTGATGATTTAGGCTGATGTGCTACATAAATAGCTGTCATTTTCATCTATATCTAACCTACCTGTAATTGGCAATTAAACATTGCCAGCATCTCAGACTAGCTCTTAATTACCGTTAATAAGTGCTGAGGGGCTCTGAGGTGTCCTCGCAGGCTGAGGATGGGGGATGTGAGTCTCCTGCAGCACCACATCACGCCATGAATATGCATGGCGGAAAGGTATTCTTCCGCTCTCTCTCCCTCTGCTTTTCAGGCACACGGAGGTGGAAATGGACCACCTCTTGAACTTCTTCATTACACCTCCACAGCGACCTCAGCATCGCCGCCGTCGTTGCCATGCTGCATCCTCGCAATGGCATTTCCGTGCACTGTGGCTTGTTTTGTGTTTGCCAGGAGCTGTCACATTCAGCCTGTTAGTGCTGGCCCATGGGAAATTTGCACAGTGCGACTGGTATGAGGTGAGGCCATCAAATGAGCCTGTGACATGCTGCTATATGCTCCACATATTTGCTATGATCTGTGTTTGTGTCTTTGTTTGGATAATGCCAATCACGACCCTTAGCCCCTTTCACATTTACTCTTTTTTTTTGAAACAGGAGATACATTTTCACAGTATAGTCTCATGCTCAAATATCACTTATAGTATTTCTACTTTAAAGCAAACTTTGATTTCACAGATTATTACAGCTTCCTTTTCTCCGCTGTGAGCTGACATTTAGCTCCCATGACTGCTGATTGTCTTGCCAAGTTCCACTAAAGACCCGAATCCTTGTATTTAAGGGCTGACGAGTGTAGAGCTCTCTGATCATAATGGCACTTTTAATTAGCACTTAATTAAAGGCAGGTGGACTGGAAAGGTCAAGCAGTTAGGCCTCTGAGTTAAAAACACAGTCAGCGTGAGCATCGGCTCTTTGACAGATTTGTCTGCTAATTACAGTGACCAGAGTCTGGACAAACTCTGTTCACATCTGCCTGAGGTTAAGCCATTTTTCATATTTACCATCTTTGCTTCTAAAGCTTTCCCTGTATTAATGTTTGCTTTGTTTTCTTTAAATCTAAGAGTCAATTCCTCTGACAGACAGCAAGAAAATCCAGAGCAGTTTCTTTTGTAAGAAAGTGAAACAGCCCACACTGCCAAATTGGATCATCATTGTGCTCATTACACAAACACAAAAATGAATGCAGCGTGATCTAAACTCGCAGTGCCTCGGCTGTGAAAAACAGAGCTGAGCCAAGAGTATTGATCTCAGTCTGAATTTATGGATTGCCGTGTCTAAGTGAGTGATGGAGCTGTCGGACCGTCGGTCTCACCTGACAAGCACCCACATTAAAAATCCTGATCCCTGAATTCCACCGGCGTCATGTTTAACTATTGCCATCTATCACGGTAAACATATACAAAAAAAGGTGTTTTAAATCTATTGTCGTGAACTCAATACACTATTGTTATCCTCAGTGTGTCTGTGAGTTAGCTTTAGTGAAAAATGTGTGAAAAAATGGAATGATCCAGTCAGAAAGCAGCTGAATTTTTTCTTCATTGTCAAGTGTTTCACCTCAGAAAATGACTCGGAATCAGATTTTTGCTTCTGCCATTTGAGGTTAAATTCTCCATCTCGGGAAGAAGCAGAACTAAGCACAGCGTGACAAACGCATCAAAAGGTACTATTGTAAGGCCCTGAAATGGCCTGTCATGCAGCAGCCTGTTTGCTCATCTACTCCATCACATCCCCAGCCATTTATACACTGAGCCTCCGCTAATGCTGATGCTCTCCATGTGACGCTGATGAAGAATAAGGCACTGGCGAATGCGTTTCCCTGAAAGCACTGCATCTTCTCAGGCGCTGTGAGAGACCACTGAGGGGCAGCAGCATTACACGTCAGTCTTTGTTTGCTCACCATTTTCCCCAAATGCATCTTAGGCTATTAATCCTGCTGACTTATGAGAGACCTCGAAGGATCCCGGGTGCTGACATGCTCAGTGTGTGTGGTCTGGTCAAAATACGGTACAATATTATCCCCTTTTTTAAACAAAATAAACAGAAAATACATATAATTCTGTGATATAATAGTGATAGTTTCCCACAAATCTGCACTTGATTTTGAAATGCTGTGATATTCGGGTTCAGAAAAACACAAATACAACGCAACAGTGAAAAGAAGTCATATAACAATTCAGTTTATTTTATTTATTTTCCAGACAGACACATCGATTTCTGGACCACAGTAGAGGATGGAAACCTTTCACAGACATTTTTTTGTCAATATTATTATTTGAAAATACAAATATAAAATTAGACTTTCCACATTTGATATGTGAGAGACCCCCATCCATTATTATTATCATTATTATTTTAGTATATTTTACAACAGGGCTTGAGCAAGCCATATGATAACCTGAAAGATGCTTTCAGATGTCAGTCAAGTCTGTCTGTCTCTCGCCATAAAAAGTCGGTTAACATAAAAAAAAGGGGCAAGTGTTAGGAATGGGCAGACAGCGGTGGCGAGAGCTCTGCGCTCAGCCTGCGGAGACACGGCAGAGCCTCACACTGCCGGCCGTGCAGTCTGAAGAGCCTCCGGACACCCCTCGTGGCCGTGCGGTCCGCTCCAACCTCGACAACACGCCGGGGGAGAACTCGCATGATGGTGAACCAATAATGATGAATGGACTAAATGAACTTGGGTGCGGCTGTGTGACGAGGATTATTCTGTATACAGCTGAGGTCTCCAGTCTAATATTATTCAGTTCAAATGAGCGTGAATTGCAAGTATATATATTCATCTATATACATATATATTGCAATTATATGTATATATTTGGCGATGAGCATGGCGTGAGATGGCAATGGTTTGGACTGGAGGGGAAGTTCACCCCAAAAACACAGTAGTACTGGCGAACTTGTGCCATTTCCGTCACCTTGAAGAGTTCAGTCCAGATTTGTGAACATGAACTGATCTTTGATACATCGAACCAAAAAAACTGTAAATAGCGTTGTTAGTGAGAGTCACTTTGTGAACTGGCCGGAGACCTAACTTTGTGTTCACTGTGACGGTATCCAGTATCTCTCAGAGATAAGGGCACACTGTCTGGTTTTTTGCTTTTTCAAAAAAAACCATTAGCACCACTATGAGTAAGCCTCTTTTTGGATAAAAATGCTCAAGAACATTCAATGAGCCTTCAAAGTCTGTCTGATTCATTGCAAATGGAGCAGAGCCTGAAAAGCCTGATGTTCCAGCTTTTAGGAAACTTTTGTTCATATTCAGAAAACGCTTGTGAACCCAGGATGACAGAAATCCCATAAGTGCGTATGGTTTCAGGGTGGGATCCCCCCCCCCACCCCACCTCGAACTGATGGGGTTTATTGTTTGGCCATTGCCTAGCACTTGCCTCAAGATTCAAGTTTAAATGGATACGGTAGTACACTACAAATGTCAACACCTTCCAGGTTGACTTTTTTTCTTTTTTGATTATTTTTTTTTCTTAAACCAAGTCCCCTCCCCTCTCCCCAAATGGATAAGCTAGTCTACTAAGATGTGTAACATTCATCAGCTGTAAACTGCTGTCAGTTTGAGATAAAACGAAATTACAGCAACAGAGCCATGCTACCTTAAAGTCCAAGCTACAGGATCACAAAACAATAGAAGAGTCAATTTTGATATTGTGTGAGGGAAAACAAGCCATTTCAAGCCTTCTTTCCAGTGAAAAAGGGTTAATTATAGACTAAGAGACAACAGGCACCGCAACAGCACAGCAGCAGTGCGTGTGTGCTGCTCGGGTATATGCTGTTTGGATAAAACGCCACGAAAACTGGAACGCGACTGGGTTGTGTTTGAGTTAATTATACAATTAAATTTTTCAATGAACAGGAGGAACAATTTCTTTATTACTTTAAGAATTAAATTATAACCAAACTGTGTTCAGTTATTGTTCTTCTGCTATTAATACATTTTTAAAAAATATTTCAAACAATAAAACATTTTCCACAAATACTGCATTTTTCTAAAGTGAGCGATCACTTTACCTCGCTAAGATACTGACGTATGCAATAGTTGGCCGCTGTCTAATTTTAATAAAAAAAAAAAACAATTTTACTTTCAGAAAGTAACGTAAAGATCATTTATTTTAAAAAAACAAAACAAAATAACTTATTAGCATCACTGACAAAGCTGCTGTGTACTCTATGTGCTGTCTGCAATTGATCAGACTGGTTAGGAAGAAAGAGCGCACTAATGTTAACATATTAACAACAGCATAATATTAACCGTTAATTTAAAGAGCCAGTAAATGAGCAAACAGAGATTATGCTCAAAATGGCTCAACTGCACTGGCTTTATTAGGGGTCCAAGCAGCGCCTCCAGCAGCAATCCCATTGTTTTAATAAGTTTGTTTTTGCTCATGTAAATCTAAAGGTTAAATCTAGGCATCCTTTGACACGGTTGTTAATAATAATCTATTCTAGCTTGGCAATGCATCACAGCTTCAGGTTGCAGGTCCAACTCTGGACAGGAATTTAACCGTCTATTAATCAGACATGACAAACCCGACACCCCTCAGCACCTGCTGATATCCCTCTAATGGTTTTCTGTTTAGTATTTGCAGTGTTTCTCTGTGTGTGTCAGTAATGCCTCTGTAGTGTCAGAAACACTGTTAACAGATTCAAATAAGATTAAAAAAAGAGTCATTAACAGTTCCCAAATAAATAAGAGCTCAAAAACTGTATCATCTAAAAATAATGACACCAGAGGAGCCTGGGATATCTGCAAAGTGTACAAACATTAAAAGATAGAAGAGGCTCTTTAAACAGCTCTGTGACTGATGACGTAGGTGGTAATAACTCGCATGTCTCTTAAAAAAATATGAAATATTTTAAGTAAAAATTGTTTTTTTTTTCCCCCGTGATTTTAGCTTGTGTCCCTCTTTAAAAAAAAGGGAAAAAAAGGAAAGAAACAATCAAACACAAAAGTTTTGCATATCTAGCGTTAGCATTTAAGGTAGTATGGCACACCCCTTTAAAAACATTCAAGGGTGGGGATCCAAATAATGCCTTGTGTACAATTCCATCTTACAGCAACTATTTCTCTATTGTTCATCCATGAGAGCTTTGGTTAGCTGAAACCATGTGAGAGTGGCAAAACCAAACCAAAAAAAAAAAAAGGAAAGAAAAAGAAAAAAAAAAACATACAGGGAAAAATTACAATGAACCTCTAACAAAATAACTGTCTGCAAATACCAGAATAACATGATCGTTGAGAGAAAGGTATATCTCGACTGGTCCTAAATCCACTATTCACTACAAGTATTATATTAATGAGTCCTCTATAACATCTACTTTGTAATTACAGGAGATAGAAAAAGAGCGCAAGAGGGAGAGGGATAAATATGAGAGAAAGGAGAGGTAGAGCAAGGGAGAACAACAAAGAGCACTACACTGGTATCAAAGACAGCACTCTGTTTACAAGTTAACTGTGATTTCTTTACACACTAATGAAGTACATGAATGAGCAACAAAATATCGTAGGATCTCTGAGGATGGGGAATGGAAAGAGAGAAAGTAATGGATGCACAGTACATTTTAATAGTATATTACAATTATTAATATATAAACCACAAAGTATCAATAAAACTCTGATTAAACTTGAAATCAGCAAAGAAGCATCTTTTTTTATAGTTTTGTGTTTCTTATTTTCTTTTACATTTGAACATTACAAGTTGTTTTTTTTTCTTCTTCTTCTCTTGCTCTTGACTCTTTAAATTATTACTCGATCACACCTCCATATCGTTTACTTTAAAAGTAATCCAGCATATTTCTTTACCTGGTTGTTTTAAAGGGAAAAGAAAAGAAATGAGACGAGACGCGGGTAAAAGGAAAACAGCAAACGCATCTGCGGCGGCGTCGAATTTCAAAACCAGAAAACATACTGGAGCCTATTATTATTATTATCATTAATATTAATAAATCATCATCACGAGTAAAACCATTGACCGCACGTACTGTGGAAAACCCGGTGCAGTGGTAGATAGTGAATTATTCAGTGTCATCTTTTGACCCCGTATTAAATATCCTCAGATGAGACATGGGTCTACTCTATAAAGAAATCCAAGTGTACACGGCAACATAACCAGTTACTACTTCCCGAGCTGTGAACTTGCCTCAAAACACTCAAGTGTTTTGTCTAGTCGAGAACACGCTAGCTCCGAAATCCTTCATGCTATCCCAAAGCACAGGGCAGTTTCCTTTTTCTTTTTTTAAAAAAGCCAACATATACATGTGCAAATAGAAAAAAATGGCCTGTACTTTACAACTCACAGTGCAATGATTACTTGCTTAATTACCTTTCAGTGTTTTCATTTGTTTTTGCCACTAGAATAAATTAAAAAACCTGCCAATGATTCCATAAGAGAACTCAGGAAGGCTGAGGTATGGTATCAAAACGTTTACTTTCCTAATTCACTCAAAAAAAAAAAGAGAGAAAAAGATCTGAGTCGGAGAACGAGCGTTACATAAAGACTCGAGCACAGAGCCCAGGTATTGTGTTCCAAAGGAAAGAAAAAGAACTAATCGGGAACGTGCAGGATGAAACAAACATCAACATTGCAGCTAACAAGTTCCTCTCAAGAGTAGAAAAGTGTCAGGATGCGCAGAGCCTGCTTCAAGTTCTAATCTTCACATCTAAGTACAGTGTGCTTTGGATTTAATCATCTTTTTTTTTCTTTTAAACTTTCTCTTTGAAATGATACTGATACTGTAACAGTTAGACAAAAAGATACCAATCAGGCTCTTTATTTTTTAAAATTACTATTATTATTATTTCTCCAAAACTGTGTTGACTCACCGCTTGTAAATTTTGCTGGTATGACACTTGTAAAATTATTCAGCTTCAGTATTTACAGAGCAAGTGTGTGTGCGCTAGGCGTGTGTGTGTTCGTGTGTTTGTTTCCGTGTGGGGTTGTTATACCGTCTTCCAGCAGAAAAAAAAAGGTAGAATAATAACTGTTTACAGCTTTGTCTTCTATTCACACGCTATAACATGTTCTTTTGACACACCATCACAAAAATATGCTATTCTCTCACTGAGTTGGTTATATGCAGTGACTGGAATAATATGTACAGCTACATTTCTTTTTCTCAAGTTTGAATTCACAATGTAGTTATATGAAATTTGTTATAGCATATATATATATTTCTAAACAACAAAAACAACACTTATAAAAAAGGACCATAAAAATATTGGAGTCCTCTTTGTATTGCCCAAAAATAGGTAATTATGGTTAACAATGAGACATCACAAGAAATAAAACAGCTACTAAGATTTATTACTTAGATACCTTCTTTAAAATTTCCTTAAAATGTTTTTTTTCCTTCTCCGAGTCTTTCCGCACTGAGCTTGTCTGTTTTTCTTGTGTTTTCTTTTTTTTTTTTTGCAGAAAGACTGAATGAAACATCCCGAGCTTTTTTCCTTTTAGACTCACCGATACAAAGATGAAGACGTGACTTTGAAGATATTCTTGGCTATGACCGCCGTACTTCAAACGAAAAAAAAGCCAAAAAAAAAAGCCAAAAAGATTTACACAAAAATACCAGAAGATAAAATAAAAACGACACAAAATTAAAGGTTCAACTAAAACGACTCTCTTAAAACTAATCAAAAGAAAAGCTAACAGAGGAAGAAAGTAGGTGAATGAACTCGACGTGAAACATCATACCAAACCAGGTTGTAAAGTTATAGGAGGTTTGGATTATAGTACAGCAGTTGTTATTTTTCTGAGATGATAAACATTTTCTTTTCTTCTTCATATGGTTCCGACTTTCGTTCGTTTTGCCGGGGTGACGCTGTAGTGCTTGAAGTTGGATTAGCATCACCTGCACACAAAGCCAATTAGAAACTTCGTCCTGTCTTTCCTGGGCCACCAGATATACTCTGCTGGGTGATAAAGGAAAAAACACAACAACAAAAAAAAACAGAAGGAAAAAAAGGAACAACAGCATTAGAAAGCATACATTTAATTAAGAGTAAGTTTCGAACATAAATAATACTCGCTGTAACACATTTCGCAGGCTTGCTGAAGCATGAATAACTGGGATATGATTCTAAGAAACTGCTACAGGTCAAAATTTCCTGCAAGCATAACAGAAGCACCAATAATTACTGTAAAAACAACCTGTCCAACAACAAAAAGTCTAGGCTGCCACAAATACCACGCTATATACTTATTATTACTTATTATTAATTTAGCATTTGTGCATATGTACTGACCTGCCACTTTATTAGATATATCTGCTCATACCACTATCTAATCAGCCAATCGCATGCCAGTAGCTGATTGGTTAGATGGAATTAAACCTACAGCAGCAGAAGACCACATCGCCTGCCACTCCTGTCAGATAAGAACAGGAAACGGAGGCTACAGTTTGCACGGGGTCACCAACCTCAAAAGTAGAAACTGGAAATTTTTTTTCATTCTGATGGTAGAGCCAGAATGTGATGGAAACTACATGAAAGCATTGCTCTATCCTGCCTTGTATCAAGGTTTCAGGCTGCTGGTGGTGGTGTGATGGTGATATTTTTTGCCACACTTTGGGCCTATTAGTACCAACTGAGCACAACATACCCATGTTCGTTATCCTCGTTGATGTACCTAATAAAGTGGCAGGTGTGGTATATTGTGCTGTGGTTTAATAATAATAAGTTTAAAAAAGTATACAAAAATACGTTTTTTTGCACATCAAACATCTACAAGTATCTGTAGGGCAGACAAGGTTTTATATATGACATTGTGGCTGTACATATGAGGTACAGTGTTAGCAAAAAGAAGGTCGTGTAGTAATAAGCAATTCACTTCCTCAAAGATTCTTCCTACACCTCGGAAATATTTAATAAATCATGGCTGCTTGTTAGTGAAAGATTTTGCAGTTTCGATTTAAAAAGTTGTGAAAGAATTGTAATGAGAGTCCTGTCCTTGGACAGCCAGAGCTTAGGTCAAAAACACTTTAAACTGTCACAGCCCCTCTGGTTGAATTACAAGACATATGATTTTTCTACACAGACATGTGACTATTTTAGGATGGAAACATTTCAAAATGTCAAAAAGAACAAGGAAAGAAAAACTGAAGAACCGGTAGTATGTGTGTGGGTAACCGATATATAAAGCTTTCCTTCATAAACAATCACAAAATGATTAACATTCTCATAATGTCTGGTAGTCTTCTGTCCTTTTTATCAGTTGTATTTATTCGTTTTTTGGAAAGACCTCAAACAAACCACCTCACCACACTCACACGTCACTACCAGCTCCGTGTTTCCCCAAAGAGAGGTGAAGGAACAACGATTAATGCGATGAACACATAGTACAGATAGATACTGATAGAAATGCACAGTAAATAAAATGCAATACCTCTGATGAGATGGCAACCGGCCACCTGTTCAATGGTATCCATTTGTAAAAGCTGTCGCAATCAACGGGCCCTAAAAGTGTACAGTTAGTGCTTTTGTCAGTATGCATTTCAAAGAGAGAAAAGTGAGTATCATATCAACTTCTTTTTTTTTCACAGCTAGCATGAATGTGAATGTTGTGATCATGTTGAGTAGCAGAGCAGGAGAATACTGAAATATCAAACCAACTCTTTTCACACTCTTGCAAGAAGAATGATTGCAACATTACAACAGGAAGAAAAAGCCACATAACACTAAAAGATATTAAAAAGAGTTAGATATGCTCTGTACAGTAAATGATTCATACTGCATTTAATAATGCAAGCTACTATAACAATGCAGCACTCAGATTACAGGATCTAAATACAAAATATGTAATAATACACACAATCCCCATTCATGCTAACATACACAAGTGATTTCATCTGAAAGAATGCAGAGAATAGGATCATAAACAGCCTTCAGTAAGATCAGTGTGCTTCTGACTATTGAATGGCTTTTATTACTGAGGCTCACTTATCAGGACACTGTGAGCTTTCCCACTGACAGGTCTGTAAAAAATGATTGGATTCAAACACAACAGTGAAAAGGAGAGAAGCACTTTCAGCAGCGCTTGCTTGTCTTTATCACCTCAATCAGCTAATTGCGCTCTAATTGTCTTGCATAAAAAAACAGTTAAGTTCATTAAAGCTTCTTCGCAGTAGCTGTTTTCGTACTGGCTAAAGGGATTAATAAAATCAGTGGAGCGTGAGACAGAAGGACAAATCGGTGAATCTGAAGTCATCCGTGAGCTCCTGAGATGACGATCTTATACGTGCTCGGTTCAACAGCGTCCTCGGTAAAGAAGTGAATTATGAAGCGCATTTTAGTTCTGAATCATTTCCTATTTTAATGTTCTGAATAGAGAGATCATCTCGGCTGGAGCAGGAAGTCAGAGGCCTGCTGCATCACCTCTGCTTTATTGATTCGCTGTGATTCTGAAGTGGTGATTTAGTCTGAAGTAGTATTATGGGCAAAAACTGACTCTCTGTAAGGGAATCAGAAGGCCCGGCTTGAATAATGTTGGTAAAATACACCACATATTCTTCACCCACCTCTTTCATAAATCAGCTGCACTCTGCTGCTTCAATATTAATCTCATCTCTTCTGAATTTTCTGAATTTCTTTTTGGGGGGGTTGAAAGACTTGTTCTATTCTCTAACTCAGTAATAAACTATGGCTACAAACTGTTGCAACAAATGGAAAATAATTGTAACAAATGGCCTCATTTCCATCTGTGAACTATCTGCTGGTAAATCTGCCTTGAAAATGAGCCAGCGTGGTGTTTCATAGCAAATATTTTGCTTCCTACACTGAGACCAGCAGATTAAAGCAGATAGCCAGTGGACCTAAAACAATTAATAATAGCAGCTTTGCTCAGGGAGGAAAAAGGCTTTAAAATGTTGGGGTTTTTTTCCCTTAAGCTCTGCTTTGTGTGGATATCATAAATCAATTACACACGGCTGCAAACATCTAAACGAGCTCTTTTACCTGTTTTGTACATTTGTGACACTATCCAATAGGATCAAGGCATTACAGCCGTATAGTGCAAGCGTCACATTTACAACATCCTTGCTAAACCGCCGCACTTAGTCCAACTGATTCAAGCGCACAACGTGATAAATCTCCTGTCGTACTTCTCAGAAAATGTGTGATTTCAGAATGCAGCATAAGCCACAGTTTGCCACAAAGGCTTAGATTTAAAAAAAAGAAAAAAGCACCACAAAAAACCACAACCAAAGGATCACCTAAATAAATAAATAGATAAATATCTGTTTACTGTAGCATGAAATTCAAGTTAATGATGTGGACTATAAAGTTTGGAACGAGCGTCTTCACCCTGTAGTCTTTTCGGTGCTCGCTCGCTGTACTAATGGGCTTGTCGTTATTCCGTCTCAGTTAAGCCATGCATTAATGAGCTTGTTCCAGAAAGCAGGTGTTATTTTTATAGTTTACACTGTGTCACTCAGTTCAGTCATGTAAAGCAGCACAAACATGCTCCGATGTGAACTGAAATCCTGCTGCACTTTGCTAGGGCCAGAAAATTCACACGGTAAAAAAATTTAATTACTCGGCGAGGTCGAAGGTAGGCTAACGTAAGAGTAAACAAAGTGCTGATTGGGTCTTCTTTCGGGGGGTTTGAGCCTTTTCCTTTATTGACAGTAAATAAGCTAAGTACATCAGATTTTACTTTGGCTAATTCAGTCTTTGGCTGCTCTCAGAAGACTGTCTTAGGAATGCTAAAAAACAGAGAGGGAGTAGTTTATGATGGGAACTGACTGCTAAGTCTCATTTATTTTGAATTTCAAAATAATCTTTGGTAAGCCATTACATATGTCTTTAGTTATCTAGCTCTTGCTAGGTTTCCACCCTGCATAAACTCAAACTGCTGCAATGTTGAGAATGAATCTGAATAGCTAAACTCTCTTCTTGGAGCTCCGTTTAGAAGTAAAGATGTTCCTACTGGCTTTAAGATGATCTCTCCGACACTTGGCCTTAGATCGGTTCACACAGAACACGGGGTTTGAGAGCACTACTTTAATGTCTTTTTCTTCATACAGTAAAAGGAAGGTGGGATTATTAGCACTCTGATGGGGAAATCCGTCAAAAAATCCTCTTTATTACCGTCACCTCTTCTGGGCTTTGTAGTCCTAACACTTAGGCACTGACTTGGCGACCAGCTGCTAACCGAACAGAGAGAAAAGAAAGTGCAACAGCATGTGGCCGAGCAAGCCTAACTGGACAAGGGCACTGGGAGACACAAAAACCTGTGTGGGAGCGTCGTCCTAGCGATGGAGTGAACTCCAGCTCTGGGACAGATGGGGTTCTAAAAATAAAAGAAATTTGTTCTGGGCAGGTGACGCAGGATCTGAAGTGAGGTGATTTGTGCAACAGCTACAGGGGAAAAACATTTGCTTTTGACACAGATAACTTACAGAGCTGCGATGGGGTTTAACACTGATGTACTACATTATTATGGGAGCCCTGAACCTGACAGCAGCAAAAATGCTTCCCTGGATATTTTCTAAGAGGCCGGCAGTGATTATTTTTAGTCAATTCAGTGAAAGAATAAATGCTACTTTTTATGCGAACACTGAGCTGCTTTACAGAATGTTGCAAGTGAAGCCCGTGTGCATTTTTTTTAGCGTCTAATTTTAGTGCAGAAGAAGAGGCACGAGGTGCAGTCAGAATTTTAGTACTTACTGTGATGCTGGGGCCAAAGCCAGAGCCAGGCTGAGGGCTAGCAGCACTGATGTAGTTGCCCACAGCTGAATCCTGGCTGCTAGGTCCATACAGGTCAGCCACAGGGCCTGGACTATTAGCGCCGGGGAAACCTCCGGGCCTTGACGGGTTGGCACCTGCATACAAACACAGCGAGGAGCGGAGCAGCTCAGAAACCCCCAACAAAGATCAGTATATCCTTACTCTTGTGACTCAATGGGCAAATTGAAATCAAAAGAAGGCATTACTGGATTCATACATTTGTCTTGAAGGGCTTGCTCATATTACAGGTTACTGTATTTGATACTGCACGTTCAATTTCATTTGTAATCGACTGAAAAATGGTGCAGGATTTGGGCTTAATTTCATACCAAACAAGCAAAATTAGGGGTGAATCCAGTATGAGATTCTAAATATAATCTACATGCTGCGTGTATTATGCACAGGAATAACATTCACTTTGTATAGTCATGCACAACACAAAACAGGCACGTTGCTAAAAATACTTCCACCATGCTAATAAACTAGTAAGGTTGCAGTGTAAATGTTGACATGCATAATGTGAAGGAGTACTTGTACAGCGACATCGGCTGTAGCATAAGTAGAGGAACACAGGATCATGAGGATCTGAATTTTTTGGTGAGCATTCTGAGCCCAAGAATTTGAAATACTACCTTCTATTTTCTTATATGATCTACAAGGTATAACCCCCCCCCCCAAAAAAAATCATATAATATTTAGCACTTTTCAGCTTTTTAGTCTGCAAGAGTAACTTCCAGCATAAAATAAAATGGGTATGTCAGGCAAGAGAAGGAGGCAAACGGGGGAAATATAAAAGCCTGACCCGAGTTCATCGGCAGGTCCAAACTTGTAGGGTGGGGGATAAAAAAGAAATACTGTACATGACTTACCACCTTTTGCCCTGTGAGTAAGAGCAACTCAGTATAATAAAATGCCTTTTGAAAATCCATATGCCTGCTAAAGGCCAATAACACTAGCAATACAAGGAAAAACAGCCGGGGAGAAAGAAAAATGCAGTGATCTCTTAACAGCAATCTCCTTTGCTGTCAGCTTCGCATAACCCTCCATCTCACCCTTATTCACAGACAAACTGTGAAAAAAACAACTGTGCAGCTGCATTAAAAAGAAAAATCCTCCGACCACAGAAAATGCTCCATCTTGTGTATATATATGAGCTCATGAACCCTGTGATGCCTGAGAGGAGGTCTTTGTAGAGCATGGAAAAAGACACAGTGTGACTGCTGTGGCTCCAACGCGCTTGATGGAGACACACGCACACACACGCACACGCATGGTAAACTAACTATCATTGTCACCTTGTTTAACGTATCACCGCTACATCTATCAAAGCCGCAACAGACAGGTTAGGTTCACTGGAAGCACCTCAAAGCATGCTTCAGATATTTATGTGTGGCACTCTAGGAAAATGAAGCCATCTCACTAAACATATATCTAGTGGAGTTGACACTGCTGTTTAACTGTAAGGACTTTAAACGGAGAGTTGCTAGTGTGCTTATCTTGCCCACACAGCCCCCAGTAGGCTGGCTTATTATATAATTAAGGTTTTTTTTCCAGTTGAAATGGCAATCCTCATTTCCTATAACTGGTGATTTTTATTGGAGTGCAGCTCACCCCTCTCTCAGTGAAAGTATTTTTTTAATGTAGAAGCTGCAGTGGTTTGTGCGTTTAGCCGAAAGAACGCCAAGCGCAATGTGGGTCAGACTCCACTGTAACGCATCTTTCTGTTATTATCTGGAATATACATCCTTTTTTCTTAAAGACAAAAAAAAGATTGGAGAGAAAATGATCGAACTTGTGTTTGTAACAGAAACGATCAGTTTAAAGAATTCATATCTTTAAATCTAATTTTCTGCCCTTTGAAGGGAGGAAGCTTTTAACCGGTTCTGTTTGTCTGTCTGCTTGTTAGCAATCTAGCATCCAAAGTTTTCAAGATATCATTTTCAAATGTTGTGTGACAGTAGATACCAATAACAGCTCGAGCTGATTCAATTTTAGTGAAAATTGGGTTAAGGTCAAGGTCACACCAAATGTAAAAAAAATTAAAAACCTTTATATTACGCACATGTTTTATGGATCGTCTTCAAATTTTAGAACAGTATACTAGGCCTCGGGGGACATGAGTACCTAGGTTGGCTAAGCATTTGACCTTGACCTTCATTGTAAGCACCAAGGTCAAAGTTGACCTTGAAATAAAATTTCAAGAAACCATATTGAATAATATATCTCATGAAAAAGCATGGAGAGAGATGTAAAACACATTTTTATTATTTTTTTTCATCCTACGATGATGATAGCCCTTGCATTTGGTGGGAGTTGCCATCTCCAGATGTTCTTCTATACTTGTGTAATTTATAAGTCAATTACATTTTTGTCAAACATTCTGATTTAATTTTATCTACTTCAAAACACCCACAACTAAATATATCACTGTCTCTGAATTTCCCATAGGCTCAAGGTTGGCTGCAGATTCCAAGTCTATTCCACAAACAACGCCCACGTAAATCGTGCTACGACGCAACTAAGCTACGCTGACTCACTCAGGATTTGAACGTGCCCTCTCAGGTGAGACAAGCCTCAGCTTCAACAGCTTCAACAACCCAAAGAATATTTCAGGGGCCATGCGTGCAGCAGAGACATATTCATTAGCTGCTGCTAAAGAACTGAGGCAACATGACTTTTGACCAAAACACCTCTTTACTTTAACTGCTCCAAATCACCTATCAAATACTATAAATCAGCAAGTCACTTAGCCTCACAATCGACAGACAAGGGCGATTGATGTGTACTTGCAGCGATGGGAAGAAATCAGCTCTTTCCCTCTACTATATAGATGTTTATCCCATCAAACAGTCCATGCTGCTTAGAGAATCTATAAGAAGAAAAGCGTTTTCTCTAACAGTTAGTGCTGATGTTGCTGCCTCACGTGCACAAGTATTATCACAAAAGCCTCAAACAATTCCTTTACAACTCCACAAAGTTACATCTCTGTAATTTGTTGTCTTTAAAAGGCTCGTCTTGTGCATTTTTTTGTCTGCTAGCTGTACTAAAGGTTACACAGACAGCCTGTAGTAAATGCCAACATCTGCCGGGGGCAGCTGGCCAACACTTTAACCATTAGGGGGAAAAATCTTGCCCGCACTCATGCCCTCAGCCCAAAAAGACTGACAGGACAAATCGCTTTGCTTTCTATATGTATATTTGTCTTTTTAAAAAAACCCAGTTATACTGTTGGGTGGAAACACAGTCGCAGTGGTGGTTGATTGGATGATTCTACACTGGGTTCCCATGATCTCATGACGGCATTCCACTAAGCAGGATTTCAATAAAAGAAGCACTGTTGGGACATCAAGTCAGTAAAAACACAGTCAAAAGACTGCCATCACCACAACACGCATTTGACATAAACACTGTTATTTTTAAAGTCAGCATATATTAAAAAATCCTGTCTGCTCTGAAACCAAAAATATTGGGTTGAAATTATATTTAATTTATCTGCATAAAGCTCGCAGTTACTGAAATCGCAACATGAACTACATTTGACTTAGTCTCATCCCTTGCTTTTTAACAGCTATGATTACATAAGAGAGAAGATCAGAAAAAAAGCACAGAAGAAGAAAATGTGCTTGTGTTGCGGAGTAATGGCTGTATTATGCAAAAAAAGTTGTCTATTAAGTGTTCAACACTGTACAGCATTTCTACCAATTTCACACACTAATAATACGGCAATCACTCTTACACTAAGAATACTTAAAGGGCTCGACTGAAAAAAAATGACACTCACTCCCACACTTGCTCTCTCCTTTGCTGTTCCAAATTAACATAAACCTGAGCTCTGTTAGAGTGGCCAGTGTACTCTCAGACATCATCAGTAGTTATTTGGTTCACATGCAAATGAAGGATTACATTCTGTATATGTTGACCCCTTATGTGCAAGCAGGGGCTGGAACATAACTTCACAAAGGAACAAAAGATCTACATTAAAAATTGGAGGAAAAAAAGGAGGAAAAACATGCAATGCTACTTTGTCAGCAAGACATTTTTTAATCATCATTTTTCAAGGGGATTTCTTTTCCTCAACAAAAGTAAGAGAAAATATGTATATGTATAATATATGTGTGTAAAAAAGATTAGATCATCTGCATGGAAAAATGTCATGAATCAAACTGAAAAGTCCAAAATGTGGATGAGATAGATGCTCAGATACAAACCTGGGTTCTTAAATTGATCCGGGCTGTGTAGGTGCTGTAGGGGGGAGTTGCAGGCGGAGGTGGCATGCTCACTGTGCAGCATCTGAGCCGCTTGGGGCCCCAGGGAGCCATAGTCAGCAAAGGAGCAGGGCCCCCCCTCTGGTCACTGGGCGCAGAGTAAAACCCATAATCGGGGAGGCCTGGGAGATACAGTATAGGGTGGGGAGGGGGAGGGGAGGGGACTCCATCATTGTGGAAATCAACTTGTTCATTGTCATAGTCAAAGTGTCCAAATTGATAAGCATAGCTCGATGGTGCGTTACACCATTTTAAGGTCACATCCTTATATTTTGTCTGCTTTAGTTGGCCCTCCCTGCCCTCCCTCCCCAGCAGCTCCTGCCATGTGGCCAGACCCCCCTGGCATACGGTCCGTGTTTGCTATGTTCAGCTATATTGTATATACACTAACTCGAAAATAATGGACGTATAAAATCATTCCCTGAAAGGATATAATTAAAAACTGCTCATTAACTTAATTGAAATGGACCAAAAGCAATAAATACAAAATACACAGTAAGGCCACAGCTTTGCATAATTGACCTGTCCCGGTGTTTGTTTGCAAGCATTAATGAGTGAGCTAAAGAAAATAAAATAAATATATCTAAGAATCATTAAAGAAAGCAGGTCAATACATTTCTCATTTCAAACCGACAGTTCTTACTTGACGTACCTGAAGGAAGCTTTTGTCATTTAAATGAAGAGAAACACAGAGCGCACCGATCGATAATTAATTTAAACCCCTCGTTTTTTTGGACCAATAAAAACTGATAAGGTTTTTATGTGAATGAGATACAGACACGTTCATGTTTATTGATGATAAGAATTCTCAAGTGTACTAAGTACTCTGAGCACGTCTCAGATTGGCCTCTTCGAATTCTTTCTTTGACACAGATGGTGGATTATCAACAGTTTAGAAAATGTCATTCAGCAATAAGTCGTGCTGACATTTATTGCTTGTTCTCTTAATCTGAGGCAAGCTGCTCATATAAAGAGTGCAATTAAAAGAAACTGCTCCTTCTCACACCTCTTTGATAAGAGAGTTAATCTACTCAGGAGGGACTGAGATTGGTGACACCGGCTTTTCCATGCTGGGTTTCCCCTGCTGTGTGTTTGTTTTTTTATTTGGGTCCTGGAGCGAATAGCCATTCAAAGCCACTTCACCTCTACCCATTCAGAGTGAGACAGTCCACTTCTGCCAAATGGAAAGTAAGCACCAGCCATGTTTCTCCCCGCCAATGCTTTTTAGCACTCTGATCTCACCACTTGTGGGCTGTCTGCCCACTCATCAAATTATAGGCTCCAAATAGGGCAGGCTTCCCACGTACGTCACATAATGCCTGACACATTGAACAAAGCTCAAGAAGCGATCATTCTATTTACTTCACTTAGAAAAATGTCACTGAAAATTGATTGGCCTTGCTAATGAGGAAAAGCTGGATCAATGGAATAATTATAATGGGGAAAAAACATTGACAATAGCACAAACCACGTTATTAGGGATTCATAAGGAATCCATTCCAAATATATCACCAGTTTAAAATGGTGCAAACTTGCCTTGTGAGTGTACAATAAAAAAAAAAGTCACTTTCATACGATATAAAACCGACAATAAAGGCAGCTGTAAATGAACCATATTGTAATCAGTGTGATCTTGTGAAGTAGCAGCATTAGGAAGGTGTAGATGGCATGCACACTCTCAAGTACATGTAGGTGATTTGCTGGATTTAGGTTGATAATTACTGTTATTATTGTTTAGACAAAACTGACATTAAACTACGGTATTAGGGCTACTGAAGCAAGAATAGTGTTAAAAGCAATCAGCTGAAGTGGGTGCATCTTTAAACCGCTGGCCAGGGTTGATATGAAAAATAACAAGAAGCCTTTAATTTGAGGTGAGGTTCCAACCCGGTGAGACCCTTTGTGTTTTTCTAAACTTTCCTGCTTACCCAGAAAACTAAAGTTTTATGTGAACAGAAGACTTCTTTTGCCCTCTGGGAAGAAAGTTTGTTCAAACGTGACAACTGCAACCACCAGTTGCAGCCAGAGGTCTTAAAATGATGTTGGATGATACTAAAAGAAGCTCACAACAACAATAAATGGAAAACTGCAACACAACAGACCAAAAAACATACAACAATCAACTGGGTTGAGGATCAGATGCAGATCCATACAGTTTATTACTCATTAAAAAAAGAAGAAGAAAAAAACCAAACACATGCCAAGGACAATAAACACCAATCTTATGCAATTTAGCCTTTAAAAGTATCAATTACCACAAACTGGGCAGGGCTCGGTTAGAGAAAAATAAGGGAATAAGGCACTGCAAATACTGGCAAATAAAATCTGAAACATTTAGAGCTCGCCGTTGGTGAGGGAGGCTCAGGTAGGAAACTGGCTTTGTTTGGCACAGGAGTACAACAGAGACACAAACATGCAGGCCCACACTCGCAAAGCCATATATTTTCATCAGTGGCTATCTGATCTGTTATGCAGGACGAGAATGGGCAGAGTGTGCCCACAGCTGCATGAGTATCACCGATCATATCGCTGTGCCTCAGACCGTCCCACTATTAATATTCACACAATCTATCCAGAACAATGGGCCTTTCTTGGACTCCTTTTTTCCACTGGCCACTAATTGGATGTAATTACTCATCTACAAAACAAATGAGCGTGTTGAGGTTGCCTTGGAGACTATATCAGGGGACCCAGCAGTGCGAATCGTTCGCAGGGCTTCATTTATACTGATAATTATCTTCCCTGCCCCCACCCTCTTTCCCTTCTGCCCTCAGTGACCAAAACCGGCTGTGAGGCGATAGAGAGGGGAGTGTCTTGCAGTCATCTGTTACTGACATCATTGGGGTGGCTCTCTTTAAGTGGATAAATGCCCTGTTCTCGGTCCCACTTTGCCAGGTGACTGCCTTTAAGGAGGAATCACAAACCTTGAAAGTAGTCTTCTTTTTTTCCCACAAGTTGGAAAATAAAAGAACCCCATAATCACACTGATGATAAAATATGGTCCCGTGGGTCTTCAGGATGTGAAAAGGTTTACCAGGAGTCTTTGTCAAGTTTGGGATCATTCTCATTTTAAAACCAGAGGAAAACATTTTGTCCACATCTTCTAATGTACAAGGAAGGGTTCGCTAAAAGGCCTCTGTTTGGAATTCTGATCGTCACCAAAATATTGACTTTTCATGTGCAAGAAGCTTTGAATATACATGAACATATCTGTTATTTACGCAGTCAACAAATACCAGGCATCGGGGAATATAAAAATCTATCACCAAGTTCTGCAAATAGAAATTTTCATGCAGCCACTCCTCCCTTTCCCTTGCGGCGCCAGCGAGATTCCTCGGTGGCCATCAAACCACATCACTCTGCAGAAGATGTCAATAAACCTGACATGCTGCTTCTCAAATTAGCTTTGAATTTTAGAGCTACCATAATTAGCTTTTCCATTTTCACCAATGTCATTTAAAAATAGCGTGAAAGAAACTAACAGCTCTTTTGCTGTCTAGCCTTGCTTTCACTTTCCATTTGAAATAATCTTTTCTGAATGAATGGCTGAGTAATTAACAGCACTAGACACCCTTTTCAGAGAGCACAGACATTTCATAAATAATACATATTTAATGTCTTGTCATTTTGTGTTCAGAGAAGCTTGGCTAATGAATTTTAACAGATGATTTCTTCTTGCATTTACTCACCCATACTGAGGCCTCTGTTTTCTTTACTTTTCATTTTATGCCTGCTCTTGCCTTTTCTTGCCACTCGTTCAAGTAACGGGCAAACTTAACAGAGATATGGATTTACCTTGGGGAACGACTTGGGGAAAGTGCCAAGCGCCAAGAGAAAGTGTGAGCGCCGAATCACGGGCAAAACAATGTGCAACAGTGAAAGAAATCCACTCGCACTAATTTGCAGCAGCAAAGCCCAGACAGGCCATGCTAAATGATTTTAATGCAGATTTTAACCTGTGAGGGATCAGGTCTAGTTGGGACTGAGAAAGGGCGCTCGGTTATCGACAGTCGGCGCAGATTATCCCATTGTGAGCAGCCCTAGAGCTGACAGCGCTGGCCTTTTGGCTAAACACATTTTTTTCAAACATGTCTGGTCAGGCTTAAGTGGTCTGAAGAAATCTAAGACTCTCTGTGAGTGAAATCTGAGCGCGATGCTGGCTACGTCTAATGGTCATTTAGACACAGAGGGAAGAATATATGAATAAATCAAAGAGAAACCGACTCTTAGAGCAATGCAGAGATTGTACGTTAATGGGTTGCTAAATCTCACATCCATTTATTTCACGTGTTATTGTTAGGGTGGAGTAGACTGCAGACGCTCCTTTTGTCTGCTCCCTCGTTCACAAAGGGTCACCATAGCAGGGTTGCATGTCTGAGTTTGCAGTTTTACTCCAGATGCCCTTACCGACACAACCCGAAAGGGTTTTTTTTTGTTGTCTCTGACTGGAAGTAAACCAGCAACCTGTAACGTGTAAACCACTACAGTATGTAGCCACATAGTGTGGAGAAAACTATGCAATTTGCTTCTTTTTGTAAAGTAAGCATTCTGCAGTGTGTTAGGCATTCTGAAAATAACCACATAATGCACTTATAAAGACGTATCGAACACATACTGTATTTCTAATTTGAAGTCACAGAACTGACAGCAAAATACCTTCCTAGCATTAAGTTTTCTTTGAAGAGTGTGTTATTCATGCAGCCCCTGGAGGGCAGAGCGGTGATGTCCCCGAAGGCCTGTGCCTGTAACCTCGGAGCATCTGCTCCCCACAGCTGTGAACCACCGCTTTGTGGTGGAGGTGCAAAGGGACGCTTTGCCCTCCCCGATGTGTCAAATCTTTCCCTGGGCCTTAGACAAAAACCCGAGCAGGATGGGCTTGGCATGCCTGCTCATGTTATTTTGCAGCAAATACATGTAAAGTGCTTCTGGCCTCAGAGCTGAGCTCTGCAGATTAGCATCTGGGACAAATGGACCCATGCTCACTAAGAGCCAGACTGATTAAGCCTCGTGCACATAGCCAGTCCTACTCTCCTCTCAGGCACTGCAGAAGATCACAGAGCTTGTTGGGAGGAAATTGATAATAATCTTAACTTGGAAATGACTGTCACTTTTCCTTTCTTTTAATCGCTGGGAAATAAAAGAGGTGGAAGGAGAAGTGAGATGAGAAAACGTGAGATCAGAACAAAGAAGAGGAGCAGCTAACTGAGGGGAGGAATGGGTTTTAAATGATGTGAAGACTATCCTAAATCCCAATAAAACTGGCAGGGCCACCTCTGCAATTTATACTGCAGCACAATTTATTCATAGGCCTGGCCACAGCCACTCTATTTCAGTTTCGAGCACCTGAGTCAAGTCAGACATACTGTACATAGCAAGTACCCAGACCTGTAAATGCAGTTAGATGTGCTTTGTGTACACTGCAGGTAGAGCCGAGATCTGAGACTGACATTTGAGCTTCTCAGAAAGCTCAGAGGGACTCAGGAAAACACTCAACCAGAGTACACTGGGACCTTTGAAGTTCCCTGGACTGTCAGAACCATCTGCATCAGTTGCATTTTCTCAGTTTTCATCTGACAGCGCACAGGAGATTTCACATAAGTCTACTTTAAAATGGAGAAAGAGTACCAGAATGAGGAGGAAAGAAGACCTTAAAAAGAATGGCTAAATTACTAACTTTCTCCACATGTTTTATTAATTAGATATCCATTTATAATATTTAGAGTGATGTTCTCAGCGTGCATTTCAACGGTCAGGTTGCTGTTGACATGTATGTCTAATTTTTACCATTCAGTTCCCCAATAAACTACCTGTCGGTCTTAATAACTGTGGCAACAATGGCTCCTTTTCTCTTTACTGGTTTGTTCTTCACATAAACAGCAGAGGTTAAAGTCTACGTGTCTAAAATACAGGCAAATAAGTAATTTCCTCAATGCTGGCCTAATATACAGATGCTCAGCCTTTCCAACTGCTATAATACGACTGCCTTTTGAGACCTCCACTGGCACCCAGTCATAGCTTGATACCAGCCTAAAAATCCAAGTATGGGCTGGCACCTTTCCACCTCCAGGCAATGGTAAACTCTGTCAAGTAGCCACATCTCTCTGATCTACTTCTCGCCTGAAGCTACAGTTTCTCAAACGTCCCCAAAAACACACATCAAGAATACCCCTCAAGCGTTGTTGCACTTGAGAGGTGCAACATACTACCTGATGGGGATCAGAGTAGCAAAAAAAAAAACACCTGTTCAAATGCACACCAAACACCAACCTTTTGCAAAAAACCCCCACTTGTTATTACACCAACCACAGCTTTAGTTTTTTATTAGCCCGTCTGAGTAGTAACCGTTAACTCTGTATTTTATTTTTTCCCCCTGCTGACTGGCAGTTTTTATTGCCTGGAAACAGGCAAGAAAAGTAGTGCAGTAGTGTTAAAATATATAGTGCAAAAAAAAAAAAAAAGATTAAGCAATAAAACACATGGTAATAGATCAAAGAAAAAGTGGCACGGGCCCACTTAGCTGTGTCTATGGTTTCCTGCAGGAAGCAGGCCACTGCCATCCAAAATACACCTTGTCATCAGCAGTGGTCTGTCGCACAGAGAGAGGTCAGCGTGCTGTCATTTTGTCTGCTGAGCACTGGGAGTCGGGCGAAAGTGCCCTCTGTCACTGATGGAAAATGTCTTCCTCATTTTCACAACACTCTCTTTGTGTATCGCTGACAATCTCCAAACAAGCCTCGCCCTACACAAAAAGCTTTCCTGTAGCATTCCACTTATATCTCGTGATTATTAAGTGTGCATTTTTACTTTTATTTCAAGCCTGCGGCATCCGGTTCAGGTGAAATATCATCGCCGATTCTTCTCTCCTCCTGGGTCAAAGTCCACAAGCACATATATAATATGTGGTGCTCTATGGAAACTGTAGGTGGAGTCAAAGAACACGGAATCCACATGTACGTCTGCACTAAACGTGGAGAATTTAGCAAAAATGGAAGCAAGAGCATTGCTATTCCTGGGCTGACACCCCGGTCCGATCGTGCTGCAAATTAAACGTTACGACGGGACGGAGATGCAGCAACGTCCCCAGACGATACACACAGAGAGGAAGGTCAAGTCTAAATAACCTGTGTCCTCTGTTTGGTTTGTGTCTGCGCAGAGAGGAAAGCACTCCATGTATTATTCCATGCTGCGTGTTAATGGCGTCATCTTGAGGACTTCTAATAAATCATTAATCAATCATTTGCGACTCAAAAGCCAGATAAAGCCAGATAAAGAGCTGTGCTCGTTGGATCGTCAAGAAGCATTGTTAAGTTTTTCTCCCGAGAACTGAGCGGATACTAAATGGCAACAATACAACAGAATACAGCTGCTTTAGACCTGCTGACATTTTATGAGCTCAGTCAAATTATGCTCATATTCCACATTTTGCTGCTGTTATTATTGTTGTTCCATTTTCTGCTTTTCAGACACATTCTGCCATTTTTCTGAAGAGTTCTCCTTAAACTGTCTCGTGGCTGTTTAAGTACTCTAAAACAGGCCCATGATGTCACTGTTTTTCACTCTGACACCCCTCCCCTCAGCCCCTGTTCATAATCATTTACTTGTCTCCCTTCCATTTGCAGCTGTCAGAATTAAACTGTACATAATAGCTGCCATCACGTCTCTTGCTTCCTGGCTGCTGCTAACCCCAAATCAACATTCCTGCTTCTTAGTGATGTTCATTGCAATTGTTGGTTAAGTTCTTTGTTTTCAAAATACAAAATCAAATAGCTTGATGTGAGAGAAAGAGCATCTGATTGGCTTCCAGTGTTCCCTCTGTTGATTTGAATTAAGTTCAAATGAGAAGAAGAGCGTGAGCTTGCTTGTCTGCATTCGTGTGTGCGTGTGTGCAGGTAGTGTGCGCCCGTACTGTAGCTGTCAGTGTGTTCATGTGCAATAGTGTGCATTTCACATCACAGCACATGTCATTAAACAGCAATTGTCTCCTGACTTTATATCTGTAAGCCACTGCACAAACCAGGCAACATCTGAGTTACAATTAAAACACATTTGCTCCAACAAGCTTCAAATAGTATGTCTGATTAGGAAAGACAGTTTTTCCTCACTGCCTGGAGGCTGTGTGTTCAGTCAGGGGAGCTATTATTGACAGCTATTGAATGATCTACAGTTGTAAGGGTGGGGGAAAAAACAGGATGTCTAAATGAAGCCGACAAGCTGATCAATGCTGTTTAAGACAGAAAGAAACTTGCATCCTGTTTTTTTGGTACAAATCTCTTGGCAGATATTCATCTGCTTGCGAATGGGGTGTGTGCCGTCAGAACGCTTTACTCGAGTGCGTGTGTACTTAAAGTTGATCTCTACAAGCAGGCAGCTAAAGCACCGACTAATCTTTCCAATTTCCCTATTAAACGTCTGTATTTACAGATATAGAGCAACACAGGATAAGCTGATGTTCGTAAAGAACCGACACAACGGTGATCACAAAGGCACCCGAGGTTCAGGGTGCTTTGATGATCAGGTCGTAAGAAAAGTGTCTGGGAGCAAAAATGACTGCCATTACTGTAATCCACTGCTTTCTCCTCATTTATTTCTTTTAAGAGACAATCCACCATTAGACCAAACATTACGCAACTTAGTTTAACCTAAATGACAAATATCTGGACGAGACAAAGGAAAATGTCCATTCAGGTAGCTTAATACTGAGACAAACTGGAAATTCATTACCTAGCTTCATGGATTACAATATTCTCAATTTTTGAATCTGAAAATATTTATAGACATACTCTGAGAAGAAGATATTAAGGAAAGACTTTTTTATTTGCTCTAAGCTGCTTTTAGATCAGATTTTCTTGCATGTGTAACCATTTCTTATTAATGCTAAAACCCTGAGAGCTTCGAGTACAGATGTTTTAGACCGCGGATCGCCTCTTCATTAAGGTTTTGCTTCAGAAATTTCCTCCTGGGAAGACTTTTACTGTCTCAAAAGTAAACAGGGCTATGTTATCATACATGAGCGGAATTCATATTAAAATTTGTCGTGCTTTGTCATCAGCCCTTAAAAATCTTCCAGATGAGAGAATTGGAATTAAAGCGGTACTGCTTCATGTTTTAGAGTGATCTGGAGCGGCTAGGGCTATGTCTGAAAGGATGTGTATGTAGATATTTTGGATTAAATATGTATGTCAGCCTAAATTCAAAATGTTGCCAAGTGTGTTGGGGGCTGAGGGGACTATGTCTATGGGGGGAAGCAGAGCAGGAGAAGTTGAAGAGAGCAGCAGCCACACAGAACATGGACAGAGCGTTTACCTGGCCCTGTGCTCTGTGGGTACGCCAAGTAGCCGCCTCTTCCACGGGCCCCCCTACCTGAGCCACGCGCTGCCGCTACTGCCGCCGCCGCCACCGGTCCATATGCTGTCGCTGGGAAGCCTGCAGGCACATACACACACACATATACACACGCACATCACTTCGTGCACAGAGATGAGTACCTCCCAAAGCTACAGGAGAATGTTGATACCAGTGCTGAGCTACAGGATAAAACTATAGCTTTCACAGACAGGGGCTCGTGTTAGGTCGACATCTGTCAGCAGTCTCCTACAGAACACAGAGTGAGATTCAAAACCCCGCAGACCTGCTCGATCCACACACACAGAAACAAAACGATAGCCACGAGCAACTCACGGAATAAAACGATCTGAGAAAAAACAGAGACACGTAGGTCAGCTCTGTCAAATCCAACCTGGCGTGTGAGAAGGTTAAGATTTTAAATGAGTCACCTAATAACTCAAATAAATAATCTCCAAATTGCTTCATATACACAACATTTGATTTCTATGTATTCGAAATGTCATGTTTAGCAATATAATCCACATGCTCTTACTGTAAAGACTATATTTTTGGACTAATACAGAAAAATATACTGATGATGATACATGTAAGAATGAATATATGAAAAATGTATGACCTCTAACTATATAAAGGTACATCTCTGCAAATGTGTAGGATTGTATTCAGCTACAGCACAAACCCGTGTAAAATCTCTGATTACATTAGTGGAAGAATTTGGCTCTGGGGGTGTTTATGTCACATGCTTTGGATGAAAGATTATAGCCACTTCTGAGCTGCATAGACATGGGCATAATGGCCCTACCTCTGGGGACCATCCCTGCATTTTGTTCGGGAGTGCTCCCAATTACAGCGAGTGTCTATGGAATCAGAATAATCCACTGTAATGCAGTCCACATTTTGATTTTTGATTTTTTTTGTCTGGCTATTCGGGTGGAAGATATATAGCAGAGAAAAACATTTCCCACAATCACACGAAGGCATCTCTTGGATGATTTGTCACTCAGAGGAGATTTCCATCTGTGAGCTTATGTGAAGACTGAACAAGTCTTTTGTGTTTGTTTATTCTCATGTAAATACTTTACTTATGTAAACATTTATACTCCGACGCTGAGATTCTTTAAGCTCGCCACTTTAAAGCACGTCTAAAGGATACACTCACTCAGAAATCAGGCAGTTTGTGATACACTAATAAAATCAAGGCTTTAATTCCATGCAAATATAAATCCACTTTTTAAGGGTCTGATTATTCCAACAAATATCAGCCTAATAATCAGACTGTAATTAAGCCAACACAGTATCTGTGAATTGTAATTACATTGTTGGCCTTAATGAACACAGTAGCTAGAGGTGGCTGACAGAGACTAGTCCATGCCCAGGGCTTGGGCTCTCAGCACAGGAATGGCATGTCATTAGTATGGGTGATGAGATTCCTCACTCTGGGCTCAACACCTTCTATGCCTAATCAGCCTCCTAAAATTATCTCCACAGGAAATGCTTTCCTCACTAGCAAAGAAATGATCTCCAAATTCCCTCAATTGGAGTTTTTCTTGATTTTTTCCCCCTCCTTTCGTTGATATGTGCGCATGTGTGTTTTTTGTGTGTTCTGGCTATATTCTGCAGACTGTGGTTTAGACATTACAAAATGGCACAAGACACCTCAGAGGATTATTTTTTTTGAATGCTGTGGAGGTGAGAGGAGCACCAGCGGGTGACCTATTTTCCGAGCCAGCCTTGTACTGCTATTCCACGAAGAGGGACTCACACAAAAGACTGATGAGACAGAGGGAGGGATGGGGGGGGAGGTGAGAGGGCAGGGTCAGATGAGCTGCAGCCAAAGAGAAAAACACATAGCTTTTCATCAGCCGCCCGAGAAGGAGGTAATTCACAACTCTGTCGACACAATATGACCATGAATGTGCGAGTTGGGTGTGAGGTGCCATCATGCTGTGACTGGTAGGCAGGTGAAGAAGAAAAAGAAATGCCACTTTTCCCCCGACTATCTAACAGCTCAGGAGAGAATAACAGACTGAAGTAGCGTAGTGAAAGGAGAAAAAGGACACACAAAAGACAACAAAAAAGGCGACTTAAATCCACCCCGCCTACGCTACTGCAGCTGCACCACACCTGAAAACGACTCCAAGAGCTCAAAACGGTAATCTCCGCCTCTTTTCACTAAAACACAAATCGACTCTGAAGCTATGCTAATGACGGCCATGCACCCCTGAATTTCCACTTACAGTGTCCCTCATGGTTGATGTGCACAACAGTGCACTCTCCACCTCTTTCTCTCTCGCTCCCTTTTTCCTAAGTGCTGAATCTATCTTCCCCTCACTGCCATTGTCATGACACCCCCAATAGACCCACTGGCTTGGAAGTTAGTTGCGGGCAAAGTTGTGGTGAGAGATTAACTTTGCAGGATTAGGTGGGTTAATTAATAGATGGCTGCTGCTCATTGTTTTGTGCTCACGCTGTAAGAAGCCACCCAAGAGAAGCGCTGCAGCATTAAATCAATTTCATGGCCCTTTTATTACTGAGGAGATAAAGCCAATATTTAGCTTTCAATTCTTCACAATTATTGGGCCCCTGCTTTGCCACTTGAGTGGCTGCGCTTGGCTGGGGACAAGGACACATCTGTTTATGAGCTGTGGAGGCCCGGGGGCCTTCGTGTCCGGACTCCAGGGAACTGTCCTCAGCTTTCGCTCCTCACAGAAATTCAGCCTTCCTCGAGAATGCACACAAAAAGGAAGAAAGATTAGACCTAAAGAAAGATGAGGACTTTCACAACTGTCAGAAGCTTAAATATTTATATGTACAACTACAGTTTGTCAAAACTCCTTAGTTATCATTCTCTGTAGTAATGCTAACTTAAAGTTTTACCTGACCATGCTAGTCTTTCCTTTAGAACTTTCACATTAACTTCTAATAATTTCTTCTGCTTGAACTGCCACCATTATATACAGCATGTAAACATATCATTCACTGCATAAAATAAACTTTTGGCTAAAGGAACTCAGTAAACAGAATGACATATCAAACACGTCACATCATTGGATCTATGCTGAAGGTGCAAAATGTGGATCCAGAGCACTATACTTTACTACTTTATGCCTATGAAGTGGCATTTTTCTTGGGTGCACGGCAGCTCCTTTTCTAGCTGCACCTGTATTTTGTGAGTCTCTGTGAAGTTGACTGTACTGAAGTAGGTGGAGAGGCGCAGTAGGGGCAGTGTCGGTGGTGATCAAACAGCACAGTGCAATTTTTCTGTCAAGGATTTCTGGGATTTTTGCTTGTTGGAGTCTGGGTCAACAGTTTTGTTTTTTCTATTACAAAACTGTCAAAGCCCTTTAACAGTAATCTGATATCCAGCAAAGGAGAAAAAAATCAGGAGAAGTGGTTAGTAAAATTAATTCTCGCCACTATTATAAACACTGATGTGCCTCTTTTTGCCTGATGTTGCCATTTTTTCAAGCTGACCCTAAGTCAGTTGATTCATGCTGACTCTTAAATATCGATCTATCCGGATAATACTCTTTTTTCAACTTGATCTTGACTTAACCAATGCGCCATTTCTGATACATCTCTGCAGATCTTTTCTGGCACACTGCCTTTCTAGCCACAGACTCACTTTCTGAACCCATTACTCAGAGAACATCACAATGAAAAGTTGTTGCATTATGCATCAATAAGGTCCTATTTATGTCCTACTAGTCTGACAACAGCTTGACTGATGTTAATGTAATCTGCACTGTTCTTTGGCCCAAAACTGCCAGCAGCAGCTCCCCTGTCATTGACAAAGCAGCTCCATCAGTCACAGAGCACTCTCCTCATTTCTCCTATAAGAAGAGTGTCAACTGACTAATGCACAGGAGGAACCCAGGGACAGAGGATGCTTCTATGGATATGGATCAAATATGCTCAAACTTTAAAATCTTTATGAAACTGACAATTATTAAAACCAACAACACTATAACTTAATTTTTAAGTGGAAATCTAAAATGCTGTCAATACAATCTATAAACATGGTCTCTTTAGAAAGTGTTAGTATTGTTCTGCATCAGTGTTTTCAAGATTTTAACATTAAATTTGGGATTAGAGAAGCAGCTAACCAGGATTAGCTTGCTGGCTAGCAGACTTTTCATGCTAAGCTGCTTAACACAGTAGCTTGGTTCGACAAAAGGGGCCGGCGAACAAGGCTTTCAGCCTGCTACAGCCGATTTCGGGGGGCAGACAGAAGGAGTAAGACAGATGAACAGCGAAGAGCGCTGATGAGTGAGACAGATGAACCGAGAAGACCAGCAGACACATCAGTAGAAGACAAAGAGAGGAAAGGACAAAGATAATGAGAAATAGAGGGAGACATAAGGCCAGGACTCTGGTGTGCCATTCATTTTCATGGAATTCTGGTTTGAAAACCCCCCCCCCATAAATCTCCTCATTTAGGTAAATAGAGAAACAGAGCAATAAAATGACACATTTAATTTAGTTATTGTTAATAAAGTGAAGATTTAACAAGAAAAAAAATCTCATGCAAATTAAAAAAAAAACAATCTTCCTTTTCAAAATACTGAATTATTGATTGATTGCCACTTAAGAAGGCCAAAAATACATTACATTACATACATTAAAATCCAATATATGTCTTAACAGTAGTTTTACTAATAATGTATGGATTGCATCATTTTAAAATGTAGTAAATTGCCTGCTGTGAACCACCTGTATGTTTAACTCTCCTTCCGCGCGCTTCACATTTCTGATAAATTGTTGCATTAATTTTAAGGCCAAAACCAACTTTTACAGACAGGTACGAGAGCGCAGACTATCATTAGCATCACAGTGGATTCCTTTTTCACACATCGGGTTTAACAAGCAGGAAAACCTTAAATTTATGGAATTCACATAGTAGTCTAGACTGCCTTTTTGGTAGTCCTTCAATAACCATGAGGTTGATGACTGATAGCTGATAAGTTACACACCCACACACATTTATCAAGTTAACACTGGTAGAATACACTTTGTATGGTTGAAAGCTTAAAAAACAGCTTGAAAAAACATTCCCCTCTAAGGTCAGGACTGAAAATGATTTAAAAAGCAGCCAATATTCAAAGAACAACTTTGAAACAACTTCAAAAAGCCTGCAGAGCACTAAAAAAGGAAAAACTAGATGAAAGTATGGCCTCTCTAATGCAAAATATAAAGAAATTATGGGTCGCTCAAGACTTTTGCACAATTTCAAAGTTCAAGGAAATCTTACGAATAAATCAAAATATTAAGTTGCAACCAAACAGAAAAGACAAAGGACATGCTCATAATTCAAAGAGAGGTCTGAAGAAGTAACAACCCAGAAAACAAGAGGCTAAATAATTATAAAACAATAATAATATATTAAATAAGTAATAATAATAAATTTAAAAAATGGCTGAAAGCGGCAATTTTCATCTGCACTTTAATCTAAAATTGATCTGCTGTAAAGTTGGGGGAAATTTAGGAGAATATTTCTACATTTGAAGCGTAAATGTAAACTGTTCAACAGATTTGGAGTAAAGAAAGTAGATGAAGAATGAAAATAGTGTCTCTGTAATTTTAGGTTGAACTTCCTTTTTGATTGATGCTGCTTCTCATCAAAACTAACCTGATTTTGTAGTTACCAAAGCAAACAAACAATCATATGTCATGAAACATGGAGGAGAGGTGTAACATGGCCAAAGAAAGCCTGGTGACAATCCTGATCATTTTCTTCTGTGAAACTGGGTGTAAGCGTTTTGGTGGCAGATGGGCTCAGAGTGGCCTTCTGGTTATGTTTCTGAATTGCATTTGCATCATTTGAGTGTTGTTGAGTTTTTTATTTAGTTTATTCAGAATAAATTTAGTTTAGCTGACGCTCAGAGCTGCTTTGCATAGTGGGGTCTACACTGCTTAGTAGTTTATATGTCTTAAATAATAAAAAGGATGACTCATAGAAGAGATCTTAGCAAATTCATTGTAAAATAAATAAAAGGAAATTGCAAATGACCTATAAGAAGTTCACTGTAAGGCACTAAGAAGTACAACACAAGTCGTAGCAGGGCCAGTGAAGCACACGGCTGCCTTGTCACGGGTTGAGGGAGGCTTTCTGTCAGAGATGGAAAATTGACTCCACTTCACATTTTGCTTCATCAATAACATTTGATAAGATATAGAGAAACATATAGAGACAAATAAACAAAACAAAAAGAAAGAAAATATTTATCAAAGTTACCAAAGAGACAGCCACCTAGCAAGACATCTTTTCATCTCCAGACTGACAAGTGTCCTATTGTTGTCATCCTTCAGCGTGACTTTGTTGTTGTTGAAAGCATCTCTGGGTTGTTGTTATCAAAGGCATAAATCACAGAGCTGGAGAGAGCCAGGTGGCTTTCATATGAACTGCTGCACACATGCTCATGTCTCACCTCTCCTCTGATCAGAGGAGACCTACAGTACACACAGAGAGTTCCTCTCGCTTACAATACAGAGGCTAGGGTCTGGAAATGAGCCAGAGAGACAGAGAGAAAGAGCATTTACATGCACACCAGTAATTCAATTATAACCAGACTAATGCAATACACATATTATTGCAACTCTCATGTAAACACCTTAACCAGGTTATCTTACTCACATTAAAGTCCTAATCAGAGTAAGCATAACTTGATTAACAGAGCTGGGTTGCATGTCAGTCATTCAAATTAATCTCGCTGTGTTTATGTCTGGTGTCTTTCAATGCTTGGAATCGGTGCATGCGCCACAAAGGACAAAGGAGAACACAGAGCTCCACGAGGAAGGTTTCAAACAGAATCGTTACAGGATGAAAGAATTAAACAGGTAAATAATCACTTAGGTGAAGATGCTCCATCGAACCCTAAGCCAGATAAGTGGTTAGGAAACTTGATGGGATATTGGATGGATGGAGAAATGGTTACACAGACAGTGACAGAGTTTCTTGCCTTATTGTCTTATAATGCCTTATTCCTCCCATCTGTTATTTCCCTACAGCTATTTCCCTTAGGTCTACAGGCTAGTATCTTAGTAACATTTTCTTGGATCAGCTGATTTGTAACAGATAGTCAAGCCAGAGTGTGAAAGCTTAATAAAATGACATTTTTTCAAGGGGCAGTCTGCAAATATTACTGGTACTTTGTTTGCTCTGGCAGAGTGCAGTCCCAGCATTTGTTGCCAACTGTTGTCTGTTTATATTTTTCTGTTGATAAGCGGTATATCACAAGTTATGTTGCCTTGGTTGGTTTCAGTCTACCCACCCAGAGTCATTTTGGAAAGTGAAACAGAACTGAGAGGGCCCAGAATAATTCACATTTGCTCATTTGCCTGGCAAAACTAGGCTATAAAAAGCCTACAGCATCAATGAGAGACATATTCTAAAAAACAAGTTATCAAAATCAAATATCTCAGCTGAATTTAATGATTCAAAATTCATGTTTACAAACTAAATGCAGGGAAGCGAACCTTGCACAGGCGCCACATAGTATAGCTGTAGCCAGCTTTGTTTAGTCTAAATTATTATGGAGCCAGCTCATTAAAACAATATTAAAGTAAGAGGTGACATGTTAAAAATAGCAGTGTGCATCTATAGGCTCAAATCCTTATTGACAAAAGCAACTGGAGTTACACTCTGGCATAGGATTGACTATAAGTGGATTCTAATCATGTGATGCATTTATGCACTGTTTCAGTTTCTCTTTCAGCCTCTATACAAATGCCAGTAATGACAGATCATCAAACAGCTGATATCATAATATAATATAGGCAGTTAAGCTTTATTGTGTACTTTTTCTGATGTTCACAAAATTACACACATTTTCCAAAGTAGGTGCATGTATTCACAGTGTGTAAAAGATTTAAAGGTATAAAATTGGGAGAACAGTCAGTCAGCCACATAAAAAATAAATAGTTTAAATATTTGAACACATTTTGACAATTTTGTAAATCTGCAATGTGGTGCAGAGATTAGAAATGTTGGATTTGAAGTTTCCTCAGGTCTTGGTGATTCCAAGTTGGCTGCAGATCTTAAATAGATACAGCTTTGCGTGGTCAGTATGACCCAGTTTTGAACCTTTTTTTTAAAGGTCAGATTTTGGAAACAGACTGCTCTCTGTAAAGTAAAAACCACAGGGTACAAAATAAGCACCCCCTGTCAAGTGGTACAATGAGGTAATTTATTTTTGAGAGTGCACAGTTATGACAATAAAAGAGAATGATGACAGGATAGTCTGTGCCTCCTCCAAAGGGGAAAAAAATGAGTTGCAACACAGCACTGAATGATATACTTTAGAGAGGATTTAAAAATGGATATACACAATACCACAGGCATTCAACATATACATGCATATAGCCTGCACGTCTTCACTGCAGACAGCAGCAATACATAGGCTCCACAACACCAAGACTGCCCACAACTCTACAGTACAAGAACAGTCAATTGCTCTGTCATATAGTCACACCTGACTTCATTTATGCAGGTCAGTATATCTGCACTTGCGCTTGCTTCTTACTTTCTTTTTTAAACCAAAGGTAATGATTTCTGTAAGTAATGAAACAATTTGGCACACTGATCCTTTGCCAATGATGGCATCTGATGGGGGAAAGAAAGAGTCAATGAGAGAAGAGGAGGGAGCCCAGACCTCAGCAAAGCCTGGCTTTACAGTGGTAACTGCACACGTATCTTTTGTCTTTTGACCAAATGATGAGGCCTGAGAGGAGATGTGTATGTGTTAAAATTTAATCTGGGTAATCTTTCAGAGGCACAGCAAAAAAAATAAAATAAAATAAAATATATATATATATATATCTCCAATTCTGTTAGTCATTACTAAATCACATCTTCTCTACCAGCTGAAACAAAAGCAATCTAAAATAATTTAGAACCCAACATCTTTTAATTCATAACCCAGTGAAAAGAAAAATCTGCAATCTCAGGAGAGCAGTGGTAAACATATAATGCATTTTTCTGTTGGGAAATTACTGCTCTTCATGAGAAGGTCAGAGGTGAGGAATGGTTGTGCTACAGACTAGCCTACTTGTGCTAGCAGTGTCTAAGTGATTTGCTTAAGGACACTCCAGTAGGGTGGATTCCTGCTGCCAAGGGGGCTCAATCCGAACCCGTCAGCTGAAGAGGAGTGTCCGTACCCATGCTGCCGTCTGTCAAAACTGCCCACTATCCACACTGCACACGTACAGCTTTACATATTTAGAAATCATTCATAAATTAGAAGCAGAAGAAACTGATGCAGCTGTACACTGTGTATGAGTGAATGTGACATTGCAATGTGATGTTATGCTGTGAGCTCAGGAAGAGCTCAGAGTCTTCTACTTCTAGTCTTTTAGCTCTCAGTGACAAGAGTGCTGTTTCTTTGTAGCTGAAGTGCATGGCAGCATAGCATCAAAGAGGACAAACTAGGCTCTTTATTGAAGTGTAGCCGCACTTTCGACCTCTTCTTTGTACTCCTTCCCGTGCACTTCAGTATAAAGGAAACTGCTCCTATGCTGCACAACTGATATAAACACATTGGGCTTCCACACAAGCCTCAATATAACTCCCAGTCACTCACACACCTGCAGCAGTTAAAGATGAAGCACTGGAGAATGAAACAATAAGGGACAGAAACAATGCATTTCAAAAAACAGAAGAGAAATCTGCCAGGATAGATAAGGCAGAGACATTTAAATCCATTTGGTCGAGGAAATTGTGAAACTGGTTTTCAGAATGAGACAGGGTTTTCGGTTCACAACCTTAATACCAAGGCAGTTTAGGATAGTGACTTAAATAGAGAGAGACAGACAGGGAGGACACAGATGTCTGACCTTGCAGTAGTGCTTATGTAATGGTCTGCTTCAGTGCATTTAACTGCAGTGCTCCTTTCCAACCTAGGATCAGTAAAGGCAACATGTCTCTGCAGTCCAATCTCCTCTGACATCAGTTCTGACACTTAGAGTGTATGAAAAGGTCCTGTGAGCTCCAAGTGAATCAGTTGTTATGGCCCTGCCTGTGTGGTCCCCGTAGAGCCAATCATACTAATTAAACTAGACTACTTAAGCCTCCTCTCATTAGTGTCCAAGTAAACAGCCTTAATTTTTTATGCATTTTAATGCCCATCTCCCAGTTCTGGGGGTGGTACTGAACCGGACAGATGAATGATGAAGGGGGGTAATTTCAGGTTTTCTCAAATGAAAGAGAGTGCACTGCGTGTCATTTTATCATTCAAGTTAAATATGTGTTGGTGGATTTGAACTATGCTTCACCATATCTCGTACAGTCAAACTCGCCTTCTCAGTGATAATTCATTTAAAGGATAAAAGGATAATATGTGATATAATATGTAAACATGATCTTAAACCCAAGCTTTTGTAGACTTATTATATTTTTGGCCAGCTCCATGGACTCTGGTTACACAATCTAGCACTGCTCCAGATACCAGGGGCAAGTAGGGTAAAATGTGGCATGACCCAAAAATAGGGCTGCAACACTGGCTTTCACTTGATCACTGTAGAAGCAAACAATGTTTGCAGGGCTGTATGCACTGTTATGAGCATACTATACTTCATGTATACTGCATAAAGTATAGCCATCCATTAGGAAAAGAGTAGTTCTAAGCCACTGGAGAGCTATTAGCCCAGTCAGCAAGAGGGAACGATGGAAAGATGGAGGAAAAGGTGGAGACAGCTGGGTAGAGTCCTAGCAAGTACCCAATGCGCTGGAGCTCTCAAACAGTGGGTGGCATCAAAACAACAGGCAGTAGAAAGAGAGCATGGTCTCAGAGACACACATATTGTACTCCTCAGTTTGCTTCCAGGTCTGTGGTCTTTTTCTGTTCTGTTGCTGGTCTCCAGCAGCGTCCGGAGGTGGCAGCCATGTACGAGGCAGGACAGCTCGAGTTTCATTTCTAGACCAGCAGCATAACAGCCGAGACATAATGAGCTTTAGAGTTGCCACTCTGCCTGTTACAGCACCTCATCTTCCCCACCGCAGGAACCTAGTCTATGGGTCTCCGTGGCAGACTGTTTGCCTGCTTCAGTGTGTGAGGATGCGTCTGCTATCCTAGGGTGAGTTAAGGCCTGGGCAAATGAGGTGAGCCTTCTTTTCCACTTTCAGGAAATAGCTAGCCTTTCAGCTTTGCCTCTGTGAGAGTGCGGTCGCTGGTTCCGCAGAGAGAGATGCCCACACACTGATGGAAACACATGTGCGTGTGCATGTGACCTATGATCTGTCTGCATGTGAGCATCCGATGTGATCTGTCAGCATCCCTTTATCTACACAGGAAAGTAAAACCACACTGCAAAACAAAAACAAAACAAAAAAACAAACCAAAAAACCCCCCACTGGTCCTCCTCTGTGCTCAGGGCATGCAGGAGGACCACTTGGTAATGTGGTGCTACACCTGTTGAATGCATTCGATGGGGTCTACCTCTGACAGCAAAGCACATGTACATGAAACAGAAAGTGGGTAATGGAAAACAAAGCTGATGTGAGAGCAGTCCGGCTTTATGACTCCACACATAGAAGTAGACAGGGCGTGACATACAGTGCTGTCCACTGACGTCACAGCAGCGCACTAACTGCTGTCATTGGGAATGGAGTCGTGGCCTGCGGAGCTCAGAGAGTCGGCATGTGTGATGGTGTGTGTGTGTGTGTGTGTGTACGTGTGTGTGAATGTGCAATCAGCACTGTTGTGAGGACAGTGAGTCAGAGAAGCAGACAGAAAACCAGAGAGAGGCTCCTGGTTGTCCCTCCACCTCCTTTGCCCCCATATGCAGCCTCGAAGAGATTTCGATTGTGTCCATTGTATGCTTCTGTGTGTGCGTGTGAGAGTTCGAGTGCACAGGAGCAAGATGCGTCGTGCATGATCATTCAAGTGTATGAGATCACAACGCTCGTCGCCGGGCCCTATTTTAAGTCCTGCGACTCATGGAGTGCCCCGGCCTCCGCAGACCCATTGGGCTAATGATCAGCCTTGGCAATTAAAGCCAATCTGTGAGTCAGTGTGGCATCAGGAGGGCCATCTGCTTCCAGCCCTGTAGCACTCACTCTGGCCTGTGGGACCACTTGCTGGGGTCACAGCTCACCCGGCTTGTAGAGAAATGGTCACAAGATCTGAGGAGCAATCTGCTGTGCAACTCTAGTTCAATAGAATCCTGGTCTACTGATACACTGCTGTGTGTACCGCTGTCTCACGAGTGCAGTAAAAACACAAGCAGTGGGATCGATCTTGTGGAGGGCAATGTTGCACGCACCCATGACACAAGTAAGCTCCACATCAGCCTCAGGCTAGTGATTCTTCCCACCTGCTTTAGTATCGTAGCCAAGATGTGTGCAGAAATGGGAATTTAAGGTGTATGAAAACTTAAGAGGGCTTTCTGTTCATAATGAGTCTGCAAGGTATCCCAAATCTTTATTAGCATTCACACACATATGCAAACATTAGCTGCAGCCAGCAAAAAAAGAGTTTAACAGCAAAGAAAGTTTGAAAAAAACATTGTCAATATTGTCAATGGTTGGGATACAAGACTCAAGGCTGATACAATGGTGTCCTCGCTTTACCCACATTGGGCTATTAAATCTTTTGTGTGTTTAGTCTTGGGTGCATTAGTCTGAGATTGCCTTATTCTTTACATTAACAGCTTGTCATTCTTAGATAATACACTCTGAATTTCACTTACCTGCATGAAAAACGCTGCAGAAAAAAAAAAAGGTTTGACTGATCAATCGCACCGCAGACCTGACTTTCTCTTATCAGACATCGTCTTGCATAGCATTTCAAAATATATTCTATATTACTTAAAATTTAGATTTAGAGATAAAACCACAGATACAAAGGGCAAACACATCTTCCATTTCTCTCCTTTCAGACCTCATTGATCTGAAGTATACGCAGGATGCAACTACATCACCAAATAGCCCCTTACCTCTTCTGTGCCAGCATATCAGGTGTGCTTCAAAGGTTCACAGCTCTATATATCTTTTCTATCACCCTGCAGCAGACAGTTGCTAAACCCCGGGAAGCTAGCTGGTGATTCAGGCCGATGTCCTGCTGTGACCTCTGGTGCATTTTTTTTCATAAGCTTGTTTGGCCCTGCTCTAGATTATGAGAACATTCATCCTTCAGAAGCACCCACTATCATACCAGTTGCACAGGTCAGCAGCTCTCTTTCCCTATGTGCCACCTGCTGCAGCTGCTGTACCTTTGTATTGTTTTCCTACAGGAAAAGGAAGGTCATAAGTGCAGCAGGTCCACCCTCTGTTTATAGTTGTGTAGGAACACACTTATATCTCTTTGGGTCCATGAGTTCCTAAAAAAAGCAAAAGAATATATATCCGTGTACCACTAAATTTGTTGTGTTTGCCCAATCTACTTCACTACATATGTAGTACAATATATATATATCTATATATCTCTATCTATCTATCTATCTCTCTCTCTCTCTCTCTCTCTCTCTCTCTAAAAAAAAAAAACACCCAGCACGCCCCTACGGGCGGTTTATCCTTCAAGCTCGGGTCCTCTACCAGAGGCCTGGGAACTTGAGGGTCCTGCGCAGTATCTTAGCTGTTCCCAGGACTGCGCTCTTCTGGACAGAGATCTCCGGTGTTGTTCCTGGGATCTGCTGGAGCCACTCGCCTAGCTTGGGAGTCACCGCACCTAGTGCTCCGATTACCACGGGGACCACCGTTACCTTCACCCTCCACATCCTCTCGAGCTCTTCTCTGAGCCCTTGGTATTTCTCCAGCTTCTCGTGTTCCTTCTTCCTGATATTGCTGTCATTCGGAACCGCTACATCGATCACTACGGCCGTCTTCTTCTGTTTGTCTACCACCACTATGTCCGGTTGGTTAGCCACCACCATTTTGTCCGTCTGCATCTGGAAGTCCCACAGGATCTTAGCTCGGTCATTCTCCATCACCCTTGGGGGCGTCTCCCATTTTGACCTCGGGACTTCCAGGTTATACTCGGCACAGATGTTCCTGTACAGTATGCCGGCCACTTGGTTATGGCGTTCCATGTATGCCTTGCCTGCTAGCATCTTGCACCCTGCTGTTATGTGCTGGATTGTCTCTGGGGCATCTTTACACAGCCTGCACCTGGGGTCTTGCCTGGTGTGATAGACCCCAGCCTCTATGGATCTTGTGCTCAGAGCTTGTTCTTGTGCTGCCATGATATATATATATATATATATATATATATATATATATATATATATACACACACACATATATATATATATATATACATATATGGGACGGTTTTGGAGCCAACCACGCCATCTTGAAAGATTTACATATTCAACGTAACAACAGAAGCTGTGGAACCCAGAAGCACCCGCTGGGCCAAGTACTGTTTCCTTCTGCACAGAAAGAGAAATTTGCTCCATGCTGTTTTACGGCGTTTGAAATGTCATTTTCTGTCAGGTATACGATGGAGTTTGCTGTTCTGTCTCAGGCATGGCTGGTTGGTGGAGATGGAGAGGGACGGAGGCTACCGCAGTGCTATCACACGTCAGGGATGAGGTCTGACAAAGATGAAGCATGTGACAATGAAGGGATATGGAAACAAGACATCATGAAACAGATGGAAAACCGATCCACCAACTGCAGCAAACCAATACCAACAGCCCACGCAAACCCCAGAGTTGTGAAAAATAGACACAAAATGCAGTACCTTCTTAGAAACAGCCTTTTACATGTATGAAATACAAATGGACGGCCCTTTAATAGGCTGATTAAGACCACAGTCTCAGACAACTCTTGACAATGACTGATATCCCAGAGCTAAAGACAATAACCACTGTAGCAATGAAGTGAAGTGGGCAACAGCGATTAGGAGAATGGTGGAGCCTGAGGTTGAAAAGAGTTCAAGAAATGTCTGATGTTCCTGACAAAAAGAAAAGCCTTGTTAAAAAAATAAAATAAACAAATCGATAGCAAGGCCGAACACAGATTCCCACTGGTGTGGCTTCTCATCGCTTCAATCCTATGTCATGAGTATACGCCAATAAAGTTTGCATAATCACTCTCACTGCCAGAAGGGGGAGACAAAAGTTCACTACAGCAGGTTTAAGGTAACTGGTAAATAACCCCAAATTACCCACCCCTCTGTCCTCAGTGTACCCTTGCCGTACTTACCCCTGCCCTCTCCCCTCCTTAATTATCCCTTTCCTCTGTTCTTTTAGTACTTAAGAGGCTGACTCACTGGACCTGAATTGCTGTTTGTCTGTCATGACATCTGAAATAGTTGGATGACTGAGTGTTATGCCTTTCACTCACTCAGTCTGATGGGACCCCACTAACATCTTCATCCCTGGTTTTTCGGTGTAGCATAATGACCTCCTAGTAGCGGCCCTAATGGAGCCATAATGGTCATTTATGCCATGGGAGGCTCTGAGGGCACGACTGTGGAGGCAGCGAGTCGCACAGGAAGATGGTAGAGTGAAGAGAAGCTCCGGGTTAAGTCTCTCCACCTCCGCCTTTTCCCTTCATACACAGCTCCCAAATCTCCGTCTTTGTATGAATACCACATATCTGTGTGTCTGTGTGTGCGTTCAACTGCGCATTCACGTCCATGTAATAAAAGGAACCGATACAAGACTGGTTAACAATAGAAAGTACAATATGAATGTATGAGGGGTGTATCCCTGCTTTTGATGCTCGCTTCTACAGCTTATTCACACACATAATACACACACACAATACATTCTCCTTTTTAATTACATTTTTCCTCATGAATGCAGTGTACTATATTCTTAAAACTCTTTATAATTTCTCTTCTATATATGCTTGCACTGCTGGCAGAAACGGTCCTGTACATAAATTACAGAGCATAAGCTTGTGCTTATTGCTAAAAAACATTCTCTTTCTGGCATTTGCATTTTTATTATCCACAGTAAACACAGGGATCTTTCATCCTTACATCCCGTGTTAGTCTAGAAGAATCGACAAGTAAAGAATAGTTCGATGTACTGTAAGGCTGTGATCAAACTGGATAGTCCTTTCAAATTTCTCAATCACGTGAGCTCATCCGAACTAGACACCTGGTTAAAATGCGGCACATCTTGGGATCGTTCCCCAGGGCGCTGCAAGCTGAATAATACAATAGCACATTTATCAGCGAGCTAATGCTAATTAGGCTGTTGCATAAAAAGGAGAATAATGTACAGTAACGTCCCTCATGCCTTGTCAGCTCCCGCTTTGTCTGTTTAGCCATACAGCTGCATTTTGGCTCTTAAATAGGAGAAAGATGGCAGTCTATTTTAGAAAACATGAAATATAAACTATCCTACTGCAGGGCCGATTTCCCCAAGTAATCACAATGTGCTTTGTATCATCTAATCAGATGAATTAAAAAAAACACAACAACAACGAAAAAACAATGGCACAGACACTTGGAGATATCTGAAGAGAAAGACAAAAACAGCTCCTTTATTTCTCTCCTCGCTCTCAAAACAAGACATAAACATTACTTATTTCTATCACAAAAAATGATCTCAAATTCAACCAAAGCTTAGTTTTTTTAATCTTTTAAAGCTTTCTGGAAAAAAAAAATCAGTGCTGTCCAACTGCACTATCTAGGGAACTGTGCACTCTTTAATGTCTTTTGTAGCCCATTTTCAACTCAAAGATCCTTTCCATTTGAGTTTTTTTTTTTTTGTAGTCTGATGAATGTTAGGTCTGAAGTCTGAACATTTATGTCCAGCTCTGTGTTTGATTTTCTTCTGCTTTGATTCCTACCCCGGCTGCAGTCCAGGGCGAGCAGAGCAACACTGTACAAGAGTGTTTACAGTGAATGTCACTTTCAAGTTTTCTGTGGTAATGAAAACAGCTGGACTTCTGAGTAATTCGCTCACAGTGCAGAGTGAATTACCTTTAAAAGGAATATAACATATAAAGAAAAACACGACACTGAGGCGGTGTGTGGTGAGACTGAATAATACTATTCCGCTGTTCAAACTGGTTTAATGTCAAATTGTAGTAACAATCAGGCATATGCACAATACTCCTACAGCTGCGGCTTCACATGATGCTATGTGTGGGTTCTAAAGCTGAAAATGAACTGAACCTGCATGACTGACACGTTGACTACCTTGACTCATGCTCATATTGATACCTGCATTCATAGATGCTTACCACCCTGACACTGAGCTAAAGCTTTCTGAAAGTGTTACCGAAAAACCTGCCAATGCTGTAACATCCGTATAACAGTGTATTTATTATTGAGTCCATATGATTAGTAACAGTGCAGCAGCTGCTAAAGAGATGCTTCATCTAAAATGCAAATAAACACACTGGTTGTATCTAGTTTCTGAAATCCAGTAAGCTGGAGGGGGATGAAACCAAGTATAATTTCCTAATTACAGCACACACAGTGGATGTGAGGGTAATCCAGTGATTTTGTGTTTATTTACTAGTGGAGTTTAGTATGCTATTAAATTTTTTTTCCTTAGGAAGTTACCTTTAGTTCTGCAAATATTAGAACGGGACTGATTAACGCTTCAGCTAGAAGTAGGGGTGCAATTTTCCTTCTCTGGTGACGTGTCCTGAGTATTTGTGGAGGATTCAAAGCAAAGCGAAAAATTAATCAAAGATGGCACTCATTGTTTGATATTTGTCGGGCATATATGATGTGATACAACCACTGGTTGCAAAGGAAAAATGTGTGCTCCCAACTAGTTGGCAGTGGTACCTGGAGGTTGCTGGGTCTCCCTGGGTGAACTCAGTTGCAAGGAGGATGCTTGACAAAAAACTCCTAGTTCTTTGGTTGCTACCAGATGTCCATGGCACTCTGTAAATTTTCATGTTTGCCTGCAAACATTCACTAACTACTAGCTGAGGTGTAGCAAAACTAGAGAAAATGCAATACAAACCGAAATGATTAAAGCCTACATTTACTTCAGTGTAAAAGTTGTTTCTCAAAGTTGCAGCCAACATGTTTTAGGAGGTTCAAGTTTTACTGTGAAAGCAAACAGTCCGCATTTCTGATATCTGTCGCACTTTCTGCAGTTTCACTACAGCTCAACAGTGGTTCATTTAAATCTACGACTGTTTTCTCCGGTTGGAGGATACACACAAAAATGGGAGTCATCTAAGACTCTGTGGCTTTAGCCATTACTTTCCCAGCCAGCTCCAGTAACCACTTGTAACTAGTCACTTTTTCCCATTGCTTGCTTGCTTGACAGATGGTCACCGACCAGTCCCTAAGCTCATTTGACTCGGGCCTTATTCACTTGATCCTAGATTGTCACCGTGATTGTCACATGTGCAAGATGGCTCACAAGTTCCTGTCACGTGGTTAGTGGTCACATGTCTGCTAATTGTGATGTGGTTATCAGCTTTCTTCAGTAACCCTTGTTTTCTGCTTTAGTTTCTTAGTTTCTGTGTGCAGTCACCTACAGCTCCACAAAATTGCAGCGTCTTTACCTTACAATATAAAGCGCCTTGAGGCGACTGTTGTGATTTGGCGCTGTATAAATAAAACTGAATTGAATTGAAAATAGCTCAGCTGTCCATTTCCTATCCTAATCAGAGATATTATCAGAGGAATGGGTAACAGAGCTCCATGAAGATCGCAAAATGCCACACTACACTACAAGACAAGAGAGTAATACTGAAGAAAATTGTTAATGTTATTATCTGATCTCTATTAACTTGAGTCAATATATTACTACTATAATTCTAGCAAAGTAAAATATGGATTGGCAGAAAATTACAAACATTTATACATTTTTTAAATCCAACTGCAAGCGTGTAAATTCCAGAGAAAATTCAATGCACACTTTGCACTGCTGTAACTTGCACAGCGTGGACCAAGTCAGGTAAAAAGGCAGCCACCTCTGTGAAGCTGAAAACAGACCTTAAGCTCAGTATAGACATCTAACACAGTCATCTCACTCAGAGTCTTCATCTTAAAGTAGTAACATTATATTTTTATGCTGATATGACAGCCTGACTCTCAGTCTGACATCAATTTGACACAATAAAAGCACACAATATGAAGTGGTTTTTTTTTTTGTCACAATGGGATCAGACAACGATCAATATTCCAAGTCATCATCATCATCATCAGAATGACCCATCCAACAGACAAGCTGGAGAATATAATGCTTCAACATAATAAGCAATTGAGTAGTTGCATTCACTACCATAGAGAAATTGTTTTATAAACTGAAAGACCACAACACAGTTTTTTTTGAGTTGGAATGTGGCCACTTTGTTGCAACTCCTTAGCCTTTTTAATTCTGAGGCAAACATCGCTATCTTCTTGACTGTCACTTTGTTCCCCGTATACAGCATTATCTCCGAAATTAAGCTTGAATTCATTGTGAAGTTCAATCATAACGTTGAAATTATGCTGCCGCAAGGTAAACAGTGTGTAATTACAGGAGTGCAGCAAAAAAAAAAAGGTTATAGTTTTAAAACCAACAAAAAAATCAGAGAAAGCATATTTACCAAACGCTGCTTGCTTTCTTTTATTGGTATAAATGTTTCTGTAAAAGCTAAAAAAGGGACAAACATACTAGAACAAAGATTTATTTTTGGGGACTTCCACAGAGCTGAATGTGTATCTGACACGCGTGACAGAATTTGTGATTTCATACTATAAAAGGAATGTAAATCAGTTTAACAGCATTATGACACTTGCAGCTAATTTTTTTAACCCTCAGATGTTTGATGAACCATAGGTACCCTTTAGCTCTTTTTTATAACCGAAAAATTTTCTGTTTCCATTTGGTGTTTCTCATCAAACTGAATTGTGTGCAGGCTAAATGTATTTTATGCCTCATAAAACATTTGCAAATGCCTTTTTGCATTTTTGATGCTGCAAGATCTGCAATTTTTTCCTTTTTTGCCCTTTTTACAGCCACATTAGTCTATCAGGAACTCTATTAATCCATCTTGTAGTCTGCAGATGTGCCATGAATTTATCATGCTACTCTCTGTGGTTGTGGCATACATGAGAGCTTTCCTGGTAAGCATGGGATAGCCCTGAAGTGACACAAACAACACAAGGGGAGAGCAGTTATCTACAACAGTACATGCGCTCACATGTCGACACTGTATTTAGGGTCCTTTTTTAAGTTGCTCTCCACTTATCATATTAAATATAACATCCCAAAAAGTTGATTCTGTACGTCTGGACGTAGCATTTTGAGTTTCGTCACTCATCCAAGGGACTTCTTCAGTCAATTGCCCAACCTTTGGAGTTGGGGAAACCTGCAGTCAGCTGAGACTGAAGAAGTCCCTTGGATGAGTGACGAAACTCAAAATGCTACGTCCAGATGAACAGAATCAACTTTTTGGGATTTCCCTACCTGGATGGTTGAACATGCATCAAGACATTAAATATAACAATTTATCTCAAGTAGACATTACTGCTTTCTGTGCCAGGGAAGCATCTGTAGCTCAGCAACTTAAAGGGACTTACAAACAATGAATACCACATTTTGAGGTTGGAACTTGCCCTGTTTGACATATACAGTACAATTTGATTTATATCAGCAATCTGTAACAGTAATATGCAAATCCTTGTAAGTGCATTAAAGAGTAATGATGCCCATGCTATGATGGAACTATTCTGTAAGCATGTCACGGCTGACAAATACAGACACAAGCATAGTGAACGTGATCAATATCGAATGCACTTTGTGATCAATGTTGGAATTAATTGGGAGTGTCAGTTACTGTTTAACAGCCACAGTGCAGGTGTCTGCTTTGAGTTGAACAGACTGCACTGAGTGCTGTCTGTTCCCCATCTCTAACTCAGGCTGTGTATATTTCAGCTCTATTTTAGGTTATGTTTTGTACACTTGAACCTGGTTTCAGCTGCAGACTTGTCAGCTTTGATTTGTCTTTTTTTCCGTTTCTGTCTTATTGAGTTGTTGTACTTAATTCAGTGCTTCTTCACTAATCAATGTTTCATCACTGTTTTTTCTTGACAATTGAACAATTTCCTTACTGCTTCTCTTAACTCTTAACAGTGGACCCCTGAGGTTTACTGGGCGTAAAAAAAGAAATAAAGCCTTGAAATGTTGCTCACAATTTATGCCTCTTGGATCTAGACTGCTAGGCCCCAGCACCATTTATTTATAGGAGTCTTTCAGCAAGGCAGTGTACAGTGAGAAAAAAAGGCTTTGATCTTAAATTGAGGATGCTTTCCACATCTTAGTAAGGAAGGACACTAGTCAATATTTGGCCTGAGGTTATTTAATTTGGATAAGGCGCTTGATTCATACATTAAAATTTCCAATTACCTGTCAAGAGTTGAACGAGCCCAGAGGAGGTTGTTTTAATCATACAGCTTTATCAAACTCTTTAAATTGAGTTTAACATGGACAGGATCTTACATTCTGCCTCGGGGAAGGTGATATTCCCTAATTTGTTGTAAATAGTAAACATTTTAAAAATCTATGTTTAACTAGAGTTACTTACAAGGAAAAAATAGTCATCATTCCTTTACCGTTCAGTCCCATTTCTCTGATTTTGTCGACCCAGCTCACACACGCTAGCATGGTTTTAAGGGTAGTAAGATCCATGCAAGATACACAAAAGCAATTGTTTTAAATGTTGGAGTCATTCAGTTATATGAATTAAATCATATTTATTGTCTAATCATTCACTCTTAACGACTCAATAGACAGACCTCATTTGTATACTTTTTATATTCACTCACACTAATAAGTAGGTGCTATTCCTTTTTCTCCTGTGGAACAGTGTTGTGGTCAAGTATAAAACTAGCATATATCTGATCTGCAGGTGGTCACAGCTGGACCTCCTGTCTAACCATTTCTGAATCTATTTCACAAAGATATTACAGAGATCTGAGCCGCTGTCAGATATTTCTCATTCCGTCTTATCAGTGGAAGGAATGATGTCTGGCATGGCAAACAAAGTATGTGTAAAGTCCCTAAATAAAGCATGAAATTGACAGGATGCCTGTCTAAGTGAAGCACCACAGAGCCACTGGCCCTTCTTGCAGCAGACAGGTACAGCTGCTCACCTCCAAACTGCACGTCTGCCATTTGGAGTCCCATTAAAGTGCCCGGCACTCTGAGTCAACACTTTTAATGCAGAAAATGACTTCATTCATTTTCCATTATAAGGACCACATTTTAAAAATCTGCCAACAAAAAGCGCTGCTTATTTTTCCGCTTCTCCACAGACGAATTTGCATACATTGGGCCACTGAAGACGAAGAACTCCCATTTTAGACATTTGGTCATGGTGGTGTTCAAGTATGGGATAAAAAGGAGTAAGCAATTTACTTCACTATATGTCAGCTTTCAAAACTTCGTTGAGGAATCCAGACACGTAGCACACTTATAACCCTGGAGATTATTTGGTGACTGACGTGTACACTGACCATCTTTTGTGTATGCGTGTGCAAGTGTGTCTGATTGTGCTGCTTGAGAGGGCAAAACAGAAATCATCTGCAACACGGATATTTTAAGAAAGTATCAACTTACCAGGGAACTGGTAGCTGTAGCTGGGCGCGAATCCAGTGTATCCGCGGCCATACGTTGCCACAATATTAGGGTAACCTTTGAGAGACAGAAAACAGATTAAAAAGGTATGATAAATATAAATAATATATCAACTACATAACATGTGACACCAACAGAGGTTGAAAACAGATCATTTTTACAAGTGACTCAACTTTGCCATTGTACACGAACACAATGAGTTGGAAATTAAGAAATCAGGAAATAAAGCTGATGTTTAACAAAATTAATTTACTCATTAATGAATTTCTAAGCAATTCCTTCATTTATAATTCTTTTATTCAACCCCTAATTAAATCTACCAAAAACACATCTGCCATCATTTCAAAGGATCTTGAAAGTATAATCAAAACAGCAAAAATAGTGACAAAAAACAACAATAATAAATAATGTGTATGGAATAAGCAGTTTGTAAGTATTTTAATTTAACATATTGGTATGCGAGTGTGCTTGTACCCGGGATTGTAAAGTGTTCTAAATGTCTGAGGACTTAAGGCACTTGAATGGCTCAACTAATGATTGCAGGATCAATTAAATAAGGATGTGATATATGAGGCAAGTTACCATTAAGGAATTTATAAACAAAACTAATGCTTCTCAGATTTTAGTGTTAGCAATGCCCACCCAACCTTTTCATACAATATGCAATGATGAATATAGTAATTGTCACTGGTAATGTCTTAAGCTAGAGTGATAAAGTGAATCTAAGAAGGCGTGTCCATGGAAAACATAACCATAGGCAAAAATGGACAAGAACACAGCCGCAGTCATCTATTTCAAATTGGGCATAGGAATACTAACTCTTTTTTTTTATACAAAGACACTTGCCAAAGATTGCTAAGTGTGCCAATGTGGACTATTTGGATGAAAATCCTATCCAGTCAACGACTGCCTTAAATCTGAAACCCAACAGACCTCACCAAATTTGAAATGCTTTGCTAGGCCTCTACTGCAACTGTATTAGGTGGCTTCTTTTTCTTAAAAGTTTCTGCTAGAGTTTTGTCTTTGTCAAAGAGAAATGTATGGGTTGAAGTCAGGTCACTGACTCAGACAATAATAACTAACGATTAAATGCAAAGAAGTGTATAAACAGACAATTAACAAACACTCTTGGACTCTGGGACATTGTATAATGTTTCCGATTTTAGAGATATTGTACAAATGCAAGTAAGACGTCTTACATATTTGTTTAGTACGTGCATTGAAGGACACATCCTTGTCAGAAATGACTACAACATTCCTCACAGTGTTACTGAAAGCCAAGATATTGCAAGCCAGACTAAGTATCTATTTAGACAACATGTTAACCTCAATTTTATTAGAATTTAGAAGCAAGAAATTAGAGGTCATTCAGGTCTTTATGCCTTTAAGATATTCCCGTAGTTAAACTAATTAGTGTGTGATCTGGATTAATGTATACCTGGGTATCATCTGCAAAGCAATGAAAAATGTATGCTATGCCTTCTAATCATACTGGCTAAGGGAAGCATGCATAATGTAAACAGAATTGGTTTCCGCACGGAACCCTGTGGAACTCCATAAATAACCTTAGCGTGAGAAGAGGACTCCTCATTTACATGAATAAACTGGAGTCTATTAGATAACACTGAGCATACCTAGAGCATGCTCTTATTTCTTTAATAAAATATTGTGGTCAACAGTGTTGATTGCTGTGTCTTTACTGTGATGAATTCTGTATACTGACTAAACTCTCCAAATAAACCATTGTTTGAGATAAAAGGAAGGTTGAAGTCTATAATTAGCTAAGATGGCTGGGTCAAGTGACGGATTTTTAAATTTAATGATTTCGTTACCGCCAACATAAAGGCCTGTGGTGGGTAGCCCATTAAACGAGACATATAAATCGCATTTAAGATTGAAACACGAATTAATGGTAGGAATTGTAGCAATGAAGGTCTAATAGACATGTTGATGGTTTGGAAGCAATTATTGAAGTTAACTCAGGGAGATCAATTGTAGAGTTTAAGTAGTACCGAAAGACCATAATAATAGTCTGTGATTTGATTACGAATATTTTTTTCTCTGATGATTACAATTTTATTTGTAAAGAAATTTGTGAAATCATTAGTTAAGGGTAAGGGAATGCTTGGCTTAAAAGAGCTCTGACTCTTTGTCAGCCTGGACAACAATTTTAAAAAGAGACCTGAGGTTGTTTTCTTTCTAAAGAGCAAGAATGGCTTATTCCCAAGCAAAATGAAAACTTGTGTTTGTGAGTCCAGCACTACTGATTTGAGGGTTTCTCTTTTCAGAGCCACAGTATCCAGCGTTGTACACAATGGAGATGTAACACTATTAATGAGATAATCAGCCTCTGCACTGGTTCTTTGGGTTTTCCAGTTAGGTGTACAAGGCTAAAAGTTAAGGTTTCAAATTACTTAGGATTTTGTCTGGGTCTTTGGTTGATTAATAAGCTGAATTGAAAGATTGCTGCCACACCTCCTCTACGGCCTGTGCATAGACAATTGACAGTTGGTATGACTTGGGGGTATTCATTTAAAAATATTCATTTTGCTAATACAAGATCTCTACAAGGCAGAGCAAATTAAAATTTTGATCAATTATTAAACGACTTCCAAACAGGGGCTTAAAAGAGAGCAATCTAATGTTTAAGAATCCATGTTTAACTGTTATACTCTTTGGTACAGTTGAGGATGCTTTATTATTCTTACTTTGCGATTTTCTTTTATGCTTGAATCATTATTTGCCGCCTTTTTTTGGATCGCTTTTTGGTAGTCTGGGAGCAGTCATAGTATCAATGGACGTGGCTTTGGGGGGGATTAGAAATGACTACTTTCACAAATTTACAGTTAAACAGTGTATTACCACAAAGACACTGCATGTAATTGCTAACTTGACCCCATTTATTCACCAACTGATAGCAGACAGATGGTAGAATGACTCCATCTTTTTGCCGTTTTAACACCATCTTGGCGCATCAAACTCACTTTGAAGATGTGCAAGTGGTTGCTGACCTGATCCCCGTCTTCCAAGCAACCATTATAAAGTCCTATTGACTGCAAGTTAGCTTCACACAATGACAATAATTTGGGTTGTGCCATGGTCTTGGCCACAGTTTTCCCTGTTGTGACTGCAGCATGAAGAATGAAAAGTGTGTAATTTGTATTGTGAAGTGCCATTCTATCAGTACTACAGACTTAGAGTCTGAGAAAAATAAATGTCTGTACACACCAGATTTCATCCTGGTACTGCTATCAACACTCACTCCATCAATAAAAACTGATGACCTGGTTCTACTAGCAGCTGTACGTGCCTTAACATTGCCTCCACTATATTTTATAGATAATTTGTTACACATGGATAATTAGCCATTCCTTTCATTTTCCATGCTTTCCTCTTCACATCATCCAAGTTAAATCTTGGTTTAAAATTTCTTCTATTTCATTGATAAGTTGGTTTTGTTTTTCAGCCTAATGATGGTCTTTTCACATGCAATGACACCTGTCTGATCTGCATTTTAAGAGTTGTCACGAACAACTACCAAATGCAAATTCTACACTTAAACTTTCAAACTTTTATCCCCTAATTTGTCATAAGATAAAGGAAAACAGCTTATGTGATATTACTTTTGAGCATTTGAAAAAAGAGGGGATGTGTAAAAAATGTGGTTATTATTTTTTCAAACCCCTTTAATTAAATCCGAAATTCAATACTCAATTATACCTTGATTGCTTAATTTTCAATCCAATGTGGTCATGTAGACAGGCAAAATTTTTTAAAAAGTCTTATTGTCCAAATACTAAACTAGACCAATATATAACTATATATTCGAAAATATATTCACACAGGATAGCCTTCAGGATCTTATTTTAATTGTTTTTATTTTGACAAATAAACGATCATGTTACAGTTTTAAAATGAAAGAAACACTCTCATTAAATACATGTCTGAAAAAATTAAAGGTAAGTATTATTGTTTAGAAAAATACTTTTCATACACCAAGTCTGGTGGCTTGCCATGTGTGTTTGTGCTCTAAGCCCAATTAAGAGGTGGCATAAATTTAACAGGACTATTTTTCAGGAATTCTGCCATAGTTTGAGATCTCACTGATTAATTTGGTCTGTAAAATGTTTTTATAGCCAGCAAATATAATGACTTGGTGACTGAAGATGGACAATGACACAATTGTACAAAAAATATTTTAACACGTTTAAGGTACTCAAAGCAGTTAGTATTGATTTTTTTTTTTTAAGCTTCATACATTTTTAGTTTAGCTCTTTATTTGTGCTGGGTATTAAGAGCTGGTCCCAAATTCAGCAAATGGTTGGAAACCAAAGCACTGATATGCTCCCACACAAATACAGCTGCTCTTGGTTCTTAACTGTCTAATTCATTTTCACTCTTTATTTAACCATAAGTTATCTGGCACTTTCATAGCTCAGTGTAATAACACTTTATAGCAGGCTCCTTGAGATGTCGGTGTCTGTTTATGGTCTGTATCTCTTCACAGTAACAGAAAGGTTCATGTGTTAATATAGCTAATGTACAGTAGTTTGTCAAAATGATATGGTCACACAAGAGGCAGCTGCACATTTGTACCTACAACGTGGTAAAATTATTTGTTTATTTTGCTAGTTTAAAAAAGTTTTACAACAAAATTAAAACAGAACTTGGATTTAATTGTTATTCGATTACTGGTTATCTGAAGCATTTATCTGAAAAGTTGTATTAATATTGATTTACTGATTGATGATCATGCATTTGCATGATGTATCTGCAATATATCATAACTGGAATTATCAAAAATAATTTTTATACAATTGAAGCATTACCTAAGCTCAGCTAGGGAATTATAATCTTGATGCTAATGGAATATTTTAAAAGTGCCAAGCATAAATCAAAGTTAGTGGTTTCTGTGGGGGAAGAGACTTGGTTAGAAACTGTACAGTCCCTGGGTGAATGGCGAGTTGCAATAAGGCCCAAAGTGGACCCAGTGTCATTACAAAAATTTAAGAGTAGCAGATGTATTGTTCATCTGCTGTCATGATTCTTATTACTACCACAGACCCACCAGTTAATTAGCTGGACAGTTTTCAGACAGAAGCAGCTGTGGGCAACATATTGAGAAACGGGGTGTGAGGGAGCAGGCAGCTAGGAAGCGGTATACAGACATAAGAAAATTTGAGATGAGTGCGTGGGGAGGGGGGACGACTGAGAGCCTGAGCACCATCAAAGGTAATATAAACATAATTAACCCCCTAATTATAGTATATGTCTAAGTCTTTATCTGTGTTCCTCAAGCTATTATCATCTACAACCATAAGTCTGGACTAAATTACCTAGCACGATGACGTCCTTAAGGCTAAGAATGAATCAGCCTTGATAACTCTTTCTTTGTTGTGTGTAAGCTACACCTCAGTAACTGACCTCTGAAACCTCTTTCAGGCATGTGTGTCCTCAGCTCTCGTTAGCTGTGTACTAACCCGATAAAGTGGCTGCAGTCACAATACCATTCAAATGTCAAGACAGTAATTTAGAAGCTGTATTTCTCTAGACAGTGCTGGCTAATTGGTATTACATTAAATACAACTAAGTAAAACATTATTAGAAAGTATGTGTGCACGTTCCATATACCATATACATATATATATATATATATACATATATATATGTATATATATATACACATATATGCAGTTTGAGGGGATAGGTTAATTGGATAATCCAAATTGTCACTAGGTGTGAATGTGTGAGTGAATGTGAGCGTGAATGGTTGTCTGTCCCTGTGTGTTGGCCCTGCGACAGACTGGCGACCTGTCCAGGGTGTACCCCGCCTCTCGCCCTATGACAGCTGGGATAGGCTCCAGCGCCCCCCGCGACCCTGGAAAGGATAAGCGGAAGCGAATGGATGGATGGATGGATGTATATATATATGGTTTTGTATGTGCATGTATGTATACATGCACTTGTATGTATGTGCTTGCAAGGCGTCAAAACATATTTTGCATGCATGCGTCTGAGTGTGAGCAAGCTGTGTGCGTGTATGTGAGTGAGTGAGGGAGAATGTGTGTGATGCTCTGTTCTGTATGCCTCAGAGCCTTTGCCAGCTGGAATCAGAAAGGTTGACCTTGGTCATAAATATCTAATCAGTGTTTGCTGTCCATGAAAAAGTTCAATTTATTCCCGACCCAATGGGAAAATGCCTCTCTCAGACCCTCTCCCCTTTTCTAGCAGACAAAAAGAAATGCAACGCTGAGAGGCGGTGAGGGGAACCTTAACCTGGTATGGATGAAGTAGGACAGAGGCTACGCCAGAAAAAAAAATAACAATGCTCATCAGCTGCTGATGAGAAGTCATCACCAGGAAGTTACAGATGGACGGCTTTCACAAAGCCTCTCATTGTTTGTTTGGTCTGAAAGGAACTGTGATACGATACAACGAAAAACCTATCACAGACAGCAAAATACTGGATATTATGTGTTTGATACTGTCAAACAGAATAAATGCCAAACTAAAATTGTTGGCTTAGATACCCGAACTTCTCATACGTCCTTATTTTGACATTTTCTGAAACGGCAAGACCACTTTCCTTGTCTGATGTACCGCATTAAAATTGGTTTTTTTTACTAAGTGAAGAGTTTTCAGTTATGTGTGTGCACAGTGTGTCAAAGGAGAGAGCCAAATACAAAGTGACACTAGCCTGAGATACATACTAAGTTCATCTCCTATCTCATGAAAGTCTTAGTATGTGCAAACTCACAAATATTTTCAGACAAGACAGTGTGGTGGGTGGGGAGAAAGGACGGGGAAGCAGGAGATAACTCACTGTCTCTCCTACTATTTCACTAAATGAAGCCTGCCATTGTGTCTGGCCTTGTGGCGGCCTCTTAGTGCTCTTATTTGCCTTATTAATATGCATGCTAATGTACCTATTTTATGGCTCAACAGTTCTGATTCACTTTAAAATCAATTATCCATCTGGTACACCCATACCTCGCCCAGGCTCAAATGTGTATTAATTTCAGCAAACATACATCGGCGCAACACAATAAAGATAAATGCCTCGATTAGAGGCAGTAAACAAAGGAGCTAGGGATGGCTTTAATGAGATTTGGCACAAAAGGAGCTTACACTTTCTTAAATAATGAGCCTAGGGTCCCTTTTTCCAAATGCAAATTATATAAAGGAATGTTTCGCTGTCCTTGTTCCAATTTCATTTAGATAAGAGTGTCTCCAAACAAGTTGGCTGTTAATATTCTCACATGAGCACATCACTGCCTTTCTGCCTGCCGTCTCCCAATGGAGGGGAAGAGTGCTCTCCTCTTCGCAGACACATTAGTCTGTAATAAGTTCTGAAAAGTTCACTGTGCTTGTTAAATACTTCTAACAGATGAGATGGAACTGGGAGCGACTTAGATAGAGTTGACAGAAGCACTCAGCCAAACTTATCAACACTTTTACCACAAACAACTGTATAATCACCCCCATGGAAAGGTCAAGGCTGCAATAACCATGACAGTTAAAGCAACTGTATATAGATAAATGGATAGATAGATAAGTGGGCAGACTGATGTATAGTATAGATAATTAGTTTACTGCCCTCTTCTTTGGTAAGAATAGCTTTGGGCCTCAATGATTGTTTAGTTTTTGAGAAAATGCAAAACAAGCGACGGCAAAATATGAATATCAGCTTTGAGAGCTGCGGGAGACACAAATGCACCTGCACCTGCTGTGAGAGGGAGGGGCTACGTGCAGCGCAAAATGAGTTTCTTACAATCAGCGATATGTCTCTTTTGCTTCTGGAAAAAAAATGAAAAAATAAATCTTTAATGTGATTGCAAATCCATTTGGTTACAGACAGACATACAGACACATAGATGGATAGCGGGTGAGTGGGGAGGCAGGGAGGGAGAGAGTGCAATAGTGTTAAATAAAAAGGGCCACAGGCATAGGCTGGATGGTAATGAAGAGGGGTGGGCCAGCAGCTGAGGTCCCTGTAGATGAGATCTCTCTCTGACATGTGTGTCCCCTTCATTACCCATTAAGGGGGGCACAGTGATGAATCCTTAATATGACATTACACCAATTTTCCTCTTCATTTAGCCTGCTAATGTGCTGGTCTGCTCCTATATGCCCAGGGGCTGGCTGTACCACACTCAACCAGAAATAGACCACAGTGGCCACTGGTGGCACACCTTGAAGCAGCCTAATTAGGGGCAGCGCCCACCTAATGGGGCTATCTAGACAAAAGTTTGCATAAGTTGATTTTTTTTAAGCAGATAGAAATTGGTGACTGAATGGTGTGCATGTCTGGCATTTGGTCTGGATAAAACAAAACATAGTTTTGCCGTAAAAAATTTATGCATCGGCCTTTTTCTTGATTGACCATCACAGGAATGGCAAAATGAGGCAAAAACATCAGAAGCAAGTCTTTTGGTTTATCACCAAAAGATCTCATGAAAATATGCTGAAATATTTAGGGAGTCCTGTTTAGATATCTGCATAAGTATAACTCACTTAGCATGCCCATCCCCAGCATGAAGGCATCCATGGTGTAGGGCAGACCCCTGGCTCGCCCCCGTGTACCTGGTGGGAACATCACCTCCTTGGGCTGGGCCTTCTTACATTCTACCTATGTAGACAGACAACAAACACACACATACACACAAACAAAGCATTAGTCTGTGTTGGTACGCAGCCCGACAGATCTGACAGGGCTGTGTCAGCTCTTTAAGGTGGTTTTCTGTTTGACTTGCACAGTGCTAGATGTTTTCCATAGAGAGAGAGGGGAAAAAAACAGACTGAGCAAATCTGAACACCTCACATTTTAGAGCAAAGTCTCTAAGGAAAACTTACAATCTTCTCCTGCATTAAAGCAAAGGTTATTGCTCCAGTGAGCATGTGCCCAAAGCCTCAGGGAAATACAGGCTAAATACTTGAGTTTCCATGAGTTTCTAAAACATAAAGGTAGGAGAAGTTCTGCTCTCAAGACTCCCACAGTGTGGCAGTATGTCCAGAGTCTTTCTCTTTTTAAAAAAACAAAAGGACTAATCTTCAAACAAGTCATGTCATTTGACAAATCGTTATTCCTTTGCTATCATTTTTCATTGACCTTAAACGTTTTGGGGTTTTTTTTGTTGCAAAACAGCTTCAAATCCTAAAGCCAAAAAGGTGTGTTTTGAAACTGAGTAAGGGCTTTGTTTTTCTGTTTGTGTACTGTGCATTTGTGTATTGTTCCTGGGCTGGAGTCCCCAGTGTCCCGCAGTCCAATTCCACCTGCAGCGCTCATCTCTTTCCTGCATTTATTCCTCTCACTCCACTTCTCCTACATACAGGTTTGTTCATTTCCCATCTTGCAAGACTGACATCTCCTCCTCCTACATAACACATATCAAATGAGGGATGTGACAGGGGCAGATGAGAAGAAGGAGGAAGATGAGAGTCCTATTTACCACATATCTATCCTATCTCTATGAATTATAGAGAAGCACAAGCAGCTGACAAGGGTGGCACGGTCTTGTGTCTGTTGGTTGTTCTTTGGTAGGCTGAGTCTGTTCACCATGCTGCACAATCTATTTGCTCCACTGCCTGCTTGGCATCAGCCTGTCCATCTGTTTGTCTGTTTGCCTCCTGGCTCTTGCCTGCTTCTCCCTACTGCCTCCACTTAAACAGGGCTTTCTCGGCTGCTGCGATTCACATGTCATCCTGGCCTGCTGCACAAGACAGGCTACTGCACCAGTCCTGTGCACACCTCAACCAAGGTATAGCCTAGCATCCATACAAATAGGCCTGCAACTCTGACAGGCCAGTGATGCACATTAGTATTCACACACCAGTCATACATGCACAGCGGTAGACACAACATGGTATTTCAAGTTGCCAAACTCAAGGAAAACTTCTGTGCTGAATGCATAGTGTAACAAGCTCTGTACACTGTATCTAGCAGAGAGCGAGACATGTAAAAAAGGGAACACTAATGAAAAAGGTTTCTATCACGGGGGGAAGTTGCTGTGTTGCAGAGCTGTGATTTGTTGCTGTTAGTGGCTCTTTTATTTGAAGCAGACCAACTAAAGTACACAGTTCCCTCAGCCACTTTGTAGCTGTCACAGCTACTCTACCCTCCTTGCGTGCCTGGTATGGTTTGACATAGTGCTGAAGAGAGCACAGGCGCGTTTTCCCGTCTGAGAATGACCCGCGGCAGGGAAGCAGGAAGTGGGTGGGACAAATGGGCGTGTTAAAAATCGCAGCACACTGCTGGGATTTTCAAATGTTCACATGGCCGGGTGACAAATACATTCAAGCTCTATCCAAACTTTCAAATGCGGCAGCAGCTGATCAGCCTCTTCAAGAAACCCCTGCAACAACTAGCGAGATGGATGCTCAGGTAGTCTGCTGGGAGAAAGACGGAGCCGGGTGTGAGTCATGCCTACATGCTCTCAGATGCGGGTCTTTTGATATTCAGAGTGCGGGCTCCTTGTCATGGATTTAAAACCAGTCAGGGGGCGGGTTCTGTGGTGGTGTGAGTATGTGGGTGTTCACCTGCTTCAGACACACAGGAGGTTGAGAGCAAAGGAGGCAAGAGCTTTTCATAGTCGACTAAATCAAATAGTAAGGAAAAGAAAGGACAGAGAGACAATTCGGAGCCCGGCAACGAAGAACTGCAAAGGTTCACCAGCCAAGAGAGTAGAGATTCAAATTTCCCCATGTGGAAAGAATGAACCTTGTGACACATTCAGAGTATGAGGGGAACACAGGTCCTTATTTTAACTGGGATCATTTTTCAGAATCATAGCTTATGTAATTTATCAAGGACTCTTGAATTTATTGAAGGCTGCACAATATTGTGTTGTGAAAAGTCTCATGATCCACAATTTAAACACTATCAATGAAGGTGTCTGAGCACCATTGCACCCTGTCGAGAAAAGGGACACACCATTAAACTGCCTTGCCTTCCCTGCCAGAACAGTGATACCATTTTTCTCAGAAACAGCACTCATGAGATCTGAAACACACACACACATACATGCGCGCGCACACACACACACACACACCCACCCACCCCCACACACACACAGTATAAGCGCTAAGTAACTGGTAAAGTGGATTCCTGTCATAAAGTGTTGACAAGGTGTGGTTACTTCAAACTGTATGCTTTCAACATATACTGAAATGTTTCTGCCTTTCATGCACTGATATACTGCAGACGATAGCTTAGCTTTGAGACTTACATCACTGCATACCCAAGATAAAGTCAGAAGGTAACAAGTACGTGTGTGAAGGCAACACTGATACTAAAACATTTTGAACCAACATATGCCTTGTGTTTGAAGTTTCAATAACATAAAGAATGAGTTAAATCCTTTTTTATTGATAAACTGTGCAATAATTTGTTCTCATGTGATCTAGCCAGTTTTATGCTTCCAGTGATCTTTGCTGGCTGACCTTGCTTGGGTCACTTGCTGCTATTTCCAAGTAGGTCCATGTTTGCTCAGATTTTGCAAAGGTTGAAATCATGTTAACGTTGTGAGCGACTCTGCTGTAAAATCGGAATGTTCCGAGATTCATGCAACTTAGCAGTGAGTGCAGAAAAAGCTGCTAACTATGAAGGAAGTACAACTTTCATAAGTCATGGAGTGGAAAATTCCAGTAGCAAGTAAGCTAACATTCTACAATGTAAAATGTCATGAGTTATCCTAACAAGGCTAGCATGTCACATGTGTGGCAAAAGTAGCTAGCTAACCACTTTTCTGTTGCTTTAAAAGATGTGTAAATCAAAACATGAAGTTTTTTAATCCTTCACGTTTTTTGTCATCCATTTGTCCAGTTTCTTCAAAAATGTATATTTTTTAAGGATATAATTCCTCATCATGCCATGATATAGCAAGTCTTTGGTTAATACCTCTTTAGGAATCATCTTGTTGATGCACCAATGTTATTTTATGCCTGTCAAACTGTTATTTTTGACATTTTCAGTTTATACAGAAATGGGAAAAAATGATGTGTTTTTGAGACAGACTTCTAGTAACAAAATGTCTAAAGATAGCAAATAAGGTTTTTAATTGTAAGTTGTCGGTTATGTGTAGATACAGCACTGGTGTATACCTTGCATTAGGTGTTTGTCATACTTGAACGATTCATAGGTAGTAAGTGGCTTACAAAACAAAAACAAAAAATTCTCTGAAAATGGTCAGGTACAAGGACTAGACTGAAAACTTTTGAAAAATCAGCCAATATCCAAAGAAAAACTTCAGAAAGCCTGGAAAACTACTATACAAGACCACTTAAAAATGTGGCTCCTTGGAAGTAAACCATAAACAAAGGCTTGGCTCATGATTTTGAATATACTGCATGTCCTTAACTAGACCACCCTGACTGATCTGTAGACTGTAGACTGTAGGTGTAGACACCTACCTGACTACGTGTGTTTTCTTATCCAGTTCCTAGTTCCTCTCACACTAATAATTAGTTTAATATTATAAGGAATGAGAATATCCGTATAAGCACATTTACACTTTCCAAGAAGGTTAATTAGGATAATTATGCTTGTTAGGTTCCAGTATATGTCAACTGTAGACTTTTCAGTTTGCCCAAGCAAGCTGTAAGCTACTTTGTTGGAAGCATAAAAGAATTCAAACCCAGAAACCCCAAAAAGCTGTATAATATAAGGAGAAAGATGCCATCCCAGCAGACCATCAGTTTGGAAAGTCTAGCATGGTAAAATAACAACAGATATATGTACTAAATTATATTTTGTTTGGGTCCTTTCCCTGGAAAGAATGCTTGTTAAAAAGTCTACAGGGCTACTTGGGGTAATTATTGACTTTATTTCTCTATTTTTCAGGGAGAGTGCAGCTTAACAATGATAAGGAAAAAATTGAAAGGCTGTAGTGTACATTAGCCGGACCAATTCTGTCCCTGTAAATTCTTTTCCATTTTTTCTTATTTTTTTTCTAAACTCTCCTTGTTCTGCTGTAAAATTAAAATTTGTTTTCTTTTGGGCAGTATATTATTCTCTAGCCACTAATAACTAGGCTTGAAGTCGAACTTTTGAGGCGTAGATATGCATCAGAGCGTATTCAAACATGGACTTGTAGGACATCACAAACACTACTTCTGCCATATGTAGTAATATAGCCTGCAGATAGAGAATAAAGCAAACTGTCCTTGTTTTTTGTTTTTTTATGTGCAGACCCTATGATACAGATCGGTAAAGCGCTCCAGTTATGACCTTTTCAATGCATCTCCCATACATATTAACCTTGTAGGTATGACGGGAAGGTGTGGGCGGGATGAACTGGCAATGACTGTCCTTCAGGGATGAATGTTGTGGGTGTTAGGTGTGTGTGTGTGCACATGTGGAGGGGGAGGTGTACAGCTGCTATTAGCTTCACTAGTGAATGGATTCCATCAGCAGACTGATAGACTGTAGAAAGGAAACAGTGTGATTCATTTACTCCAGCTCCCACTCAGAGCTAAAAAGTCAAAACACATGAACTGAATTGTTATGGAATATCACAGCTCTGACGGCCCAATGTCAGGCATGGTGACTCGGAGAGGGGGGGGGGGGGGGGGCAGTTTATATGCATCCTAAGAAAAGAAAGAATCAGTGGAGATCTTCTAAATATGTAATATGAGTGTTTATTGAGTTTAATGGGCCTTTTGATGGGCAGCAGATAATGGAGTTTTGCTTTTTGAGACAATTACACACACAATTTGATACTTTGATACTCATTTTATCATTTTTTTTGAAGAAGAAGAGGTCGCTACCGTATATTTTTAAAACCATTTTCTCTAATATGGGTCCAACTACTAACATTTCAACGATTTTAGCTGGAGTATTTCTCTCATTTAAAGCCTTTGTTTAGCAAAAAAAAAAACCCCCACAAAAAACCCCCCACCCCCCAAAAACAAAAAACAAACAAAACAAAAGCTATATGTAATGTATTATATAAAGTATGTATTTACAACAGAGGTACTTGTATGAATTCTCAGTAAGAAAATTGGGCATCTGAGTGTCGGTACACAGACGTATGATAATGGTAAGAAGTTTTGGATAAAGGAAAACGATGCCTTCAATGGCCTTCAATCTCACATGAGTCATTATGTCTGATGTTATCTCTCTGTCTGGTTATATAAAGGCTAAGGAATATGAGGTCAGTTTAAGGACAGGTGCACCCCGTGATGCTTACACTGCTTTCTTGTCATACTCCTATATTACAAGATGATATTGTCTCTGTAGACACAGAGACATTCAACAGTGAGACCATGATCATCAGGTTAAAGTCAAATGGCTTCCATCACTTCCTCACTCAGCAGATGTGAACATCACTGAGCTTTTATGGGACATCCTGGAGAGCAGAGTGCAAAGTGGATTTCAACCTCCTTCATCCCTCAAAGCTTTCCTTCTTCAGTAAGCGGTAAACATCCAATTACTTACAGTCGAGAACTTGTAAGGCAACCCTCCATGAGGGACTTAAACTACTCCAAAGGGTGGTCCTACTCCCTTATTAAGCACTTCATGTTCAAAGACTGTTAAAGATTTCCACTCTTTCAAAAATATTTTCCAAGACATTTTCAACAGCCCAAAGACTTAAGTCTCTCTCTGTAAAAATCTTTTTCAAAATACTGATAACACGTTTAGTCTTTGGCAATAACTGAGTGTGTCCAGGGGTTATTTATGCAATATAAGATCTACAAGGGTACCATGCACACTTTAAAACCTCATGGCTTCAAACTCAAATCAACACAGCAATCCCTGCAGATTGCCAAGTTAAACTAAGAGCACTATGCAGGAAAAATACCCAGGACCCTGTACAGGCTGGATAAAAATCACCAGAAATCCAGCTCTTTGACTAAAAGAGGAAACTGTAAAAACAGTAATGTTTACATAGTGTAAAAAATGTTTCATTTATGGTCCGATCATGATGTGGTTTGATACCTTATTCATCCCCTTTAAGAAAACAAAGTGGATTTGGAGAATCCTGGCTTCTGCTGTGTTTTTAACCTAATGGGAGTAATTTTATTCATATAATCGTTCCAATCACATTTTCAAATATTCCCAAAGTATGTCATGCTTTCTCCACTACCAGCGCTAATTGCAACAATGCTCCCTTCCACCACTGAATTAACCTAATAGTGCACCAAACAGAAAAGCCCTAAATCAACATTACCATTTGCTGTGACAACCCTTTGCTTTTGAGTAGCATAAACACTCCTCCACACACTAACCAGCATTTGCTCAGGATTCCTGGCAGTTTGGTTATTCCAAGAATCTTGGAGAACTTGCCACAGTTCATCTATTGATTTAGATGGCCTCAGCTGCTTCTGTTTTTTCATATAAATCCAGACTAACTCAATGACGTTAAGATGAGCAAACCATCTGTTGCTCATCTCGTCACTGAAGATGATTCTTTAGGACACCGTTTTTTTCTTTTTGTGGTCAGTATCAATATGACCTATGAATCTGTATCGTACAATACAATCAGAGATGATGCTGTGTGCTATATAAGGGTCCAAACATTGAAAGTGCATAAAAATCTGGCACAGTATTATACAGCATGCACCAGAGCAGGCCACTTTATCCATTTATCCAGCTGGCTGCAACTACACATTCATTATTGTAAATCTGGTATAAAGGCTTACAAATGAGTCGAATCTTTTAAGTACTAACTTGAATTATTTTATCCCTGCAGAGCATTAAAAAGAGAAAACTGTGAATCAAAGATCCAGATGATTTTGGAGAAAAACAATGCTTTCCATGCTTTCAATGACAGCAAAGTGCCATATGGTGCTGTTGTGAAACACACGTCGTAGCCACAGAAATATATGGGCTGCATTATACATTTTACTACTTCTCTTTCAACATTATGCTTGAGTCAATACACTGTGCAGAGTACATCTGTATCTCTGCATTAGGAGCTATTGTATAAACGCCTACTTATATTAGTCTTCTCCTTAGCGACTTGGAGAGTCGGAGCTTATTCTCCTCGGCGCAGTAATTGGCTGGTCATGTCAGGAAGACACAGTGAGAAATTGACAGCGAACAGAAAATTCCTCCCTCCTGTTGTGATCATTCGCTACTCATTCGCTGAATATTGAAAATAACACATTAAAGAACATTACATTAAAGCACTTCACTGAAACCAATGTGACTCCATTTTAATGGCACACTGCTCACTCATAAGAGCCAATACTTGATAGGTATTATTATGAATTAGCTGTGCATGCATAACAGCAGGGTGGTGTATGTGATTTGTTGGGGTGGGGTGGGGGTACTCCTGTCTAAGAAAACACAAGTCACAGCCGTTACTTGTTAATAAGGTGCTGTCTCGCCACAATATGATATAGACATTCATATGTGGGGAAGGTGTGATAAAGTGTTAAAAAAGTACCAGAAAACTGTCACGCAATCTCCCGCGTATTGATTTTTTTTACTCTGAAAATATTTACTGGTTTTAATACAGGGGTGGGTGCCACGGTAGCTCAATCATGTTTCCACAATCACGTGGAAACATGATTTCACTGGAGGGGATGATCGATACTTTTATCACAGCCTACATTTGCTAAAACAGGCTAATGGAGAAGTCAGTGCAGCTGGTGTCACAGGTTATGAGACTCTTGCTAAGCAGCACCCTATTTTTAATTATGTATGAGGCAGAACTCACAGTGACACAGATGAAGCGCTCCTGAGAGAGCGAGGCCTCGGTAGCACATGAACACAGGGTGAGCGACCAAGTCACTTAAAGGTCCAGTCCCTCACATCTGAGTGGACGCTGACCCCTGTACACCGCCAGAGCTCCTGAGAGGACATGCAAGGAGAAGGTGGGCTGCCCTGTACATCCACATCCCTCCCAAGTGGGGTGGAATTTCTGTCTGCATCAATTATTCAAGAACCATCTTAGATAACACTCATGGGGAGGATGGATGAGGTCTATTTCTGTATAGTACTTCATAAGGATGAAGACAGGAGGCATTTTTTATTTTATGTGCTGGTGCTTCAGACACCGGATAACCAGTTTCCTCCTATGAGCAACTAAGGTAAAAAACATTTTGTGTCTTAGAAAAATGCTCAACGCACTCCAAATTCTTTTCTCTTTTGACATCCTTCCTAGATGTCAGCACTTTGTAGAAGATTTATTTCCTGTATCCAAAGGAACGTAATGTGCAGTAGGTACTGCCAACAGGGGCTGTTACAAAGGTGACAAAAGCCTTAGAAAACCAGCCCTTACGGTGTCCTTTCCACCCCAAGTGAGAAAAAAAACCCATCTCATCTTGTCTGTTAGGGTTTCTAGGACTCCCAGGTGGAGTGACCAGGCTAGGGATACAGCTTTTGCAGTTATGTGGCACTTGAAACATTTTCTGTGCACGCCCTATTAGGTTCAACATGTCACAATGCACAACAGTGTATCACATGCACATGACCACAAACTCCCCATGCATCCCCCATAGTCGCAAATCTTACACTTACACAGCACTTTAGCAGCAAAGGTTTAATAAATAACAACATTAGTAACTGTTATTAACTGTGACGTAACAGCGAGTCATTTCCATACAGTGACTGCCGCATCAGAGAAAGCTTTGATGTTACTGGCAACACAAAAATAGTCTATAATTTCTCATCCATGTCTCTCTAATACGCTTCCTCAAAAAAATCCTCTCTCTAGTAATAACAATCTTTTCTATGTATATGTATAATTAGAAGATTCTTATTCTTGTTTTTCCTATATCATCCCTTTAGGCAAAGATTTGGAATGTGCATGAAAGAGCACACATGCTTTTCATGACAAAATTGTTACTATTTTTTTGTTTTTACATCGCACTTATTAACAGTATATGCTTTGAATAATCCTAATAAAACTATTCTCCTGTATGTGAGATTCCATTTCTCTGGACAGAAAGCGTATTTGCCGATGGAATGTAAATGCCAGAGAATCCCTGGGCTATGGAAGTTGGCATGACAGTAACACTATTTGTGAGTTTGAATCCACTTGAGCAGATGTTTTGAGCAGCTGGGCTAGCTACAGTGGACCGACTGCACATACACCTCATCGCTGACCAAGTATATACCATGTGCTCATTTTCTCCCATAAAGCCTGTTAGACTGAGGTGTATCAGGAGATTTTATGTTTCTAATAATATTCGCTGACAGGTATTTGCTTTCGACTGCTATGCACAGCATGTTCCCGCATACAAGACAATTGGGTAACGCCTTGTTTTTAAGTATAAGACCTGTGCAGCGGTCGCTCTCTAAAAGTCCTTGTAATTTCTTAATTCATGCAAGATTACAAGCAAATAATTTAACCTTCACATAACTATTTGCTGAGTAATGACAGTTATAAAAGATTGGATTGTTTTGTGTTTTTAAAATCTGAACAGTCCACTCACGTTCTTTTAAACTTAATTTAAAAACCTTAATTCATGTGCAGCTAATTTAATAACATACTGATACAAAATAGTGTATTTTTTAAAATGCAAGATTAACAATTTTTTTCAGTTAAGGAAATTCAGCCTCGTAATTGGAAACACAATTCAAGATTCATTTATTATCCAATTACAAGTTTTAACAAACAGGCTGTGAGTTTGACTTACATCATGTGAATTTTTAATTAAGGTAAAAAGGTGGAGAGGGGCTCAAACTATGCCAACCAGGATATTCTCCAGAGCTCAGATTTGGTAACAAACAAAAAGTTGCATCCACTATTTTTGTAACTTAAATTTTTTTTTTTGAAGAGAAGGGTTTAGAAAATCTACAGCTGTCAGATGTTACACTTCATACCGATGCGTGATTTTTGTGTGTTCACACGGTGCTGCGTCTACAAATCAAAGGCTCTGAAGCATTTGATTGTGACACACTACCTTCCATGCACACGCAGTTATTTCTGTCACACTCTGGCTTTTTGTGTTTCGGTCCTGAGCGCTGACTGTGATGCAGTGCCGAGACACGCGGGGACATATACCGGGGGTCATGTGTGACCTGGAGTGGTCCCTGGTGAACACGGTTCTACTACACTGGTCCTGTCAGTCACATACCCAGTCAATCAGTCGTTTCCAGGGTAGAACTGTGAAAGAGAGGGAAGATGCACAGCGAAGAGAAGGAGCACTGCTGAACGGTAGTAAGACGACTGTTCCCTCCAATCAATTACCGTCCGCAAACGCGCTTAAATGGCGCAAGATTTCTTAAGAGGGCTGCAGGGTGGAACTGGGTGAAGGAGGACCTAATGTCACACTTACTACACTGAGAACGGTTCCTGCCAATTATCATAAGTTACATGATGACTTAGAAAACTGCTGCTGAACTCTGAGGAGTTCTGGGATGACCATATTACTGGTGTAAATAAAACAAGCATCACTGGCACTCTGTGGAAGGTGTTAATCCCTGACTAATGAACTCGGCCTCTGCCAGTAGCCTCCCTGTTGGATCCCTGGACATCTCTACCTGTGTGTGTGTGTGTGTGTGTGTGTGTGTGTGTGTTTGTGCGTGTGCACGTGTGTGCGTGGTAGGGGATTCAGAAAGAGAGGGACAGGCTCCACTCTCCCGTCCCTCAGCCTGACAGGCAGAACTCAGCCACACAATTTCACGGTTTGTGGGCAGTACACACCACTGCTTTCACATCCCTGAGACCCAGAGACCCACAGAGTGTCTGTATGTGTGTGTGTATGTGTGTGTGTGTGCCAGCCTGTGCATATGAACATGGACACACACATACGCACCCACACCAGCTGTGCTATTAATACTAAGGAAAGAAGAAATCAAATATTAATCCTTCGACGTCCACCTGGAATTGGAAAAAAAATAATGCATGGACTTACCATTTTGTTATTGATTTCATGAAAATGAATTTCACAGACTTTCTCTACGATGTCTTCACTGTCAAATGTTATGAAACCAAATCCTATGTAGAGAGAAACAGAAGAGGGAGGGGGCACAAGAAGAGACCGAGTTAGTGGAGAACGTTCACAAAACTTCAGTAACTAAAATAAAATAAAGGATGAAATATCATCATGAGCCAGATCCAGAAACTATGCGAGCACATCTGTGGAGATTGGCTTGGGCATGGAAAAGAACAAGTGAACAAGACAGACATTGTCCTCTTTAAATCAGGAATATGATGAAATCTGCCACATTATTAAGGGCACTCAAGGACCTCTTCTACAAAAAGAAGATGGAAAAACAGCACAAAGCTCATTTAATGAGATTCAGGGAGCTAGGGCCCAGCATCTGAATTTCATTAAATGCATTTTGTGTTCTTTTTATTGAAATCTCACTGTATAACAAGCCCTCATTTTTATGTTAATACAGGCCTTAGAATGAATGTGTCGTTGACAGTGGGATTTTCATGCCATATTTATAGGATAAAAGCTTAACCCCTCTTTAAAAAAAAAAAAAAAGGGAGACAGAGAGACAACATGGTTTTAGACTTTTGAACACAAGTGGATTGCAATGCATACTTCTGTGTTTTGATGGTGATACACAAAGCAATCTAGCATCTGTATAGCTGGGGTTGAAAGGAAAACATATTCTATTACTTTATCGAAAGCCAAACAGTTAGTGAATAAAGCAGTGCGAGGGACTGCAAGGGAGATGAGTTTTTTTAAAACAGCAAAAACCTGACAAAATAAAATCGCCACAGACTGAGCTTAAACAGCCGTTGCTATAAACAACACGCGTCCAGCCGACACACTCCGCAGACAGCGCCATCTGTCTAATATCGTATATGTTAACAGTCTACCTAATGTGAGACGAAAGCAAAACACAAATGTGAAACAGCAGTTGTTACTCGCACGAACATGAAGACAAATCCATGTCTTCAGGCATCAGCTCAGTCATCATCCACTTCACAGGACAGATCTCAAGGTCAAGGACTCGAGGGGAAGCTATTTGGAGCCTAGTTTCCCGCACATCTGCACATATTCGCCTACCAACATATACAACACCACAGGGTATACAAACGAGAGATTTGTCAACCAGCAAAGAATTTGCTGTATTTATTATACGGAGGTAGTTTATCCTTTTAATATATCTTGCTGTATTGGGCCTTTGCTGGCTATGCTGCAAATCAATGAGCAGCACCATTTTCTGGCAGTATTGGATTTGCAGGATTTTTGAATCAATGTGATTAAACACCTTTATTTGTTAGGTATTTAAACCAAAGGAAAAACCAATCCTCCTTTGGTTAGTTTCAGGTAGATCATAATATTTTACCTTGTACTTCATCCATATCACCCATTCCTGAGCAGGCTGATTTGCAAATATTTAGTAGCTTAAGTGCCTTAATATTCACATCTTTGCAAGAACATGACTGAAAATGAAGTTTATTATAGTACATTAGCATCCTAAGCTGCTTATTGCTTATTACTCCATCAGCTCATCCTGTAAAATAATGATTTCTTTGTGCAGAACTGTTCCTGCTTCTTACTACAGCAGACAGCCTACAACAAACAGTGACATCTATAGTTCTGTCATAAAGTCTTTATCTCTCACTCACGTTTTTCTCTTCTGCTCCTCCTTCACTTCCTCCTACTACGTAAATAACAAAAGATTCTCCTAAAGCTTCTCTTTTGATACAAGCAAGAACATATCAAAACAGTCTTATCAAAAGAGGGTTGGAAACCCAATGTGCGAGCTGATTAAATACGGACAACATCGGATCTAATGAGATCTTAAGAGACACAATGTGAATATCCACTGAGACGTCTCTAAACTGAGTTGTAGCGAGAGGACATGTGAAAGGGTGGGGGAGGCAGGGGACAGGTGATGACGACGGGCAGGAACACAGGGAGCGGGGGTGGGGGAGAAGCACCTTCTACTCCTGCTCGCCCCACCTTCATGGCGGGCACAAGGAGCACTTTTGACAACCAACAAATCAACCGCCAGGAGTAATTTGTCATGGAGGTCTGTAGGTAGAGGGAGTGGAGTCTAGGGGAACAAAGATGGAAAGAGAAAGGGAAAAAGGTGGAGATGAAAGTAGAGAGGGGGTGGGCAGAAAGACAGAAAAAGTGACAAGGAAAGAGGTTAACACACATGGCCCCTGTCGCCACACTCCTTCCTGCTGCTACAGGCAGCTCCTCCATCAACTGACAGGACATTTTCCACTGCACTATTATATCCACTGGGGTCAGGGCCAAACCCACCACCACAGATACCACCAGCAGGGTCCTTCCACCCATGACTGGATCTGTTTAAATGGAAAAAAAAGGGGGGAAAAAGACATTTGGCTGTAGTGTAAACTACCGCTGGAACACACCGTTGCATTCACAATATCACAATACACAACAAACATCCACATTTTTCTCACTCGTCGGTTCAGCACACACCTCCTTTATCAGTCCCCTGTGTACTTTCTGAACCTCTGTCCCCTGCCATTGCAGTGCAGCTCTTTGCTCTACTATCCTATTTTACAGACCTTACAGACAATTACAGGCCACAAAATAGCAGTAACAGAAATATTCCTTTCTCCCATCCTCCTTCGGTGGGGTGTCAGCAGAGCCAGATTGTCCTCATATATCCTGGCCATTCTTCCTCCAACTATCCACACGTAGCAGGAGGCTGACCCCCACAAAACTATTAAAGACTGTCAGCACTGACAGACACAAGCAGAGACGTGTCAACATCCTCGCACCGAAGAACCTTCCCACAGCTTAAACAATACCCTGTAAATGGAAACACATGGATGTCTTATAGTAAGGCTGATAATAGGTGTTATGCGGCCACTGGCTGAGGCCTCTTGGCTGCACTTGCTCACACTTATTAGCCAGAACTGGGCTTGGCCTCGTTTCGCTGCTCCACAGAACCGGCGGGGAGCCTACTTTCACAGCCATTTACCAACTTCATCATACTCAGTCTTTATTTCACACTCAGTGCAGGTTTCTCTGCTTCTGTTGCTCTGATGCTTTTCATACACCCTAACCCAACCAGCCCCACCAAGTCTGGGAAAACTTGTAAATTCAAGGAGAACTCTTGGCTTTGACTTCTTCGACTTTTACATGCTTCTTTGTAACTGCTGAAACTAATACACCTATAAACACAAATCTTACAAATTGGAAATACCAAACTTAAATAAATGAAAATAAATAAATGTTAAATGTAACATTTGCAGTAGTAGTGAGGGTACTATTATGATTTTACTTTACCCCATTGTGTAAAAGATTTGTGAGCACATAAACATGCAAGGAGAAGACATAAGGGTAACATTAATTCACAGCTGCTATGTATAGCAGCCATAGCCCATGTCCCTGATGACTCATGAAAATGCAAAGCACATATGTATCATAAGGTATATACCTAGAGCTCATTACACCTTTCTTGGTCAATATTAAGCACAAATGAACCAAAAGACACAAAGGTTCTTAACAAAGATGTGTATAGAGCTCTTCCTTGCTGACAGTTGAACTTTTAACTACTGCTGATCATTTTACACGTTAGATACTTTCAATATGTCTAACCACTTAGCAAACAATTAAAGCTTATAAACGTGCACTTGCAATGCTTTCACAGTAGGGGCTGTAATATTGCTGCTGATGCATCTAATGAGAGGAGCCTGCTGCTAAGCAGCTCTGACTGCTGGCCCTGTCACCACAAAGGTAAGAAGCCTGGAGGATGTGTTGTTCATGTCTTCTGGGATGCAGCACAAATGGAACATACAGACACAAATAGAGAAGACAAAAGCAACTATGTGCATACAGATGTAGACACACACAAACACGCATAACTGTACCCAAAACTAAACTGCTCCACCAAGCTTAAAGGACAGAAAAGGTATGTTTTATCTTGTCTCATATTATCTATACTTTACCACTGAACTAGTAGTCGTGCCCTAATTATACTTGATGGGACCTTCACCTGTCCATCCCAGAGTAAACCTACAGAAAGCCCCAGCACTGTCTGCTTATATTGTGTATCCTCCAAGTCCAATCTTCTTGTAATGCAGAGAAGCAGACAGAGGCAGTCCGAACACCCACGGCACAGTTAGAGTCCTTTGATCAGTATTTCCGTCTGCTATTACCAGAGATCCAGAGCCCCGGGCATTAATCCCCTGTTTAATACAGTTAACACCATGAACTCTCTAACAGCACAGGGCACATATAGCTGAGAAGAGAGAACAGAGAATGAACTAATTTGAGAAAATATTGTGAATAGAAAGAGATATTTTTCTTTTAAAAACTCCTGAAACATCAGAGAGGAAAAAAAAGCACACATCTATGAATGTTTACTGATCAGTGCACTGCTGTTGAAAAGGATCTCACAGTCTAAGTAGGCTCAACGTATAATCCATTATGTACTTAGATGACGATGTTTACATCATATCTCTGCAGATGTCCACCTATAAGTGTTGTCTTTTTACACCCACAGTAAACGCATCTTCAATTTTAGCAACAAGATTTGACAACCATCCGTAGTAAATAAAACACGTTTTTGTTATTGGTTAATAGACAAAAACACAAAGAGAAACAGAAAGACAAACACCAAGAGTTATTACAGGTCCCTTAGGCATAACCGGATTCCCTAGTCACAAGTCAAGACACCAGCTGATAAAAATCCAAAACAAATAAATATGACTGCTTTGATGCCTATGAGTCTGTGGGGAACTGAAGACGCTCGATGTAAAATTAATCCCAGAAGTGCACCATAGAGTGAGCCACGAGCACTGTTTCAGACAACACTCAGAAGATGAGACTGATAAGAAGTTTTTGGTTTAGCTGTGAGATTGCAACATGAATTCATCATAGTACATTTTTTCATGGCTTTAATCTTTGTTGCATAGTACTGTGTGCACATACACAATCACATTTGTACTGGTGATTGTCATGAAAAAAGGATTTTAAGAAAATATTTTCTTGGGCAACAGACAGAAATACACATTGTAAATAAGTACTAACTTTGCATTTTTTTTTATTACTTTTTCTATGTATTATTTATTTTATTGTTTTTACAGGGTAATAATGGACTTAGTTACTTAATAAATAGCCTCGTTATGTAAAAATGCCATGAAATGTGCAGTTTCTAATGTGCACTGCATAAGTTTAATATGGTGGGAAGTTTCATTTGACAGCTGAACTCCTTCAGCAAAATCATGATTAAAAATAAGAAAAAAAAAAGAGTAATGAAAATATGTCAATTACAATGAAATGCTTTGTGTAGGTGTGTAAATGCACTAGCCCCCGTGAGATTTCACCAATGCAAATCTCTCTTTGGACCCGGTCTGCACAGTGTGCAGCGTGTCAGCCCTCCGTCTGAGCAAAAAAGTAAAGGTGATGATTACCGTACTGTATGTGTAGGTGGCTGTATGAGAGAGCATCAGGTGGTAGGGAGAACTAGCTTAAAATTGAGCCACAATTATCACACGTGGTGTTTTACATTGTTAGCAAAAGTTCTCAGGCTTTAAAACGCTGGAACTTATTAGTTTATTCGACATTTAAAAGGACATCTACTGATTGTGAGAAATGTCATGAAGGAGCTTTCAACAGCAGAATGAAATAAAGCAAGAGGCCAGAAAACAATTAGATAAAAGCAATGCGACTATAAATTGGTGTAATTAGATTTCAATATGATTGTGGTTTTCTTCACGCTTGGCCTTTATCATTTTATGGTGCCTCAGATGACTTTGCGCCACCACTTGTTTGGATTGTTTTTATATTCTGGTCTGATCAATTACATTTCTCCATTAATCTTGACTCCTGAAAACTGCAGATAGAAAATAGGACTCATAACATCGATAAACAGGTCATGGAATGAAAAAAAAATAAATGAAGAAATAAATGCTAGCTTTTCATCAAATTAACAAAATAATCCTATGCCATAGTAGACACACCACCCTAGGGATGTGGCGGCATTATTTATACCTAGAAAAACAGGATAAGTGACTAGCGAATGGATGGATGGATCTAGGGTATGCATTTAATAAATGTTTACAGTGACAATATGCCTGCTTCCTCTGCATTTTCTGCAGAGCAACTGGGCTCAGCATGCATGCTGAGGGAACTAGTTTGTCTGTGCCTCTATGTAGGTCAGCTTTCTGAGTTGGCCATCAATTTCTACTGTCCTACTTAAAGAGACACTCCATCTCCATACAAACAAATACACAAACATGAGCACACACAACATTTGTAACACTTGAATTACATACGAGAATTGTAGCCTGCACTTCTACTATGTCATCGATTTTACTTGTGCTTTAGTCACAGAAAAACATCCCAACAAATATCCCTAATTGTTACTGTAACACATATCAACACGAATCTGTGCTGTCAGTAAATGCTCACTTGTAGCTTGGTCATGGTGGTAATGGCCATCTCAACAGAAACACACAAAGTGTGCACCGGTAAAATGAATACAGTGCTCATCATCTCTTCTAACACGCTCTACCTCCAGAAAGACCCTCATTAGTGCCAAACAATATACCTATAAGTATGAGTTTCTCTCTTCCTATATGATCACAAAGCTGCTCTAACAACAACTGAATGGAAGCAATTATCTGCTGAGAAGGTGACTAACTTCCCCTTTACTCACCAGAGCCAAGACAGCAGGCTAAGAGCAGCACTCTACAAAGAGCTAAAAGGAGAAAAGAAGAAGAGTTTTCAAAGACAACTACAAAAAATAAATAAAAAAGCATCTAATAAATAGTAAAAGTCAAATTTTGATTACTTTAATCTCCAAACTACTGGAGGTATAGAGGAGTGTGAATAAAGATTTCACAGAAATAAAGAGAAGGGTTTACTTATACATGTCTCCACAAGGCAAACCACAGTGTGAAGTAACTGATACAACAGTGACACGTTTACCCAAAGGTGAGGTGTCAGAGAGCTGAACTTGTTCACAAGTGTTTATCTGAGTCATTGGATGGAGAAAAATCACCCTGCACTTTGGACTTGACAAAGGCCTTCGGTCCATTTGTATCACAGCCTTAGAGCAGGATTTAACCAGAGGGCTGATCAACCTTCTACAAATGTGCCAAAGTCTTCTTGGTGCAAAGACGTGAGAAATAATTATCTGCAGGACCAAGTTTAGGCTTTTCAAGAGCATAATTGTCATCATATGACATTAGATGTGCAGCATTATTTTTCTTATTACTGTTCTGCGCATGGGAACAAATATGCAAGGATCAAAAGTGAGGCGATTTAAGTAAAATGAAATAATTAGGTAATACAATCAGTTAGTTAATGAAAGGCTGAATAGTTGGCGAACCCTTTGGAATTGGAACAAACACAATCCAACAAAACTAATAACAGCTTTAATTTTCACATCTTTATTGAACACAGTGAGTAATCACTCAATGTATTAATGTAAACTCTTGATTTTAGTAAGACTCGTAACTTTCTTGCAACCTCAAACAGCTACTTGGTAGTAGGGCTGGGCCATAAAATACTAAAGATCATCAACAGAGATATGAGATACAATAAATATAAAGTCGACAGAACTCATTCCGTCCAAGGTTTAGACAGACAACACAAAAGAACAAGAATAGTGCTGCACTGAACCAATCATTTGGTTGGAACAGAAGCAGAGCCACGTCAGGTTTGGTTTGACGCACACAGCGTAGGATGAGCAGCTGGCAGCAGCACATGTGCTCATGTTTGGGCTACTGCAGCCATGCACACTAGTACATTGAGAGTGTGAGCAAGATAAAAGAAAAATCTAAAATTGTTAATGAACGCTCAGGAAACAGTGTTGGTGAACAGTACGTCCCAACAGACACAGCACAAGGCTTAAAAGAGGAGGTCGCTGTTGAGGAGAAAATTTGGATGACTCGTCCCTGGGTTAAAGTCAGGACTTTAATGCTTTTAACATCCAAAGTAGTCTTTCCTAACTTTAGGTCACGGACTGCTACACTGACATTCACTGTAGAATTTATTGATGTAATCTTAACTTCACTGTTCTGGAAATAATTGTACAGGCCCTGACCATGCTGATTCCTCCACCATGCTTCAAGCTGAGGTTAAAAAGTTGGTGTTAGTGTAAATGTGAGACAAACAGTTACAATGTGAACTGTAGTGTAAAGTCCTTTGAACGATCTGTAAAATTAGAAAAGTGTTTTATAAATTACAGACCAAAATCTCAGAAATCTCGAGGACTATGCACGTGGCCCTTTAGAAACCTGAGACAAAAACAAATATTTTAGCAGGTCATAGTTATTTCTGCAGGTGTTTTGCTGTTTCTTATCACCTCTCAGGATTGTATGTTGTTCTCTCGGTGTGATCTTTCGAGTGTGCTCACTTCTAAGTAAAGAAGCAACACTCATGAATTCCCTCCGTTTTTTAGACACATCTAAAGAAAAGCATCTGTAGCATTAGGATCCTGTGAAAGTTGTTATCAATAAAATGGTTCATGTTTCACACCATCCAGCCTCTGAAGAATATTAATATGGTAATATATTGTTTTGCTTGCTCTTGCGGTGCATTGCCGATACACTGACACATAGCTTCAATATCATTTTTTTTAAGTCAGCCCCTCTCAACAAATTCCACAAACAAGAGTCACTGGTTTGCTCATCTGTTTGGTGATTATCAAATGAATAGCAGTAAAGGATGGAATTTACATATAAAATTAGCAGCATGTCCAAGTAGCAGCATGTTTAATAAAGACAGGAGAATGTGTATCTGTTTGTTTTATTGTTGGTCTACAAATGTAACAAAGCAGGAGATCATAGTAGATTTTGTGAAATTGAAATGTAAGTACACAGTAGGTAGATTCATTGGCACCAAGTACCTTAAATTGTTTTACATTTTATCATTAGCTCCACTATTGGCCAAGAGCGATTTATCAGTACATACTCATATTTCATATATAGTTATTGACCAAATAGGGAATCGGGATAAAAATCATTTGCACATGTGTCCTAGCACTCTGCAGTGGTGATTATGGTACTAAAGTAGAGCTCTGTGTTGTTTTTTAAGCTTGTGATAAAATGGTCATGCATTCCATGTAACCCAGAAATGTCGAATAACGCTACCTGAGATTTAGATTCTGACAGTTGGGCTAGACTGTAGAAACACATGTTAGTAATGGAGAGCATAACACACAGCGTAACTATTTTTGCAGACGCAATTAGGTCATGAGATACTCGGGCTGCTTCCCAAAAAGCTCAGTCCATTTACAAAAACTACTCTCTGGATCTCTCTTTTACAACTTTTTTCTCTCGTCATTTATAATACTCACAACAAAAGGTTCTCTTGGAAGTGGGTGTGTGGATGAAAACTGGGTTAGCTGCAACAAGTAGTTTCACCCTCCAGCACAGACTCGTCATCCAACATTAATGAAGCAAATGAGCAAAAAGGTTACACACGATTTACACCGAGTTATTTCAAAGAGACCATAATTGGAACAGATCGACAATGTAAAAAGTATCTGCGAGTAATATAAGCACAACAAAATTTGAAAGAAACCTATGGAAAACAAAACATATATCTTTAAAAAGACCACGCTCAAATAAGATCCAACGTCAAGACAGAACAGAGAATTACAACTGCACCTAATACAGTGTAAAGTCTGATGCATCAATTGACAGGCAGCTTTAACATACCTGGAATATCCTTTTGATATTTTACTTCTCTAATCCAAAAGCAATCATGGTATAAAGTCAGACAACAGGGGTTATCATCTCAGCAAGTCAACCAAATTTTCCCAAATCTAGCAATACTGATATAGTAATTTACATGATTATGACCAGATTAGGACAACATTGATCAGTCAGCGTCAAACCAAAATTCTTTCATCTTGGACAGTGTGTCGAAATGGGTGAAAACCGATCCTGACCTGGAACCTCTCCTGACAGATTAAGTATGTCATTGATGATAGTCCCCTGACTTCTGTGAAGCTGACCAGTGTAAATAAAACACTGGTCAATGTTTTTGTTGTGTGTTCTACAAAAGACAACTTTAATTGATAAAAATGGAGGAATGGAAACCCTGCACATGACAATCCATGGGAGTCTACAAAAGATGGTGTAATTTTTCAAGAAGACAGTTTTCAGTTTTCAAATCAATAGTCCATGGTTTTATATACATTAGTTATTTACTGATAACCTGCTGCAGTGCAGGCGTGATGTGCTGCACATTTTAGCCAGGGTTAAATCTTGCTCTGGCAGTTGGCGGACTAGTAAAGGCATCCAGCCTACAATATATTCTGGTACAGCTATATGGGAAGAGATTTTTTTCTTTCCTGAGCAAAGGACAATATCCTCTTGTCATCTTTAGTCTGGCCACAATAAAATTTGACAGTGTTTCTAAAAAAACAAAACAAAAGTGAGTTACTGTGAATCGATGAAGTGACCTCTATCTGTAATAAGGTGATGCAAACATTTTTGCTCTCTTCTGGAGTAATCAATTTCTGTTAAAATCCATAGTATAAATACACACATCCCCAGGCACAGAGCAAAGGAGAGACAGTGACCGAGAGAAAGAAACAGACATAAGGGCTGAAAAAGTGTCTGCGCTCCTCTGCTTGAGCTACTGTTATCCCTGTATCTCTTCATGATGCCACTGTAGTTGCCTGAAGACATCTTTTACTTGTGTGGGCTAAACAGCAGCACAGCTCATTTTCTGAATACACACAATTTAAGTAGCAACAATGAGGAGGGCAGAGACGAATACAAGCAAGGTTAGGTAAAACATTACTGAGGGTAGGGCAGAAGGCTAGCAACACGAGTGGTTAGAATATGACTTCTAAAACTGTGCAAAACCAACCTGGACATAATTGCTCACACTGATAGAATTTCTTTAGTGCGAATGGAGCATGGGTGTAATGAGATACGAAGGTTGGAACCACAAGGGGATTCTTCATTCAAGAATGTCAGACTCTTTTGTGCCAAGCAATAGGCCGAGTTTAATAGATGTCTCAATTTCTATTACATACAGTAACAACCAATGCAGCAAGGAGGCGGTGGGAGGTTAGGGCAGAAGTCTTTCCAAAAGGCTCTGAGGAGCAAGATGAATTTCTTTTGAGGTGTGAAGCAATGTGGGACATGAAATGAATGGAACTTTTTGTGTTGTCTGACCTATTGATATAAATTTCATTAAACCTAATTAGCATTTGTCATTCCTGAAGAAAGTGAAAAATGTGGGATGGGGGGGATGATAAGCAGCACGTGAACGCAGAGAGATGGAAAAGTGGATCGCTCAGAAGCCTGTTCATGGGAAATTGTTTTTCACTCAGAACACGAAAGCTGGCAGGAAGCTGTCGATGCAGACACCTCCCAGGAGCTTCTACAGAAGATTCACTGAAGGGACTAAAACCTTTTAATCAAAATAATACTCTGCAAATAACAAGCCTTTAAAAACACAAGGAGGATACAAAGTAACAAGTGATGGAAGTGAATTAGGCCTCTCATTGCCCGTATGGCCAGATTGTTATTAATATTAAAGCATAGGGTATATTTAAAGGCGTGACACAGTGGCAGTTTATCTGAAATGAAGAACACTGATGATGCCACTTTGCAGAGTCCCATTACCATTTAGCAGAGATTGCTTTCACTGAGTGAGCCAAATGCTTAGAGGCGGAACTGCCACTTGTGTTTACTTTACAGATGCTGTTATGGTCTTACCGTGAAGAGCACCGTCCTCGCAAAAAAACCTTTTCCCCATCCCTGCACGTACACCTGCTTGCCAGCACACATGCAGCAAATCATGACATCATGGAATCCTCCAGCAATGCGTGATGATGCCATTCTGATACTATTGACCCTTCTAATCAAGACTTTGCTGCTTCACGAACACTCCTCTTTCATCAAACGTCGTTCTCTCTCTCTCTCTCTCTGTGTCACACACACTCACACACTGGCAGAAAAATTAGAGCTGTGAGGTGCCCAAAGTGTAGCAGCGCAGTTCAATTGCAGACAGAATCTGTTCTCAACATCCAGGCTTCGTTTAATTGCTTACTTGCACTATAATTGGGTATATAATCAAACGATAAACTGAACACAGCACAGCGTCTTCATAACTTCGGAATATCCTTTCATCAGTGGCTTTGGGCAGTGATTAGCATAGATGAGAAAGCTCAACGGACGGCCGTAACCGCTGCTTATTTACGTCTTTGTTGGAGTTATTCACCTCATTGATTTGTGTTAGTCTTTCATGTTAGGTCTTCCAAAGTAACACCTGAGGAAGGGTAGAAAAAGGTCACGATCTCAAATTAGCGCAGATGAAAAAGGCTGACCATAACAAGTCATAACAAATACAGGCTCTCAGAGCTCTAGGAGGCTGTGGACTTGCTCTAACTGCAGTTGAGTAGGGGCCCTGCTCAGTGCTCAGATGCGATTTACGAACTGGACCACCCAAACTCCAGCTGCTTTGATTCAGCTCTGTTGCTGATCTTGCTGCACACATCTCAGTACAGACTTTGTTGCTCCTTGGCTTCACTTCTGTCATCACTGATGCTATACTACTAAACCACCACATCTCAACAGCGCATGGCATAAATGAACTGAGAGAAAATATTTAAGATGCTAATTAACTGGGGAATGGTGCAGACCTTGGTCACTGCAGTTTTCTGTCATTAGCAGAAAACATACTGTGAAAACACTGAAAGCACACATCAGCATTGTTTCAACATTAAGCAGCTCTGCCAGACCTGTGTCCAACCAAAGTGCTTTCAAGTACCTACAGGGCTTTTGATAATGCAAGAATGTAAAGACACTTACAGCTTCTAATGGAGTTTTAGATCTCTAGTAGTGATGTGAAGGTGTTCTTTTGAAAGCGGGTTGCCATTTCCTTTATCTCATGCAGGTGCGCGAGGTGTGCACACGGGTGACATAAAACAGAGGCCTGACAATGGTGTCACGGCAACAAAGAAGAGCACTAAAAGCTAGTAATCACAGATGTGAACAATGCCGGGTATTAAAACACATCTGACATGTTTGTGTGGCCTATGAAGAAAAAAAGAATACTTTGCTGTGTATTACCAGAGTAAATATGACTTTCAATGTTTGCATCTCATGATGATTGCAGTTCACAAAAGACATAATTGTTTGTACTTAAAGTTATTTGTCAGTCATATGTAATGGGAGATGTCAGACAAGCAGACTTAAATGCAAAGCAATGTTTATTACCAAAAATGTGGTCCGCATCTATCGTACGCGTTAGATTTGACACTTAGTCACTTTAAACCTTGGTCAACAACGTACATGTGACTATAAGCTGTACTCTGGCCTACACTTGGAACTGAAAAGATGTTGCTTTTCTGTTTAGTTTCCCTCTCCCCCTCTCTGAATTTTCCTTTTAACTCTGCCTCTTTACAGAAGGGGAGCTCATTTCAATCTCAAAGCTGACATCTGTGGATGCAATGCAAGCTCTAAATGAGTGGATTTAATCCTGTGCAACAAGGATAGAGCACAGGAAGTATACACACAAGAAGCTGGGAGAGAGAAGAGGAGCAAGCTGAAAAAGAAAGAAGTGAAGGAAAGAGAGAGAGAGAGAGAGAGAGAGAGAGAGAGAGAGAGAGAGAGAGAGAGAGAGAGAAGGGAAAGAGTGAAAGAGCAACACAAAAAAGAGAGAAAGGATTCTGTGACCTCCGCTCATATCTTTTCCATCTGCAGCAGCCTCACTGTTAGCTCATCCAGGAGAGAAGAGGACAGAAGAAGGAAGGGACAGAGCAGCTTAACAGATAGGCATTAGACATGTTTATTCATGCAGTGAAGCAGCTGAACTATTGGAGAGGGCTTCAAAGCAGAGGATGGCTCCACGTCCTGCATGGCCTTCTCCTCTGGCTAGGTTTTCTGTATCTGGCCTTTGAGTAAGGGGCTGATCAATCCCCCAGCAGGCTGCCAGGCACTGGACCCCCCATTACCAAGAGGCTGCTCTTTGAACAAACCCTGCCAGGGGTCACTCTCCCTACGCTTCATCATCTTAAAGGTCAGACACAACAAATGGCATGGAAGACAGTTCTGTCCCTGGCTATAAACCCATAACTGACCACTAACAGTGTCTGCAGTGTCAGGACAGCAAGCAAACTGGGCTGTCACTTTCACAGTTGAGTGGAAAATGTGTCTTTTCCATCCCTAAGATTGCGTACACTTTAGGGAAATTACCAAAAGTCGAGCAAATACAAATCGGCATGCAAGATCTTCAACTCGTGCAAATATTCCCAAGAGGGCGCAACAAGATCACCATAATAATCAGATAAAAGCTGGCATTAAAATAATATCTGAGTCTCATATTACTGCTCGGGGTGAACAAACAAATGCAGGCATGTGGGAAACAAGTAAAGAGAGGACACCAAACCCCTTGTGGTAAAGGATAATTAAAATGGCAGCACTGTGTACATTTCGGAAGCAGCACTATAACATACGTCTTTAACTTTTTTTGTTTAAATTTCACTCACGTTCTCAGTGTTTATGTACTTACTGACATTTTTCTTTGTATCAAGTTGTTATGAAATAAATGTCCATTACAAAATGCAGTGGCTAGAGATGAATGATTACCTAGAAACGCTATGTAATTCTCTTTGCTTCTGTATTTGCAACCAAAAAACTAAGCAAGTGCAATTGTTTTTCCCCCATAGCCATCTTAGTCTTCCCTAGGCAGCTGAAATAGTGGATGGTGGAAAAATCGGGAGTAACTGTGAAAATTCTGCTTGGCAAAAGAGAAGGAGCAGCCTTGTCAGAGATGCAAACAAAACATAGAGAGATTGACAGAAACTGCTTAGATGGAGAAAACTCCTGGACTTGTGATTCAATTCAATTCAATTCACTTGAACTTTATTTATCTATTGCCAAATCACAACAGTAGTCACCTCAAGGTGCTTTATATTGTAAGGTAAAGATCCTGCAATAATACCCCCAACAATCAGATGACGTCCTACGAGCAAGTGCTTGGTGATAGTGGGAAGGAAAAACTCCCTTTAAACAGGAAGAAACATCCGTCACAACCAGGCTCAGGGAGGGGCAGCCATCTGCCACAACTGGTGGGTAGGTGAGGGGAGGGAGACAAGACAAAAACACAAGTCTTATCGTGCTATACTTCAAAAACAGCATCAAGTTGGTATTAATTTGAACAAAACCTCCTTCTTCTCCTTTTAAAAGCTGACATTTTAAAATAGAAAGGGATCAAGTCTTTGCACCTGCTTCACAATAAAAGCCTTCTATGGAAGGGACATGTAAGGGATAATACATACTGACATACTGGAACTCTTCTAACTCAGCAAAGACGGCAGATCAGACAAGCAGGCTTTTTTTCTTTAAAAAAAAAAAAAGTGAAATGTCCCCTTATGAAGCTCGGGAAATTACAAATAAAGGCTTGTCTCCTCTAATAATAGCCTGCCCTCTCTGCGGTTGAGCTAAATCAGCAAACAATTTAACATTTATGATACATAATTAAGGCAGGGCCACTCTCTGTTTTCTCGTTGTGGTGCATCATGGCTTTTTATTTTTGCTTTAAGCCTAACATGAAATATTGCATAAAATGTATTTGGGCCAATTTTTCTCCTCCGTCCACAAACGCTACGTAGTAGGCTTTTAGACACTTCCTTTTGTAGAGGAAATTGAGTGGAATTCAAATGAGAAGTGGCAGATGCAAATCTTGTAATGTTATTATTTATGCCACCCCATTCCCGCTCGAAAAAAAGAAAAAGGAACAAACAACAAAAAACAAATCAATCAGCCTTCACTGCATCTTCTCTTTATCAATCAATAGAGAGGAAAAAAAAGGTATTTATGCTTTTAAATGGAATTCTGGTGTAGGCATTTGGAATTCTTGTGCCAATTTTAAATCAAGGCAAAAAAATCCCACTACTATTAGTCTTATTATTAATAGGATTGAATGCCATTGGGGGCTAGGATAAGCGCAAAGACAGAATTGCATATGCAGGGGATAATGACAAAATACTGAAAATTACTGACATTAAAAAAGAATTTCCTACAGGCACACACGTGAACCACTAAACCACTTTAAAAACATTTCGAAAAGCACATAATGAAACCAAGCCAAGCTGCAGCTAAAGAAGTAAATTTACTTCACTCATGATCTGGACTTGCACCTGCACCTTTTCAGAGAAGTCTGTTTGCTTAAAATGACAGCTTTTTTAATTTGATGACATGATTGTGCACACCTGAGCTCTGCCACTCATGAGCAGAGATCAGGTGTGCACTGAACAGTTTGCATACTTAAAGCACAAAGCAAACTGCTGAAATAAAATGTAAGTATCTGTGCAAGCAAATGTTGGACTATGCTAGATTGATTTGATGAGATCACCAAAGCCCCACAAACCAACACCAATTCACCTAAATAGAAAGGGAGATGTCACACAATGCAAAAACAACACGCCTAACACTGTAAAAATCCCCTCATCCTGTGATAATACCTCTGGGCACAGATATGGGTCTTCTGCAGGGGAAGGGGCTGTTCCAATATGACTGTGAACACTCAGTTGTATTTCGATCTGTGTACTTTGGACATCAGGTCAACTGGGGTCGCACACATCAAAGTGATAGTACATGTCACCAGGAAACAAGTTTTTTTCTGGATCTGTGTTATTCACTTGTGCGGCCACAATAACAGGGAGTCTAATCAGCCAAAAAACAAACAAACAAAAAAAAAAACTTAAAATATTTCCTGTTGTACCATGCAGTGTTTAGGGACGTGCATACACACTTGTTGTAAGTTATTCTGGCTGATTACATCTCTGATTAGGCTGAAGTTAGGTGGAGCTATGCAGAGAATAATGCGTGGTCACGAAACAGCGGTTACAAGAATCACAAATGTATTAAGCTGCAGTAACAGGTGCAACAAAACTAACTGAATAATCAGTGAGACGCCGAGCAATACGTACTCACACACAGTCCTCAGAAGAGGTTTAATCTAGCAAAATAATTCACAGCTGACATTTTGTCTTGTCACAGCAGGACAATCACAAGGAGCAGCGAATAATTAAGAGTGGCCTCGGCTCCACTGAAGCACATGCGTGCCAGGATCTTGGACCTGAAAACCCTTAAAGGGAATGCAGCCATTATTACATTCTTATTTTTCTTCCATGTGTGCCTTTACTGCTTTGAAATGATGAACCAAATAAACTAGCAGCTGCTTTTTGAGAATGGCAGGGCTGATATCAGTGTACTGTGGCGCAATTGATTTCCCATTGTGAAATGAAAAATGAAGAGTGGGAGAAAATTCTTAAAGGATTTTAATAACATGCCACCATTTACTTAATAGTAGGTAGACAGAGCCCTTAATGCTGCTGGGCACCTTGTTTTGTGATTCATTTGGCCACAGGATTAGTCTACTGTTCGCACATTAGTCGGTGCAGTGTTACACAGGATGTGTGATCATTTTGAGTCAGTTCGTGATGGAGTTGGAGAATGTTCGTACTACAAAGAAAAACAACTTCTACAGTCAATAGTAAACTGATTTCTACAATTTTCCTGTGCTTTCTCCTATTTCTAAACCACAGACATTCTAACTTGTAGAAACTAAAACCGCGAGAATATATGTGGGGGGAGGCAGTGCCAAAAAGGTCCACCATCATTTGACTTCATAAAAAGACACACTTCATACAGTGTAAAATACAATAAAATCCTTGGCTGCCAAGGATGAAAATCTGTTGGCAGTGCACCGCAGTGTACTGAGTGAGCATTGAAAAGTCGAGCCATCTAGAGATGTGTGGTGTTTATCTGGATTGGGTATTCTGTCTGTCTGGCTTCCCTGATAAACCTATGATGCCAGGATATTCGCCTCTGGCTCCCTTGTCCGAACAGGCCTCTAAAACTGAGTTTTGTAGCTGCTGCTGGATAGCATGACATGAGAAATTCTGTAGCAATTTGTCTAAAAATGTCTGAAGCCATCCCTGGAATATCTAAATCAATAGATTAGTTTTTTAAATCAGTAAAAAGATCAGTAGATTGGATGACATCTTGTGAACAAGTGAGAAAGATTTGCATAAATTATTTTTGCCTAAAGGAAATGTACTCTTTTTTTTCTTTAGTTAAATATATTTTGATCTGTTCATGAGTAAAATAACCACATAGAACTTAAATGGATGGATGAATCATACTTTAGAGCTATGAGTTAAATTCAAAATCAGTTCCATTTAAAAATGCAGATTGCTCTTTCTCCAACAAAGATGGCATCTGATGACCTCTCCTGTACCCTTAATGACAAGCTTTGACAACTCAGTATATGTCAACAAAGACATGGTTTCCGGGTTTTTCCAAGGGTAGCTGTATAACCAGAGGCCATGCTCACTAACTTGTGGTAGATACCCAGTCATGTCGTTATAGGCCTTACTCCTAGCAGACTTTCAAGGGGTAAAGAGTTAACGCTTATTTGTGCACCACACTTTGTCCTGAAAAGCCAGCGGGGATGCTCAAACACTCAACCATATCATCATCCAATCACATACTCACTTTCTTGCTGCATGGGATCAGCCAAGCTGTATACAATTACACTAAGGTATAGTCTCTTAGACATTATTTCTTCCTGAAGGTAGATTGGTTTATCAACTCAAAAGTTTTCTATCTGGAGCTCAGGGTTTACTGGTCAATGAATTTTAATTCAACTGAATTTTAGACAGACAATTGCCTGTGTTCCTTTAATAAGTATTAGATCAACAGCTTTTCAAGATGGATCCATTATTTATAGCAGCGAGATGCACAGACTTCCTGTGGAAATACAACTTGCTTTTTCAAAACTATTTACATGCTAGCTTTGGCCCTGTCCTCGTGTAGCTAGCAAATTTTCATTATTTTTATTTATAAGTGTAACAATGCAAGCAGAGAGAGGACACTCAAAACACTGACTGAATAGCTAACATTAGCAGGAGCTACACTAACTTGTCTAATTATATGCACATAATTTATGCTTTCGTCTCTAACTCTTTGAGTAAAAAGGCTACTCACTCACACTGCCCCAAATGTTATACACAGCTATGTACAGCTCCATACATATACCAGAATTATACTGTTATACATATATATATATATATATATATATATACCAGAATTATACTGTTATATATATATATACATATATATACCAGAATTATACTGTTATATATATATACATATATATACCAGAATTATACTGTTATATATATATATATATATATATATATATATATATATATATATATTTTTTTTTTTTTTTTTTTCCCCCAACATCACACATTTTAATGTATTCTCACAAAATGTTTTCACACATTTAGATATGCTGATAAACAGATACAATACTTATGACCCTATTCTGTTTCCATATGTGAGGAGTCTGGGATTTCACATTCACACAAGTAAGATGGAAACTAAAATAATCATGGCGGGATGGCGGTGGCATGTGTTTGTGTTTCTGAGTGTCTGTGGGAGTGTGTGCCTGTGAAATGGGCATAGATACAAGTGAACGAGACATCTCAAGATATGTAATATGACATAATGTCTCCCCTGCTCGAACCCCCAGCTGCTCGCCCACATGCCACAGATCCTGCACCATGTCTAAACAGATGCTCTATCAATAATGCTTGCTCCAGTGCCACACACCTCCCTGGTGGCCAAATTGGGAAGAGTAGAGTGGATAGGAGGGAGAGAGAGAGAGGGAGGGAATGAGTGAATGAGTCAGTTTTTGGAGGGAGGACAAGAGGGAAGGAGAATAGGCAAGAACCCAGAAGCTAGAGTGACTACGGGGAGATGGATTCGCTACGCCAGAAGAAGCCAAAGGACCAGTGAACCTGAGGATGAAGTGTTCTCCTTCTCCCATCTGCTGCAATGAAAAGCGGGGCAAAGAAAAGTCTATGCCATTTTTGGCTACTTGTTAAAGTCATCCATTGTGAGCCATGATTAGTTTTTATTTCATCAATTTAACTTAAACCCAGTTTAAGAGAAAAATATGGCTTTTGTAGCTGGCTTAGCATCTTCCTATTCTTGACTTAGGAACAGAAACCTGTTGGAGTGCTTTGAATCATCGTCCTGTTGTGAAAACTAAACTGTTTCCTTTGAAATTTCAAGACTGACTGCGTGGCACCTGTATCAAGACTTGCTAATATTTAGTGAAAACTGAACCAATTAATCTTCCCCTTACAGGAATAAAATGTTCCCAGACATTTATCACTTAGCAGTTTTCATCAAATGCAGCAAATCAAGGATATATTTTGATTCCTGTGGCCAAAGGCCAAACTATATCATAATCTCTGCTTAAGCTTCACAGACTTCTGTAGATCACATTTAAAGTTTCCTTCAGGTGACTAACAAATGTGCATCAACACTACTCAGTGGGACAGCGCACCACCACTACCGAGCCCACTAAACATTCCTTTGCAGTTGTATGAAGGTAGTGCTTTTTGCTTCTACCCTGCAGTTTTATCTTAAATGTATCTTGGTCTTCACTTACTCATTTCTCCCTTTACTGCCAGCTGTAAATGGCATTCAAATGAGTAAGAGTTTCATGGATCCTGAAAACCGAAATGATAAAACTTCATGTGTTTATGCAAAAACCAAAAAAACTAACTGAAGAAAAAAAACAAAACAAAACCCAACAGGCAACATTTTTAGTGCTTTGATACCTCCTTTGAACAAGCTGCAGAAGAAAAGAGAGAATAAACTAGTGAAAGACTGCAATCAGCTTTTCATCAATAAAATGATTAATTTTTTTTCGCTTGCAAGAGGAACTATTCAAGTTCATGAAATAAAACAGTATTGAGAGGAAAACAAACAAAAAAAAAGGCAATGAAATCTACCAAAAAACATGCATAACACAAGAGTAATATCACGAAAGCAGATGGAGTGGCAGAGGAACAATGGCAATTTTTTTTTACACATGTGAAAAATGCATTTTCAGATTTACAAGAACTTTTGGGGCTGTGAGAGCAGCTTGTAGCTATGAAATATTGCACAGCCATTTTAAACATTTCAGCATAACCATCAGACATATCCATTTGTGTGTATGTGTGTATTTGGGACACCAAAACTGTCCCACATTAGGTGTACGTACGTATTAGTTCTTGCATGAGCAACAAAACACATCTTTCTGCATCACCCCTGTTGTCATCATCCATCATAATCTAGCCCTGCCTTCCACTGGCTGTCAAAACTGCTCTGGACAATTCACTTAGATGGTGTCAGCTGAACTGTAATATTTTACCAGCCACTATAATGAGGACTGGCCTCCAGACTCATGGAAACAAACACATGGCTCCCTCCTTACGCCTTGGATGTTGTATCCATGACTTTGCCACAGTCATTCCAATTTTCCTGTTGCTGGAGGCAATACTACTATCCTAGTATGGCCAGCCTTTGCCAGCTGGGAACCCAACCTGTCGGCCCATGCAATATTCCACTTATCTCCACTGCTACTGTGAGCTTTCCTAAGTAAAGAGCAAACCTCTTGTATTAATGTCTAGCTTTCTTTCAATAGACATTTTGTGCAATGTAAGCCATTTTTGCTCAACAAATGAAAAACCTCTTATTCAGTGATCTAAACAGCCCTGTCAATTTCTATCAATTGACACATAAGACCTGCTTCGCTTAAGAATACTAACCAACATCACTTCAAACTGAATAAGATTAGAATTTCTGTACATTGAATGTACAACACTGCTGAATCCACTTTTGCAGATAAGTTCTTTCATATCAGTGCATGCGAGAGCGCTACTCTGTGTTTGTCAGCAAGTCTGCGTGTCCTCAGTAAGTGCCACATCAACAATATTAACTTGGAGGACAAAGGAGGGCACAGAAACACACCGAGCCACGTGTCAAGACAGCAACAGAAAATAGATGGAGTAGCAACACACACTATTTTAATTATCCCCTTGTCTAACCTGCCCTCCAATTACAAATAAGGATGTATAATAATCCATCTATCGATGCATGAAAGACAGGACAACAACACAGAGGCATGAGCAGGATAAGAAGTGGCTTGAAAAATGTGCTAAAAGGAGGATCAAATGGAGGTTAAGCTATGTAAAATAAGTGTTATATTTCTGTTCAAACTCCATGCACCATCGTTTCTTACTACTTAGATGTGTACCATATATATTAGTTGAGAGGCAGGGTTTATGGCCATTAGAGACTTCAAGATGAAATACATGATTACATTTATGATAGTGCAGTTAAACGATAAAGACACTGCAGTGCACGCTGTATTCCACTGAGAGATAGGCGTAATGAATATGCTCTGGCTAATTTATGCTGGCTAATTTGTCTACATTTGTTAAATCTTTTTAAGATTGATTTTCTCAGCAGACACAAACTCAGCTCATCATTAAGTAAACAGCAGTGAGAAAGTTTTATTTTTGGATTTATTTAATTTTTATTGGCTTTTTACAATTTTATTGGACACTTACAGCAGGGAAGGGGTAAAGGGGAACAACAGCTACCTAGGAATTGAGCCGTGGACTTACTGCTCAGTTCATTTGTGCCCATGTGGCATATGCAACTTCCATATCAGGTTGTCCCAGGTGAGAAAGTTTGATATTATATTTCAGTACTTTATATTCTCATATAGGTGGTCATTTTAGTCAGTCGTTATGTGTAAGAATTAACAGGCTGTGCTGCAGACACCTGCCATTTGTCTTCCTTCTGCAAGCGAGAACTTCACTATAACCCGAGTACCAGATGATCTCATGCTTTATTAGAAGTGCCACAATGAAATATGCCCATATTTGGTAATGACAAGGAAAGTGAAGAGCCAATTTTTCCGTTGCACACATACCCTGTGTGTTTGTCACCACACATCCAAATTACAACACACTTTTTGTTCAGGGGTCTTGGATTGTTTTCTTTCCACATGTCAGGCTACTCATCTGCACCAATCCTATTGCTTCTACATTCAGCCACTTCAGCCACGACAGCGGCTTGCAAAGTGTGGCATAAATCATCCCCTTAGTACAAAAAAGTGAGTGATTGAGAGCTAAATAAACTCCAGAGGCACAAAAGAGAACTGTAGACAAAAATGCATGCATCTGACTGCCATAGTCCTCCTGGGTTGAAACATGGATTCATGCCTCCACATGTCATCCGTAGGCCTACGTGTGGCATGTTCACGTGCCCACTTCAATGAACTGAAGTTGTTCTGTGCAACTATCATCACCGCTCTCAATATTTCTTTTTTTATTAATTTAGTTCAGTTCTTTTCATATTGTGCTCACAAGTAGGGATGTGCACTGATATTGACCTTGATCACTTATTGGCCATGACATTACTGATCCACAGTGATTAGAGTTGTCCTGTAAGTGCTACAATAATTGGGACACAGGAGGATCTCTAGACAAATTTTAGTACCAGAGTCCTTGGACTCATGTTACCTTACTTGAAAGCAGTTCCAGTAAATGTGGCATAAAGCAAGCTGGTATTGGACCTGTACTCTGCCTCAAAGTTGTGCTGAATCTGTATGAGAGAAAGCCTTGGACTACCCTCCCTACTCTCAGCCTTTCCTTCATTGAATCTACCCTCTTGAACACCACATTTACATCCTTGTGTAGTCAGGCTACAGAAATGATCAACTGCAAAGAAAAAAGTGAGCATATTCAGTCACTGTATCTTGATTATTTATTCACTTCTTCTGTGAGCTGATTACCCCGTTGACACAAACCCACATTGGAATACAAAGAAATACTGTAAGTGATGATTGTTTTGGGCAAAAGAGGATAGTGCAGGTCCTTGCAGGCAGTAAAGCAGGCTGCATGGCAGCTCTGACTCCCAAGACAAGTTAATAAGATGGAGCAGTCCCTTGGGGCAGCAGCCGGTGAGCATTATCACTTTGAAGGCAGCTAGAAAAACTGACACGTACTAGGAAAGAACTTCCCAAAAAGAAGCTATTAATTACCCCTCTTACTAGCCACTGCTGCAGAAAAAGTTAATTTGACAATTTGGAAGACAAGGATTGTTTCAAAATAACGGATTTTCACTCCCACTTGGTTCAACGAATCTCTTGCAATTATTATGTATTGTTCTGCTCTATTCAGACATACTTCTCAATTTGCATTTTTTATACTCTTATTTCCCGCCATCCTTCACACACACGTATGACAATGCAACCTTTTCAAGTGCTGAACCTCAAGGAGGTGTGAGGCAAGACGGCACATAGCAGCACATGTGAACTGCCCAAAACCGCTCCTACAGCCATGTGGCGTGATGAATAAATCATGCTGCATAAAACCAAGGGGAAGAGAAGTTCTTCTCCTGAGGGCCCGCATTTGCGTAGCGCAGCTCGACTCAAACAAGTATCTCCCCGCCATCTAAATGAGAAACACATGGCTGCGCTAAAGTCAATAAGAGCAAAACTGTCACCTTACTGAAGAAACATTGATCATTACACAATTTGTTCCCTTTTATTACAGCCATTGTAATTAAAAATAATTGAGTAGCGGGGTGGGCAGGTGTTCCCATCAACAATTTTTTTCACCAATTAGCACACAATAATATTGCTCTGGATATTGCAGATGATATTATTAGCATTTTGATGGAACACAAGTGCCTGCACGCCCGCTCGCCAGAGAACTGTTCTCAAGTGGAATCTTAGCTCTGAGATCCACCAGGGACGAGTCACTTCTGGTTCGACAAAAATGGGCTTAGAGACAGAGAGGAGGCGTTATATGAATGTGCTCCACAAAACGTTCCATGGAAGCAGGTTTAAGGCGCAAAGATTTCAAAACTCCACGAGGTCCAAAGCAAAATTCTGGATCCCTTATCCTGATTCTTTTGCCACCATGTCTCCACATCTCCTCTCTGACTGTGGCTTTATAAAAGTGAGGCAGTCCCAACAGTTTCAAAAGGTCCAGCCACACATGTGCTGCCATTTCTCAGAGTTTAAAGCTGCTGTGTTCTTTTATCCACTATTATTCCGTTTTAAATTTTGTATATACTTTAGAGCTTTTAACAAAAGTCATCTACCAAAAGCTGGAAAAACAAAGAAACAAACAGATTCCCACAAAGTGTTCTGTTTGTGTTTAAAGGGAAAAAAAAGAAGAAAAAAAAGATACTGGTCAGGCATGCATAAGTAAATTTGGTCCATACAAATCTGACAAATGTATTTTAACATCAGCGATAAGACCTGTGTGTTCTCATATAACCAGCTTGTCTGTTGTCAGTGGCCTAACAAATTGGTTCTCTGACCACTTGGGAGCATGTGCGTGCCGGTTTACCCTGCACAGAAGAATCAGAATCAAATTTGAAGCATTGAATTTCTGTGATACATCTTACCAATTTTCTCTGAACCATCCGAGCTAAAGCTCAGTGTCTGTCTGTGACAGGGATTATCTCACAAATAGCAGAGTGGGGGGTGGGGGGATCACTTTAAAACACCTTTTGTTTTCTCCTCTGCTTGCTGCCTATGCAAAGTGCACAAATGCTAATTTACCAGACTGACCACTGGTATTTTTGTGACAACACAAAACAAAGCGAAAGAAACAAAACCTTGATTACCGCTTTACCTAACAATATAGAACTAGCTTTCAGGTGTTAAAAATTGCAGAATTTGACAGAGGAAGAATACTTTTTTTTATTACATATTAAATTATTTCTCATATAGTGATTTATAAGAAAAAAACAAGAGCCACTGTGCAGCACTTCCTGGCTCAGCTTTCCCTCACTGAAATATGCTTCAAAACAATATCTCCAGTTACAAGTCTGCCATTTCGCTAACTTCTTAGATTGAGCTGTAATCTAAGAATATGCTGCTAAATATGCTGGATTAAACACCTGCATCACCAACAAAGCAAAAGGGACATATGCATCCTGCCTCACAATTACCTCAACAAGCATGCTGTACACCCTGAAAGCAGTTCTCACAGTTTCACAAAAAAAGAAGGAAAAAAAAGAAAAACAGAGTTTCATCATTCAAAACATGTCTCTCTGCAAAAAGATCTGTCAGTCCTCCAAAGTAACGCCTAGAGCATTTTTAATTATGATACAGGAAGACGTTTCACTGAGATCATCAACATAATGTGACACGGGATCATTTGGGTTAAATTTTTTATAGCGGTGCTCCCAGAAACAATTAGGAATTTTGTTAAAAAGAAAGAATTTATGTGTGGGTCATTACTGGGAACACATTTATTTTAATTCAAACACAAAATAGGCTAAAATAAGATAAAAAGAATAAGTAGGGAGCTAAAGCAGTCCTCTATAAGACTGTCAGCGTTTATTTATCAAATATACAAAATTAAATTCAGCATGTATAAATCTAAGACAGATTACTGTGCTATGGATCCTGTGCTATAGGTCAAAGAGACTGGGGAAAACATTCAAGTTTCACCAAGTTGAGTGAATATAACTTTAAAGAGACATTTGAGATGCTGGCTCCATTATCTTTGATGTAAAGCGTGAACATGATTGGCAAAGCCTCCAGCATAATGTATGTTAATGTATTCTTTCTGAGCCCACACTGGGTCCAAGTGCACCGCAGGTGTGCTCGTCGCACCTGGTCACGAAAATACCAAAGCATGCTCGGCACGCCCCTGGCACTCATTGCAGGGGGCACCTGACTGCGAAGTGCTCCATGCCGCTGGCTTCCCAAAGACACAGTCCTTACTCTACTTCACTGATTTGTCCTCTACTGTGTCATCATTAACACTAGAATTTGGCAGAAATACTGTGCAATCACCTCAAATTTGTGATAGCATTACATTCTAGAGTTATAATGAATTATTTGTGTGTGGAGAGAGGAAAAGGAGAAGTAGTGAGAGAAAGCGAGTGGGGGAGTGTCGGAGACAAAGACGGAGAGACATACATAGAGAAGGAGACAGAGAGATCAGAGAGCTGGAGACAGAAGAACAGCCAACGATAAATGAATCCCCAAGAGAAAAGGAGGGACACGGAGAAATTACAGAACAAAAGGAGAAGACAGAAATGACATTTCTTAAGGGACTGCTGTGTGGCATTTGTAGGAAGAAAAATGAAATGTGAGGACCAGAGAGAGATGGAAGGCGGGAGAGGGCATGGGGAGAATGGAATGAGTAAGAGCAAGAAACAAAAGGAAAGTGTGTGAGAGGTAAGACTAATTTATGAGAAATGAGGCAGGAGTCGGTGAGGCTGCCTGCTCCTGTCTGATGGATTGGGTGGGGGTGGAGGTGGAGGTGGGGGAGGTGGGACTAGGTTTCGTAGGTTGTTGGACACAGAAGAACCTGTGATATGGATCCTTTGAAGCGGCATTTCAAAAAAAAGAAGAAGAGAAAAGTGAACTCTCCAGAAATAGTAGATGAATATAAAATAAAAAACATCAGTTCTCTTTGGAGGAGAATCTCCCTGGCAGGTAGGCAGAGCAGAGAGAAGCAAAGGTGAGAAACAGAATGAGCGGGAAACAAAGAAGGAGAAGCACAAGGGAATGAGCAGAAGAAAAAAATGTGTGAAGTGACAGAGGCGAGAACGAGTAAGCTGGAGTAAGATGACGGAGATAAAGTGAGATAAGAGACAGCTGCCTTTGATGCAACTGCTCTTCAACAGTGGCGGCTTGGAAGAAGGTATGCATGCACGGGTGTACGTGTGTATATGCACATGCGTGCACGTGTACGTGAGTGTACGCTATGAGGTGTCAGGCGATTGAGCCAACTCGTGTCAAACGCCTCACCAACTCTTACTTAAAACATCTAAGATCTTCCCAAACATCTGAATACATCAAATTAACATAAATTCACAATGCAGCTCTGTCTGTTTAAAAATTGTATTCACGCACAGCCAAAGCATATTCTCAGTTACATTTTGAGGAAAATCTGTTTCCTTTCCAACAAAAGCAATCAATCCCAGTGCGGCACACATTTATTCTTTTCTTTCTTTTATACACAATTTACTCATAGTACCTATGTTTAAGTTTGTCACTTTTGAACATATGTTTTAACAACGGGGAAAAAAATGAGTCTTAGTGTCTCAACCCTTCTCATACACAATTAGTTAGTTCAAAAGGAGTGAAATAGAAGTGGATTACAAACCAAGTGGCAGCATCTGAGGTTGAAAACCACACTTCCTGGAGAGACCAGTTGAGGCCAGCTCCAAACCCCATAGTTTCCCATGTTAAAATGAACTACATTTAACAGCATTTTTTAAAGCCTGACATATAAAGTTTTCAGACTCTGTGAATTGCTTCACACTTTTAACAGCTATATATCGGGTGAATTATGCCAAGGTGTTTTGATTTTGTTAAGACTTGGAGTTAGACAAAAATGACAATGGGTGAGAAGCACAGTACAATCTATCAGCCTTACTAGTTAGTTAGCACTAATTAATACGTATGTGTGCCTCTGTGTTGCGGCCATACAGTTTAAGATAAACACTATAGCAGTCAAGAGTGCTGTGGCCCACCTAAAAAACAGACAATCCCACAGGGCTCAATCTTTAATCTTCACTCTATTTAAAATACATTTCTCATTCAAAAAACATTCCTCCACAAATAGCGAGGAAGTTGCTGCTGGATGGCAGTTTAACTGTAAAATGAAACAGGTGCTTGGCAGCCTTGATCTATATAAGGTTATAAACAGAATGCAACCAGTGGTAACCAGTGGAGTCCACTCCCCTATTGCAAAGAGATGCAGTGCAAGTTGTACTCATTAGCACAAACTTGTTTAGATTGATAGCAATGTTTTGGCAACCTGTGTTTGTTCATAAATTAGATTGCAACTGTTTGCAAACCTTTGTTACCAATCTGTCAAAGTGATTGCAGTCAGTTGGACTGTGATTACTTGGAGAGTTGACAAAAAAATCGGTGCCATCACTGAAAAACCACAGATTTTTTTTCTAGTCATACGGATGTTACTGTTGTAGTTTTACTATTGTGTAACGGACTCTTTAGCCATGTAGCTTGCTAAACATTAGCATCAGCATTAGCCGATAAATGACACTCCATCATGTCATGCAAATATAGTAATTAGTGGTGCCTGAACATCAAAATGATGGCGCACAAAACACTACTGCATAAACTTAAAGATGCAGAAACCAGTTTTATACATCTCTATATATCATGCAAAATTTCAGAGAGGACCTAAATGCTGACATATACAGGTCAAAGAGACTAGAGATGAGCTTTATTCTGAAAAAACAATAAAGTGGGTACATTTAAAACATCAGGAAAACGAATAAAAGCAGGAAGTAAAAACACAGTAAGAGATATGAGAAAACTAACCTTCAAAGTAAAACAGGAAGTAGCTTAAGGACTGGCACACATACATACAGATGGAAATACAGAAGACAAGTAGACATGGGGGCTCTGCAAACACCAAGAAGTAAATCAAACTCATATATCAAAATATAATAACATATATCAAGGATCGTGATGTTACAGCAGTCTTTTATATACAGTCAGCGTTGCAAACATATTTTTGATATGGCACAAACAAATGGAATCAGGCAGAAAAATATGCTTACCATAAAAAATTTCAGGTATGAAATATATGCGCTTCACTTATAATGCTTTACGCACGCCTAGATATTGATCAAACTGTAAAGTGTATTGTGTTGATGTGGCGATTTACATGTATACACATACTTTAGTCACAGCAGGTACACAGCGAAAGTACAGTATGTCAGTGGGTTGAATTGCTTGACACCTCAGAGTATCTCATAAAGTTCATAAAACATGAAAGGCAGGATTGACGATGAGGGTGGTGCTCGTTTGTAGTACTGAACAACTGGTTCCCACATGATCCAGTTACACAAACAGAGCGAAAAACAAGCACAGACACAAAAGCAGACAGTAAAGCTGCCTTTACAGGTATCGAGAAACACTCAGGGCCTACAAGATATTTAAGGTTCTCCTCTAGACAGAATCCCTCCCAGAGCACGCTGACAGAGGAGCACAGTGAACCTCCTTTTTCAAACACTGTCTTCATTCGCCCTACTCTTACAGCATACTTGTACTGTATCAAAGCCAGGACACACGCTGCTGTGTGAAGTGCCATCAGCGTACACAGCGACGCACAACTTCTCCTCCTCGCACACGCTCGCGTTCTCTTTGTGTCTCTCTATCTGTCTCGCACATGCACACACCTTTGAGAGAACAGAGTGGGGAGCAGAGAGGGGCTGGCAGCGGCGATGAAAGACAGTGATGAAGGTGAGGCGGTAAAACACAGCGTAGACGTCATCTATCTACTGATAGAGAGAACACATCACACGGATACACTCCCTTTTAAGTTCAGTCTCTTTCAGCATCAGCCCAATATAGATCAAGCCCGAAAGGCGCACATTTACACCGCCATGTGATGTGTACATGAACGACCATGTAAACAAACACAGAGAAACGCTTTTCCCCTTCATATCTCTCGAAATATGAAAAAGGCAAATGGGAGAAAGACTTCTTAATACCTTCGTCAGCTGCTGAAGAGCTAACAGGTCAACGGTCATGCAGCAGTGACTTTTACCAAAAAGCTAAAGAGTAAAAAATAAATACAATCCACAGAACCACAAATTCACATTTAGTTCAAATGATTGTGGGCTGTGCGATGTGAGGTATTGCATTTGCCTGCATGTGCATAAATGAGTGTGTAGTGGACAATGTCACATAAAGAGTGTGTGGGCCTGCTCTCTGTGGGACTATACAGCAGGGCAAGGCACATAATACAGAGAATGGGCAGCCACCCATTTTACAAGGCATTGCAGCACATACACACTACCTTGCAAAAAAAAGAAAAAAGAACACACACACACACACCTCACCTACACAGAGGAGCACAGTTAAACACACAAAGACAGACTTGGAACCTGTCAAGTGCGAACAAACTGATGACAAGACGGCGACAGATGGATTCACTGAGGAGAGACGAGCTACGCATTCAACTCAATTAGCAACGTGCTGCTGCATGACGCCGATGGGATATGGAATCTTACCATGACTGGCAACCTGTCAATCGAGCAACAGAGCCACAAAACAAGCATCATGCAAGACGTGATGAATTGAATTAAATAAACCAATAAATAAATTAATCAATCTATGAATAAATGGTTTAAACCCATCGAGTGGCGGCTCTGCATCAAAAAGCAGGGCGCAATGTGACCGAGGAGCCTAAATATCCCCCTGACGTGCACGCACACAAAGAAGAAACTGGCAGCGGAGAACGAAGAGGAGGAAGAGAAGGAGGAGGAGGAGGAGGAGGAGGATGCAGCGGGGAGAGACAGAAAAGACAGGAGAGAGAGAGAAAGAAAGAACAATGGCTGCCTCCCCCTCTTTTCCCTCTTGCTCCGTCTCTCTACCTGTGTGAACATTTGCAAGCGCTGTTCATACATTATTCTGCCATGGTACCTAATGAGCCAGGCATCTCCACCCTGACACTTACGCTTGACTAGGCAACCCTTATAACAGGGTGGAGGCACACACACACACTTACACTCTCGCACACACACACACACAGATGCGCAACACCATTGCGGGTCATTGCAGCAGCTGTGTGATGCGGGATGATAAATACATCTCTCATCGCTTTAGTCATGTAAAGGATCTCGCCATTATCGAAAGGCGTCTTTATCGTCTGCCACAAGTAATGGTCATAAAATGGCTTAAGTGTGTTTCTGTGTCATTTTCGGGCCTGTCAAGCCCCTAGCTCTCACAAACACGCGGAGCAGCGTGAAGGCTGCTGATTAATATGGGGACAGACGCCATGTGCTCCTTCTGATTTGTTTGTTATTAAAGATGCTTCATTGTTCATGACGGCAGACAAAATTGCTCTTTTTGCTGCATTTTACTGCTCTGCACAAAAAAGAAGAGGAATAAAAAAAAAAAGCAGGAGCACATCGGCGAGTCTATCTTGTCTGGCAAAATAATTTTTTTTTTTAAAAAAAACGAGTCAGTGGCAGGATGTATCCCGCAGTGCTATGATTGTCTTGGCTGCCTCTCTATAAAAAGCGCTTCCACTTCAAAAAAAAAAAAAAGCTCCTACAACTGTTTAAGTGGTAAACCAGCGGGGCTGTGGGAGGCCAATCAGCAGCGTAGAGGGCCAACGTGGTAAAAAAGTTGGTCAAATACACATTAAACGTCACAACAGCATGCAAGTGAAGGTGTGGGGGGCAGAACTTTTAAATAGGGGGTGGCTGGCATGTTTGTTAAACACTTAAAATGACATAAGACACTCAGTTTGACCCTCAAAGCGCAAAAATGATGAGAAGAAAATGGGGAAAAAAATGCAACAAAGAAACCAGAGATTGTTCCGTTTTCTTTTTTCATCTCTTTAATCTAAGATTAGATGCCTGGACTGGAGGTGATGTAATCTAATTCAGCTCGCAATCTCTTCTGTGAGAAGTGATTGCTGTGGCTCAGCAGCTGATTGTGATTTTCAATGTGGGTTGGTGTATTCTGACCACCATCACACTTGAGAGGGACAACTAAAGGAGGAAAAAAAACTACAAAGAAGTTGTGATGAGATGTGATTGGAAGTTTTCGGTTGCCCTTTTGTGCTGGAATTTGATAGCTTATATTGAAGATATGGAGAAAAAATAGGGTTGATGAGTGATTTTTTTTACTGTTTGTTTACAGCAAATACCTTTAAATTTACCTTTAAATAGTGTGTCTCTAGTCTAAGTTAATATCCTATCTGTTTAAAATAACCCTTCCTTATATTATAAGCATAAATATATACATAAACTGCCAGCTAATTCTCTGGTGAAATAAAAGGAAATTACTCCTTTAGTTTCATGTAATTTCTAATTTCAAGTACACACCTTATCATCATCATCACTTAGGGCTGTGCGATATGACCAAAATCTCATATCCCGATATAAGAATTCTATCGTCGCGATAACGATATAAATCACAAAAATGTAACATTTTCTGTAAATTCTGTGAATCTCGGGCAGCTCGTCTTGCGGAAAGTGTTTCCAGCTGCGCGTCATGTAGCTGAAGTCGAGTGTTTTAACCGATGCATGAAACGATACATTTTTAGACATAAGTTGTAACGGCCGCCGTTTTCTTTGTGAGTATTTATTACACGGCGTGCTGCGGGGAAAAGCCTGTTCTAACGTTTGAGTCTAAGGTTTATTTTTTAGCACCTGGCGGCTCTTTTTTACTTCTCATCTGTAAATAATCTGCTCTTTCACGTGATTCAGTTTATTTTGAAAAGTCTCAACAGGATCTTGAGCTTTATTGTGAAAGGTTTATGTGGAACATAAACAAGCGGACACGTGATGTTGTTACCATCGTTGTTGCTAACCACAATGCATAAAAACAGGCGCTTGTCCGTCCGTAGTGTGGTTATATTAAATATAAGAGAAAGTGAGAACTTTAAGAAATTAATATAGCCACTACAGTGACCCATCAAAACGATGAAAAAATATTGCCTTAAACAGTTTATTTTGCGACACCACGAAACAAACGATAGCGTAAAATGAAACGATGGATGTTTTTATATCGTCATCCGATATATATCGTTATATCGAACAGCCCTATCATCACTTAAATTGTTTGCAGAAAAATCGTTCAAAATAAGTTACTCCACACAACTTCTACGGACTGCCAGTGTTTCTGCAGTGCGTCTGTAGGTGCGACTGCTTCCAAAACCATGCCCATGTGATCAGCATGTTTTTAAAATTCCTGCAAAGACTCGAAGTGATATATTTTACTAACACTGCATAGCAGACACTTAGTTAATTCCCTCAAGTGGTGCGCTCAGCTGTAAGATGCCTGGGTAGGCACCAATCAGGCTGTAAATACAGGGGGACAATGCAGAGGGAGGCTACCACTTCCCTAGTCTGTCTCTGTAACAGTCTCATGAACATCAAGAGTATTCCTGCATTTCTGTGCACGTCGCTTTCTTTTTTAAACATCTTGATTTTAGTACTTTGTAACAGCCGCATATTATCCAGATTCAAGTGAAAAAGTCTGTGTAAAATGTACTTGTATTCCTGTGTGTGTCTGTACATCCCTTACATTTTATGTCTTTGAGTGAGTGTATGTGTGGGTGTGTGTGCAATTGTGTGTGAGGGGATGTAAACTCAGTATTCCAGGTCACGGTGGCTGCAATCTCACAGGAGGTTTAACCTTGGTAAATCCACTATTAGGTGTTCAGAGAATGATGATGTGAGCAGTAGATCCTCCCTGATGGTTTCAGTTTCTAAGAGCATCCAGCAGGTCACAAATAGAGAAGCTGAGGGGGTATTACAAGGTCAAAGGTTGGCTAACTCTCAATATGATGACAATTCCAAGCTGGCATTTTCATTTCCTGAAGAGACTGATTCCCCATAGCAGCTGAGACCGAATATGTTTGCTTATTTTTTTGTTCAAATAAGTTCTTCTCGGCTTTTAACACAAAGAATTTATATCACACATGCTGCAGTGGATTCACTGTGTGCACACTGAACTCTCCTGTAGATGCACAGGGGTGAAAAAATAAATAGATAAATACATGTTTTCACAATCTATAGAGCTTTAAAATACATACAAAAAACCAGAGCATGCCTCTCAACCATAAATGTGTCGTTCTGCACTTTTTTCCCCCCAACGCTTTTATTTTGCCCTTCAAATGTCTTCAGAGGTGTGGCCGCGCAGCTAACCAGTGGGAGTAGCTGATGTTTTAATGGCACATGGTTTGTCTCCTGGTGGTGAGATAAACATGGGGAAGAGATTAAAACCCCAGGCTTTCTCTCACAATCTCCTGCCTTCATCCTTCTTCCTCTTGCAGCGGCCATGCAGGGCCGGCAGTGCGGACTTTAACTTAAAACCAAACCCATCGGGTCTGTGAAGCACTGTGAAACCTAAAACACATAAATGACTACAGAGAAATGGGTAGAAGGGTGGATGTTAGCAATAATCAGCAGAAAACAAGCACGTAACAGCAAGGAAAAGATTCTCTACCATTTAATCACCAGCCTCTTAGGTACGTCATATAGTGCTTGTTGCGAATTACTGGCAGAAATATACACAACTACTGTGCGACTGTACTGTGATTCTCGGTGCTCATTTCAAGGTGAGTGTGTTGGGTCTCTGATGTCAGGATGTGGATCACAACAAAGAGCTTTAAGAGGAAGCAGCGGGGCCAGAGGCCAGGCTCCATACTTTATACTGCTCCTCCCTAGTGAGACACAGGTTGGCCATAAAGCCTGCTCGCCTAGGAGCTGATGAGCTGGAGCAGTTATTAAGAGTGGCTAAACACATCATTTCCTTTGTCACTGTGATTAGGCCAAGGCGAGGGGCCCTCCGGTGGAGGTAGACCCAGAGTGTATGATTAGCTCTGCCATTTAAATGACATTCACACTAATCGCTAATATCAGGTCTGTCAAGGTGAGAGAATGCAACAAGGAATCTGTCTGCTCATGTTGGAAGGCTGAAGCAATGCAGGGAAAAAAAAATAAAATAAAGTGCAGGAATATCTGACTCCACTTGATGTGAGCTCAGTGTCAATCAGTGAAATCAGGCACAGCTGCTGATTGCTCTGCTCTGCATCTGAGCCGCTATACAGTTGTCACGGCACAGAGGAGCTGCGATTTGTAAACACCACGGCGTCTGTGGAGGCAGCCATGAGCTAGCTGTTTAAAAGGAGCGGAGAACACCGGCCATCCCAAACACCTGACCCTTGTTAACTTGGAAGACAGTTATTTTAGTTGCGTCTAAATAGGTTTTATTGTTAAAAAAAAGTAGAAAAAGAAAGAAAAGAAGAAAAAAGAAAAAAGAGCATTGGACAATTTGTTTGCAAAGCAATTTAATAAGAAATTAAAGAACTGGTTAACTCTCCTTTGTTGGCAGAAATGAATGTCTGAATTCTTCACAGAAGCGCCATCTTTAAAACTTAAATGACCCCGCTCCCTCTCTTGCCTGAACAAAAGAAGGCATTATCAGCCCTCACTCTCAGCAGTGCTAGATCCATTTGGTAAACAGCCTGTGTCATACAGTAGTAATCAGAGGGTATTTTTGAGGGATTTGCAGGCTGGCCAGGAGGTATCCGCTGGAGTGATCTCTAATTGCTAGAAGCAGAGGCCTAGACTGCCTGGCGCTCTTTTGAAGCCATCGGCAGCAGCTTCCAGCCTGAGGAGCCAGCAGGGGAGGCTTCCCACTGAGCCGCTGAGCTACTCTCCTTTTTCTTTATTTACTTCTCTCTTTCGCCCTCACCATGCCTTTATTCTACTTTTCCTGCTTTTCTTGTCCTCGGTCCCCCTTTCTTTCCACCCTCTTCTACTCCTTCCCATTTCTTCTCTAACTGTACTTGTTCCCTTTCCCCACTCCCTTTCCCCCTCCTCTCCCACTCAGTCAATGAGCCAGCAATCACTTTGCAGACAGACATCCTCTGCTCAGTCGGCCATGTTCAATCCCTAGCACCGGTGGCTGATGAGGCATTGTGGTGACGTCAAGCACTGGGGCTTTTCAGTGAGCTACAGTTAACCTGTGGAGGCACAGCTCTGCTTCCCAGGTTACAGGACTCTAACTGGCAGGCTTTGTATAAAATAATTAATGTAATGTGCCAAAGAGATGAAAGATAATGAGGCCAATTATTTTTTTCTTCTCACCAAGTGAGGTGGGAGAGGCAAATTTATGTCAAATTGTTGGTGTATAATGACACCTAATACCACTCAAGCTTTTGTTATATATGAGCTTCTGTATCCTGGGGCAAAGACTTTTGCTCTACAAAGCGCAGGTTTGAAACTGTGCCAAGCAGACACACAAAAAAGCCCAACACAACCACTAAATAATAATACGATGCTTCGAATGTTGGACCGTCTCGGGCATTCTCTCTATATTGTTTATGCAGGGGCTGCAAAACTCACCTATAAAAGGTACAAAGACAGACAAATTGAAAAAAAAAAGAAGAAAAATAAGGTGCATGCTGTCATTCACACACAGTCTCACTGAGACACAACCAGTTTTTTGTTTGTTTGGAAGGCAGCTCGCTCAGTGTGACATTGACTCCTCAGTGCCAATTCCACACTGGGAGCTGCACTTGCTAGCTTTGCTGCCAATCCAGGTAAAGAGATTACAGACACACACAATGCAGCCTTCTGTTCGTCTGCCAAGAAGAAAACCAGCCCTTTAAGCCCATAGAAAAAAGGGGGCTATACATAAATTCACACAGCATTGGCCCTTTCCACATACAAACACCAAGAATGCCCTTCTTCTCCAGGAACATGGCTTCTAATACGCGCCTCGTTCACTGTGGCTCTCTCATACAAAGCAGCCTTGTGACTAAAACAATCCAGCCTTCCATTTCTTTATCCTGGTCCCCAACACTGTTGCACATTACTATTACTTGCATCATACAAATAAAGAAGGAATTTGGCTTACAATCAGTCACACAGTCATTATAAAGCTACACTAATGGGTGCTGTCTGGTTCCAAACTATTGTAAAACAATATGAAAGAAAGTTACACTAGGATTTCATCATCTTTCTTAGTGATGTAATTAAAAAGGTGAGGGAGAATGCATGTATCGCCCAAAATAGATATGGTGTCACCTGCAAATATTTTAACTCAGAGGTATTATCTGAAGATTTGCTGGAGAACAAAAACTTGACGATAGCTGCTTGGCTGACGCTGCTTTTTTAGCAGTTGAGATGTTGCACACAGGAAACAAACTCACTGTGACCCAATTAATGAACTACTTATAATTTTAAGAGTCTAATTGGGGACCAAGCAGCGAAGCCTCAAAGGCACCTAGTACTTCTTCCTTTTTCAATGCATCCTCTTCATCAATCATTTTCATTACCTTTCAGCTCCCAGAATTACAAGGTAAAAAGTCTGAAATTTGGAATACCGATTAGAGACAGCTCTATGTTCTTTTTCATCAATTTATGACTTCTAGGTAGGGCTGGGCGATATGGCCTAAAATCAATATCACGATAAATTGAGCAGTTAACCTCGATAACGATAAATGGACGATAACCACCCCAAGTGCCAAAAAAACAAACGTTGAAACAAACGAATCACATGGTTGTGCTGCAGGTGGTGGAAGAGGTTGGTTGTGTTACCTTGACTTGACGCAACAGTCTTTTTGCAGAGTTTACATTTAACAATTTTTTGATCAATATCATCCTTGTTGAATCCAAAATGTTGCCAAACGATTGATGATGCATTTTTTTTGTTAACAAGCGTCTCCTCTTCCTCCTCCACCAGCTCTACCTCCGTCGCTGCTGCTTCAACATTTAAATCGTCCTCCATTTGTTCACCCGTGTCTCGTCTTGTTACAGGTAGCAGTGTTGCCAACTCCTCAGTAAGGAAAATCGCTATTGGCTGTCCTAAAAGTCGCCAGAAGTCGCTAAATGACATCATCGCCTAATTTGCATAATTGGTCATGCTAATATAATTGTAACCTACGTTGTTGGAGAGAGAAATAACATTGTGGAAGAGACATAAAGTGAGTAAAAAACGTCCTAAATGCATTTAGAATTTATTTAGAACTACAAATTAAATTTATTTTAGCAATTATTGTTTTTTTTAAAGTCAGAATTCCAACCCTGCTTGGACCGGCAAAAAAGACCCGAAATAGGCACTCTGGTGGAGTTACTTTGTGTGTGTGTGTGTGTGTGTGTGTGTGTGTGTGTGTGTTTATAAGTAGTTTTAAACCTCGTGATCCACAAAACAGCATAACAGTAAAAGAAGAACTGACTGCGTTACAGTCAGTGCGGGAGCAGCGGCTTCGCTCATGCGCGATTCATTTGCAGTTCGGACGCATAGGTGTGAACATCTCCTGCCCTGATAGCAGCTGGGGGAGGACTATCCTCCGCCTGTGAGCGCTTTGGTACGGGCGAGGTGCCCACGGCAGCACCCGCTGCTTGTTGAGAGTAAAAGCGATACCCACTTTCACGTCAAAAAGTCGTCATAAATAAATCTCCAATAACACCAGAAAAAGTCGCCAGATTTGTCGCTAGTCGCTTTTTAGAAAAAAAGTCGCTAAGGGGGTCTGAAAACTCGCTAAATATAGCGACAAAGTCGCTAAGTTGGCAACACTGACAGGTAGCAGTGTTGCCAACTCCTCAGTAAGGAAAATCGCTATTGGTTGTCCTAAAAGTCGCTAGAAGTCGCTAAATGACGTCATCACCTAATTTGCATAATTGGTCATGCTAATATAATTGTAACCTATGTTGTTGGAGAGAGAAATAACATCGTGGAAGAGACATAAAGTGAGTAAAAAACGTCCTAAATGCATTTAGAGTTTATTTAGAACTACAAATTAAATTTCTTTTAGCAATTATTGTTTTTTTTAATGTCATAATTCCAACCCTGCTCCTTTACCCGGGCTTGGACTGGCAAGAGTGATCCGAAATAGGCACTCTGGTGGAGTTACTTTGTGTGTGTGTGTTTATAAGTAGTTTTAAACCTTGTGATCCACAAAACAGCATAAGAGTAAAAGAGTAAAAGAAGAACTGACTGTGTTACAACACCCGCTGCTTGTTGAGAGTAAAAGCGCTACGCGCTTTCACGTCTGTTTTTTAGCGACTTTTTTAAGAAAAAAAGTCGCTAGGGGGTCTGAAAACTCGCTAAATATAGCGACAAAGTCGCTAAGTTGGCAACACTGACAGGTAGTAGAGTCGTGTGACTCCACCGCGTCAAGTCTGTAACGTAGCACAGCGTCTTAAAGGGACATGAACATCGCCAACCTGCACATGCCTTTTCTCTTTTTTTTTAAATACCGAATTTACCGACATGGGCAAAATGACGTCGATGAGAGTCATAAATTTCGGTAACGATAAATTTTTGATATATCGCCCAGCCCTACTTCTAGGCTGGATTATTGTAATTTATTACCATCAGGCTATACCAAAAACTTCCTGAAAGCCTTGAGTTGAGTCCAAAATTTTGCAGCCAGCGTGCTAACAGGAACTAGAAAGAGATTATATTTCTCCCTTATTGGTTTCTCCTTCTTGAATAATGATGCCCCATTTTATCTTAAAGACGTTATATTGCGTGATCAGCCCGCAGTCATAGAGCACTTCTCTCTCAAACTTGCTTGTGGTTCCTAGGTCATTTGAAAGTAAAATGGGAGACAGAGCCTTCAGCTTTCAGGCCCCTCTTCTGTGGAACCAGCTCCCAGATTGGATTCAAGAGACAGAAACTTTTAGTATTTTTAAGATTAGGCTTAAAACTTTTTGCTAAAGTGACCCTAAACCTTCTCATAGTTACACTGCAATAGGCCTAGCCTGGTGGGGGGATTCCCATGATGCACTATTTGTACACTGTTTTCACTCACTATGTGTTTACTTTTAAGTTAGCATTTAAGTTTGACACCAAGTGCTAGGTGGTTGTCTCATTGTTGGGCTATGCTGGGGTCATTATGACTCAATATAAAATAACTGAAGTAATCACAGGACCAGCCAGCCCAGAGCTCCATTCTCTCCATAGTGTCCTTGGGGCAGTTTAGTTATGCCTGAAATGCCTCACTTAGGAGGTGTCAAGGAGGCATCATGGTCAGATAATGGTGCCACTTCAGGTGGCTCCTTTCAGTGAAGTGTTTCCATTCTAAGCCCCTCCCTATGTAGGAAACTAATTTCCACTGCTGGTATCTTATTCTTTCAGTCACTACCCAGAGCTGAAAACCATGGGTGAGCGTAGAAACATAGATCGACCTGTAAATCGACAGCTTTAGACTACTTTGATACTCAGGGTTCTCTTCACTACAACTGATCGGTACAGCATATTCAATCTGTCTGTCTGTCTGTCAGTGTCTTGCTCCACCCTCTCCTCACTTGCGAACAAGACCCTGAGATACTTAAACTCCTCCACTTGGAGCAGTAACTGACCTGGAGCGGGCACTCCATCCTTTTCTGGCTGAGAACCATTAGCTAAGACTTTGAGGTGCTAATTTTCATTCGCACTCAGCTGCAAAGCACCCCAGTGCAAGCTCTCAGTCACTGCCTGATGAAGCCAACAAAACCACATATCTGCAAAAAGCAGAGACAAGATCCTGAGTCCAGTGAATCAGACACCATCCACCCCTTTGCTGTACCTAGAAATTCTGTTCATAAAAATGAAGACCAGAATCTGTGACAAAAGGCAGCCCTGGTGGAGACCAACACCCACCTGGGACAAGTCTGACTTTTTGTTGACAATATGAGCTAAGCTTTTACCAAGGTTATACAGGGAAACCAAATAAATCTAAGCACACAAATAGGGCTGTTCGATATAACGATATATATCGGATGACGATATAAAAACGTCTATCGTTTCATTTTACGCTATCATTTGTTTCGTGGTGTCGCAAAATCACCTGTTTACGGCAATATTTTTTCATCGTTTTGATGGTCACTGTAGTGGCTAATTTCTTAAAGTTCTCTCTTTCTCTTATATTTAATATAACCACACTACAGACGGACAAGCACTTGTTTTTATGCGTTGTCGTTAGCAACAACGACGGTAAAACCACCTCGTGTCCGCTTGTTTATTTTCCACATAAACCTTTCACAATAAAGCTCAAGATCCTGTTGAGACTTTTCAAAATAAACTGAATCACGTGAAAGATGCAGAGTATTTACTGATGAGAAGCAAAAAAGAGCCGTCAGCCAGGTGCTAAAAAATAAACCTTAGACTCAAACGTTAGAACAGGCTTTTCCCTGCAGCACGCCGTGTAATAAATACTCACAAAGAAAACGGCGGCTGTTACAACTTGTCTAAAAATGTATAGTTTCATGCATCAGTTAAAACACTCGACTCCAGGTACGCGACGCCCAGCTGGAAACACTTCACGCAAGTCGAGCTGCCCGAGACTCACAGAATTTACAGAAAATGTTACATTTTTGTAATTTATATCGTTATCGGATGATAGATGTCTTAATATCGGGATATGAGATTTTGGTCATATCGCACAGCCCTACACACAAATGTGCCCCATTCTATGCTAAGGGCATTCTGGCATATGACAGGAGGAGCAAACAGTTGCTACCTTCCTGTACATGTTTTGGGACTAAAGACAATACCTTACTCCAGTAGATTTTCCAGACAACAACTGGACAGACACATCAGCAAATGGAATTTTTCCCACTCCCAGGAGGGCCACTGTTGCTTGGATTAGCATTTGAAATGTAGCAGTATGTGTGGCATGACCAGGACCATTATTTAGGCAGAAACACAGTGAAACACTATCTGATTATTTACAAAAATAGAAGACTAGCACAAACACTGCTGAACAGCTTACAAATTACAGATGCATTTTCTATCCTTTGCTCCCATATGCTCGCTTATTTGGAAGATTCATCAAGAACCATTAGTAAACCAACTATGTATGTATGTAGCAGTAAACTCTGCCTGGTGTGAGGTTGTTGTAAGGAGTGAAGCACTCTGCAATTAGGTTTAGAAAAGTGCTCCAAAAATAAACATTCAAATTTTTGAGGTGAAGTTAACTCAGTTTGCTTTAGTTACATCCTCATTTTTTAAACACCGCTGCATTTCCAGTCTCTAGGATTATCATTAATTAATTTTACGTCTGTCACAGACTCTGAAAGCTTTAATAAAGACAGAGGTTAAAGTGGATTATCTCTTCAGCAGCATGAAAAAACATGAGTGGACAAGAGAGCGAAGAACCGTGCCAACGTGACAACCATTTCATTTTACTTTTATGACTTGTGGTCTGCTTTATTTTATTTTATTTTCAGTTCTATCCTAGTAATGAATTCAGTTTTTTTCCCCCTCAGGTTTTCCACATTTATAGAGCCTACAGGAAATAAGATGGTACATGACAATGCATCTAAAACAAACTTTTGTAACATCATAGTATAATCACAGCAGCATCCACCATTGCATAGTTAAATAGCTTACTGCAAATGGATTTAGATGTTCTGAGTGCAGCTGCTGCCTTTTTAGGCTTTTTAAATCCTTTTTAACATCCTAGTGACCTTTGAGGTCAATCAAAACATTTACCAATTTTTTCTTTAACTATGTGACCTCAGTTACTTGCTCAAGACTGTATACTGTATATAATCAATGGATGTAACCACCGTGAAGGTTTGTGAAGCCCCATTTTACATTAGATTCATTCCCATCCTTGTTTTTTGGAACCATAACTTAGCAACCCTCTTGTCCAAATATGGTAAGTTATTAGCTAATGCTAGCGAGCTTGGTTAGCACCTATCCAGCCATAGACTGCAGCCTGACTCTTGGATGAGTTGACATACTTGACACATCATACATAATATTTGCCAGATAATTACAGTAAACAATCTCCAAAAGAGGTCAAAGCTACAAACATAATCAAAAGCTCCAGTTCATTGATTGGATGTGGAGCCTAGCAGGCAGCTGCCTGACACAACTGTATGAGTCGGCAGCCTGTGTCCTGTCAATCAACGCAGCCACATCCCTAACTTTGAGCCTTAATAAAGTTTTATGGGTGAGTTAAAGGACAGTTGTTATAAAAGGGGAAGTTAGCTTTAGTACCAGACTGTAAAAATTCTTATCTGTGCTGCAAAGCAGTTTTTTTTTTTAACATGGGCATTTATGGGCGTTGTCTTACTTTGAAGACAAATACAGGTGGCCACATAAGAATTTCTTTTCACTCTTTTTTTGCTTCTGTGGTTTTAGCACTCCTGCAGCAAGAACAGGTCAAAGTTGAGGTTGCGTTTACAATATACATTTAACTCTGGAAGCATAAAGCAGATTTTAAAGATTACACTCCATCTGATTCCTTAGTCCAAAGCTAACCCTAAGTTGCCACTTGATTATGACCTTGCTTGGAAGCACAAATGATTGCTAGTGGGTGCCAAAAAAAAGCAAAAGCGTCACAGACCAAGGCTGACACAAGTTACCTCCCGCATGCCAACCTAACAGACGAGACTACCATTCTGGATTTAACTGAAACTTTGAACATATTCAGGTAGAAAATGGTTCCAGTCACGACCAAAATTGGTGGAGGTGATCTTCTTTCAGAGCCTCACAAAACATACTATACCTCCTCTGGCTCCCCACACTCCTTAGCCGATCGTTAAATGGAGAAACCTTTTGAATACAAGCGCACTGATCCACACAGGTGAGCACACAGGTGTACACACGGGTGTTCACAGACACAAACTACACCTTTCTTGGCTGCTACCTCAAAGCACATTGTGCGCTGTCGATCTTGTGTGCTGCACAATAACATTTAATATTTAGTATCTACTGTTATTTACTGTTAGCTAGTTTATTGTGATGGTGTTGTGTTTATTATGTTTTCTCTTCAGTTTTTTCTTCTCTCGACAGGTGATCCAGGTGATTTTTTTTTCTTCCCCTCTTTCTCACTATCTCTTCTCCCCTCTGTTTTTCTTTCTCTCCCGCTCTTTCTTTCATTCTTTCTTTCTCCCTGTCCTATCCCCCAGTCATGTCTGTCCCATCTGTAACAACTAAAAAATAAAATAAAATAAATACATAATAATAATAAAGGTCAAACAAATGGACCAATATGGCAAGGCCATGATGATCCACTTGGTAAAGTAAATCTGCTAGGCATCTTTCTTGGCCTTCAGACAATAATTCTGATGGCTAAAGATCCAAATGGGACAGGCAACCCCCCACCCCCCAAAAAACAACTGGTTTAAATTTTCAAACCGTTTGTTTGTTGCAGCCAATAGAAATTGGAGCGAAGCAGCCAAACAGAAAGTGAGATGATATCTCAGCTACTGTATTGAGACCAAGCTTGATGTTTAGATTTGGTAATTCTTCTTCAGGTCATCAAAAAACAAAAAACAAAAAAAACAAACAACAAAAAAAACCCATTGCTTCGCCATGGGAAGCAGCAATAATTAAAAATGCACTTTTCCTATTGGTGCTTGCAGCCAAGCTTTTATCGTGACCAGATCAAGTTGCCATGGAGACTGTGCCGTGCTGGACTGCTTGATCTGTCATCATCATCATCATCATTATCATAATCATCATCCATGAAACTTGCAAGTATATTTTAGCATCGGAATTGCATTGCTCTAATTTCTGTTGTGCATGTTGTTCTTGTTTTGATTTGTGTGTAGTAAGAGTGATGCTGGGAAGCTGCTCGTGAATAATATCTATGCTAAATATTTTCACCTTGTACAAGGTACCTTGTGAATTATACGTGGGGTACAATGAGAGTGCTACTGTGGTGGAGAAGGAGGGCTAATTACGGTGTGGTAGAGTAGCACTTAATAAGGGACGCTTACGAGTAACAAGACAAAGAATTCATTTATCATCTACTGTAACTTCTACTTACAAATTAAACCTCAATGCTTTGGCGGATAATGATATTTGCCACTCTTTCATCATGCTCTCAATCCCATCCTTTTACAGATCCCATTTTTCCTGCACCCCTGTAACACTCTTCATGGCACTGCCAATTGTGTTTGACAGTAAAAATCACATTTGAGATCATAGCTCATATGTCAGCCTGCGGGACGGGAGGAGGTAAAGGGATGACAGAACGATTTTTGACTCAGGGCTATACCAAAAGCTTTTATTTCCCACCCATATAGCTTGTCTTGTCATCCAGTTTTGGCATGTGAAGGCATGTTGAGGGGGCTGGAAATGATGACTGGTATGTGTAGTCTGTTACTGCTGTGCTCATGGCCCTGTCCCCAGTCTGTGTTTTGGAGCACAGGCACTGTTTGCTGGACCTCCTGCACAACCGAATAAACCACCCATAAACAAGAAAAGTTAAAAATATCTTGTGAAATAATGCCCTGAAATTCTCCTCTCTGTCACAAAATGAATGTCAGGAGAAAAAAACAGGGGAAGGTTGTAGGGAGGCGGAGCAGGAGTGGGTGAGGGTGGGGTGAGGTGGGGGGGACACTGCAGTAGAACATGGAACAATAGGCGCCCTCTGGCATCAACCTCTGGACAGCCCAAGCCGCTCAGCAAAGACACTGAACTCACCCACAATGAACTGCTGCAGCGGGAAGGGAGGCTTTAGAGAGTTCAATTTCCAACACAATTGGCTGTATTCTACTCCTTTAAATGCCAAGGAGATGGTGTGGAGCGTGTGCCTTTGTGAGGAGCTTTGCTTACAGCGAGTGTCCTCTAACAGGAGAGACAGAAGGAGAAAGACAAGAGATGGCGAAGACAGGCCAGAATGGGAGATGGTTTGGGGACAGAAATAGTGTGACTGGATAGAAGAAAAGGAAAAACGAATAAGACTGAATGACCGGGAGAGATAGAGAGTAAAAAGGAAAAAAAAAAAAGAAAAGGTAGAAATGAGAAGGGTAGAGAATGTCTCCTCTGGTTGTCGTTTCGCCAGGCTCGCAGGGACCGTCTGAAGGACAATGCTGCTACTAGTGAAGTGTGACGTTTGTCCTCTATCCAATTCACCACAGCCCCAAAGAAAACACTCACAATCAAGTGTCGATCATGCATCTCAAAACACACAATAAGCTCTTCCAAACCCCCCCCCAAAAAAACATCGCATTATACAGCAATATACAGCAATATACAGCACTGACCTTAGGTAAGAAATGTTTAGGGAGAAAAACAAAAAAGCTACAGAAATGACATTCAAATGAGGCCATCTGAACCTTTGTTGTTGCACAGCAGTGAAAGAGCACCTTTAAAAGGGTTTAGTAGTAAAAATAGCAAATTTTTTTTACAGCATAACCTCCTGATGTTCAAGTAAATATAGCAAATAAAAACATGACCAGTCACATTAATGACTCTGGTGAATTACTTCTTAGAGGTTTGTAATATTCTGTGCCATTCATCTGAAAGACCTGTTGTGCTTTTTTTGTTTTTTTTCCCCCAAGATGAAAAAAAGCAAATATCTACCGTGTCAAATTCCCACTGGAACAAATAATCAAAACGCTACTTAGACAAAACAGCAACTGCAGGAAGAACTGCACCTGACGCCTGTCTCCGTGTCACACTCAATATAAATATGCCCGCTGTCATCAGAAAAATTGCCAAGGAGGCTGTTTCTCCATCACTGTCTTCATTTGAAGGGCATTTTGCTGCCCAAAGGCAAACGCCTAACACACTCTCCAAGCGTGGCGCCCAGCCCCTTTCACAGAGGGCTGGCGGTGCAGCAGACAGGAGAGAGAAGAGCGAGAAATAAGAGAGAGTGAGAGAAAAGCCTTCGTCTCAAAGCAGACCTCACACTGGGTTCTGTCACTACAGATCAAAATCCCCTCAAAGCCATAGATCACTTCCACTATAGTTCACATGTTTCACACTTAGAAACTGTTTACCAGACTCAAAAGAGTTTGCCTGCACAGCACTCACACACGGATATAGCTTAAAAACCAAAGACAGAGCTCACTCGCAAAACAATAACTGCTTTCGATCCCAGAACACTGCACTTAAACATTTATACACTTTGAGGGGACGACTTCTTCGCTGCAAACAAATATTTACATCTATATGCTCAGCCCAGCTGAGTGAGAGGGTTGTGATGCCAGCTCTGCCTACAAGTGAGCTGACTGGCGTGACAAACACAGGAGTGTCTGCTCCTTTTTCTTGTGGAAATACCTGTCAGCGCCTGTCGACTGCTCACGCACACAATGATACATACAGGCATAAACAGCCAGGGACAGTCTGTCTCCTAAAAAGTTCCTTTAGCGTACCTGTGTGAGGCAGCAATACCAACCATCGCACAGTTTTGCGGATAAGTGACAGGCCTATATACGTGTCTGCCGGTGGTTAAGTCGGGGCCTAAAAGAGTGCCGCTTGGCTTAAATACGCCGACGCCGCATTGTGGTGCAGGGAGGAAACCTGTCTTTGGAAAGTCCTTCTGCTTGAGAGAGAAATGTCCCCCCTCATCTCAGATAAGGAGCTGATGAGATAAAACGATAAAGTCAGTGCTTCTCCTGGGTCTTATCTGATGCTGTTATCTGACTGCACAGCACCCACCATCTCGCAATCTTTACACCCTTTAAGCACCTCTCTGAAACACTCACACCAGCATCATCGCAGACACACACACACGCACACGCTCGCCATCCAATGCTCAAACATTCTAAACACCGTACCAGCTTATTGATTACTTTGACACGCTCCCATTGTTGAACAGATGGCACACCTAATATCATGTGAAATGGAACTGTTCTGTGTTATCTCATGGGGAAAGGACATAAAATGACTATTTTCTCACCTTTCGGAAAGACAGAGAGGGAAAAAAAACATCAGGAAAGGGGGAACAGAAGGTGTGCACTTACCTCTATGTCTGTTAGTAGTCTTATCAAACATAAGCATGGCATCATCAACCTGGAAGACATAAGAGGAGTACCGACATTAGCTTAATCTTTTCGGCAAGTACCTCGCATCACCTTCTCCCTATTGAATCGCAGCTCATCTACTCGCAGTAATTGCTCTTAGAATATTTATTTTCACTCCTTTACACTGATTTCTTCCCCAGCACCCCTCTTCCACATAATAAATCGGAGTTCACGCTATGTTGTCGGGTTACCACTTCCATGTCCATCTATAGATTAAAATTTCAGCGATAAAGAAATCCATGCAATCACAGTGGCGTTACATGTTTTCTGGATTAGATGTGGCAAATATGTGAAGAAGTGAAGAGCAGCAATGGGAGAAAAATTAACAAAAACTACCAGAAGAAAAAAGAAAGAAGGAAGAAGAAGAAAAACTGTGTTGACAATATGTTTATTTTGATGAACACTGATGTCCAGTCTTGGGGAGAGGGACAGATACACACATTATACTAAGCGGGTGTGAGACAAATGTGATCCTTCCTCATCTCAGAGCCCCAGCAGCAGCAGCAGCAGCAGCACCATCCACCATAATATCATCCTTCATCATGTCCAATAAAGCCACACACAGACAGGCAGCATTTTTTTTTCACACATCCCCGAAAAACAGATCTCTAGACACACTCTTCTTTCTATAATGCTGATGAAATGCTTAAAAAACAGACTGAGGCATGCTCATTTAGCCTGTGATGTTGTCTAAGAAAAAAAAAAAGAAAAGAAAAAAAGATGGAGGAGTAGAGAGCAGCAGCAGCAGCAGCAGACAGAAACAAAAAGAGGGAGCACTCTGCACCATTCACTCCCTGGTTATGGTCTATAGGTAAGTGTAACTGTACTGAGGAGGCTTAATAGTGTGCAAGTGTGCATCTGTGCTTTTCACGGGAGGGTTACAAAGCTTCGGGAGGAGATGGGAAGAGACAAGAATAGGGGGTCTCACTCAAACCGAACTGTCTGATTGGATAAAGAGAAGTGTCTGGCAGCCAGGCAGACTAGCGCTGGCACGCTGTTCGTGCCACCCTCTTGCCACACATTTGGCACACAAGATGTTGGCACAGCTTGTAGGGCCAAGTTACTCACTGTATGGCTCACAGGCACTTGATTTGCTCCTCCCTAAATTATTTCCAAATTGTCAATTTTAGCAAGCAATACTGATGTGAATCCTCAAGTAACTTATATATGTATACACACACCCAGCGCCTGAGCACCTGAACTGCTGTTTGCCAGACTACCTGAAAAGGAAGGCAGGCAGAGCCTGCAGGTAAATGTTGCGGAAAGGTGGGGCTTATTAAATCCTACAGAGTTGCATCAGTTCTGCAAATTAGTGATAAACAACAGCTGTGACAGAACAAAACAATGGATGTTACGTGTGGTTAAGTTAAGCCAGAGTCATTGCAAGAGGGAGACATGGCAAGTAAAGAATCCTGAATTAAAACGTGGAACTTGTGCAAGGGGTGATATTGTTTAAAATGGCAGGCAGGCATTTCACACTCACTTTCTAAAATAATAATCGCTTGCTTAAGTCTTTACAAAGAGGACAAAAGTTAGACAGGCAGTCTATCTTAAGTACTGTCAGGAAATGCTCAAGTGTGGGTATAAATTCAACAGAGCTGCTGGTACTTGAGCTGGCACTTTTATACCATCACTAACAAAGTTATTATTTTCCCTGGACTATTTCTCTTTGTCAACACAAAAGGGGTAAAAAAAAAAATAATGAAGTTTGCAGTGTCTCTGAAAAATGTGCTATCTGATGACTGTGTGGCGGGAAAATATTACAGGGGGAGTACAAATAAACAGCTGCTGGGCAACATCACCTGCAGCAACAGTTTTCTAAACAGACATTTAAAATGTCACCAAACCTAACGTCTGTCTCATTCCAGCCGATCTAATCAAAATCACATTAAAGTGAGAGGAAACTGGGAAACTGGAACCCATAAGTGCTAACAGCAGCAGTCCACAGGCTAAGTTTAAAGAACCCAAAGAAACTTTTAGACTGTTTAGTGTCTGCACAGCACTGAAAACGAGAGGTAAGAAAACTTCGATTCGGTCCGTTTCTGTAGCTGGAATTCAGCTTGTAGCACCAGAAAGGGTTTCTAATGCCTAAGCATTTGACAGCGTGAAAGCTGCATTGCAGAGCAAAGATGGAATGGCATGTTTACCAACTATGGTAAACGTTTAATTTGACAAGCGTGGCTGACAGCCTGTGATCATTTACATGGGAGACAGAAATTTATAGCATTTGACTTCTGTCATCTAATGTCAGTGATACTGCAAGAGCCAACACAGTCACTAGTCCATGCATCAGTAGAAGTGCAAACAAAAATGGCATATTTATTTGACACTTAAAGAAATACAGGCACATAGAACTTCCCAAAACATTAAATAGAATAGCATTGTATTTTAGTAGTAACACAACATAAATTAACATTAAGACCCTACTATATCAGAGAGTTCAAACATATGCATACAGTGTGAATGACATTACATTCACGTGACCAAACACTTGGCGACAGTGGGGAGGAAGAACTTTCTCCTAATAGGAAAAGACCTCTGGCAGACTTAGTTTAAGGGAGTTTCATCCATCTGGCTTGATCGGTTGGTGAGAAAGAGTTACACTAATAGGAAAAACTACTGGGGCACTTACAGATTATACCTATAGAAGCCGCTCAGCAATGGAAACCTATGCCACGTATTTGTGCTGATGTTAATGGCAGATTTGGTGTGGAACTCTGCAGTTATTGAGCCAGCAGTGCATGGGCGAAATGTATACACTATGTGCCTCAAATCTATAATTTTTAGTCTGCAGTTGATCATGGAATCTTGGTAGTATCACGCTTTAATTCAGCAAGCTTTTTAGAATAACCCATTCTTTCACAAATGTTTGTAAAGACATGGCTAGGTGCATGATATTATATTGAGCCATAGAAACAAACCACTGGTCTACAATGATTTGCTTTAGCTGTGTAATGGTCAAAGCTTGTAAAATCAAGTTAAAACTAAGGCTTCTCTTCCAATTTATACACAGATCAAAAACCTCAGCAAAGATTTGAGCTGTCACTTGAGAAAGCATAATGCCAAAAATGAAATAGACTTTAGACTTGAGAAAATGAATTGTTGATGGTCACAAACCAGGAGATGGACTAAGAAAAACTCTACTTCTGCAGAAGAGACGCCTTCAAGCCATACTGAAGTACGCTAAGGACAACCTGGAGAAAGATTATACATACTGGAAGCACATCCTCCAGTAAGATAAGATGAAACTGGAGATCTTTGGGCAGAGAGACCCAGTAAAACACAGGGGTGGGAGCATTATGCTGTTTGGATGCTTCAGTGCGTCTGGAGCTGGGAATCTAGTCAAGCACGAAGGAACCATGAAGGAAGAAGATTTCAAAAGAAAATCTCAAGCAGTCAGCAGCAAAACTGGGTCTTGGTTGTCACTTTGTCTTCCAACGCAACAATGACCCAAAACATATGCCACTTTTAGTAAAGAAATACTTCCAGAAGACCAAAGTGAATGTTACAGACTGGCTTGTGCAAAGCCCTGACTTGAATCCCACTGAAAATCGATGGGCTGACTGAAGACCAAGATCCATACCAGAGGACCATCAAATCTGGAAGAGCTTGAGAGATTCGTCCTAAGAAGAACGGGCTGGGAGATGTGTGTGAGACTTATTGTAAACTACAACAAATAACTGCAGGCTGTAATCCATCAAAGGAAATGCAAGAAAATGCACAGCTGACTATTAGTATCAGGGAGCTAATAATGTAATGCTGACATTGGTCATTTTGGTGCTTATGGAATAATTGATTTTCTGTGTCCAAAATAAAACTGGGATGTTTGGAGAAGCTGTGTTAAAAATTCCTTGCTCTGTTTAACAGTTTGGGAAATAGTAAAAAAAAAAAAGAAGAAGAAAAAGAAAAAAAGAAATATTTTAACATTTTCATAAGGGGGTTAATAATTCTGTCCTCATCTGTAAGCCTGGATGAGTTATTACAGTTTTGCATTATCTAATTAGTTTTCATTTAATAAGTTTTTGTTTTCAATTTAGTGTCATTTCAAATTCCAAAGTAGGTTTATTTGTTTCCGTTTAGTTTTTATTGTTAGAAAATGTTTCATTTTAGTTTAGTTTTTATTATGCTCACTGTATAATTTGGAGAATTTATGTCAAACATTCAGAAATAAAAATGCAAATACAGTGCTTTTTGAAGACAGCCTAAGCATAGTCATGTAGACATCTCAATAAATATACTAACATTAAAACTTAAAGAGACATCTTGCACTTTTTAATTTGAGTCATTTTTTTTATAGGCAATTTCAGTTAGCTCTCATGTTTTTAAGTCCAGTTTTTTCTTCTCCCATTAACTGTTTTTTTCCCCACACATAGTTTTTGTTTTTTTGTGTCATTTTAGTTAACTGTAACAATCTCGGCTACAATAAGGTGAATAACATACGTCTTTCATCTCTGTCAATAAGTGGATGTAAAGTCTTGAGCACTGCGGTGGGTTGTGTTGTCATGTGGTGCTGTATAAACAAGTGGCCCACAGTTTCATCAGCCATCAGCCACCACGAGCCCTTCATGCAGCATGACATTCAGATATCTGCACTCTAATATTGATAGTATTGCCACCATAAAGCCATTTACAACCTGAGAGCAGAAAGACTGCTACTTTGTAAAATGAAGTGAGGTCTATTAAAGGAAGTGTATTACATAAATGTGTGAACTGTGTTGTTGTGACATTATTAGAAGGACCATCCTGTCAGCGAGACCCATCCAACAAAGAACACAGATTCACAGTGAAGCACTGATGGGCACTTTAACAAAGAATGTGCACATCATGTGAGGGTCACACTCCAGCAGGTCATACTATACACCCCCCCCCCCTCTCTCTCCCTCTCTCTCCCTCTCTCTATGCCACTTGCAGAGTCTATAGAACCATCTCCTGTGCTTCAGGGCTTTTCAATGTAGTTATTCAAGCAGAACACAACTGTGTGCCTCCATCTGATAGAAGGTTAAGGACCTCTTCACTGCTCACAAAAAAAAGCCCGCCACACAGAGGTGAGGCCAGGCTCACCTCAGGGAAGAAATCTTTCTCTGTCCTCCTCCTCCTTCTCTTTCACTCTTCCTTTTCTCCTGGCACAGTGAAAAGAAAGGTTCAAAGGATAATGGCTGTCTTATCACTATGTAAAAAGGGAATGGGAACTCCAGCGAAGTGCCTGGCCTTTTGTGACAATGAAGAAAAGAGCAAAAGTCTATTTCACTGTGGTATATGCACTGGAACAGTCCATGACCGCTTAAGAAGAGGCTGCTGGAAGGCAGTCAGCGGGCAAGAGGCCGGGCAGCTCTTTAACTGAACCTGCAGCAAACACATCTGAACCAAATAACCTCTAACAAAGGGCCAGCAGAAGTATATTATTTATGTCAAGTGTTGGCTTACTAGCAATACACAGCAAGAAGGTAGTGATTTGATACTAGAGCCCTTTCCTCTTTCTGAATCCCATTGTGCAAGCTCTTACACTGTTGCTATTACAAATTGTTCATAATTTCTGTGAATAAAGAACTTCTGCCTGGGTTTTAAAGGCATCGACCAACAGATCACACATTAACTGGTGCACTGGGAGCTTTTACGCATTCACTGTGTTGTCAAACAACAAATCAATGCAAATGCTAGAAGATTAGCATCCTCCTCTGAGTTCTGGAGGACCAGAGGAAATACTTAGTGTCCTTTACAGGTTGTGTGCTTTGATTGATTAGTAGTGTTTACGCAGTATTTAATGCACCTCTGAAAGTTTTATCTACAGCATGCCTTTTGGTTGAAGTTAAAAGATTTTTTTGCTGCAAGTTCTGTCTGTGAAACTATTTATTTTTTCTCTATTGTCAGACCACTGAAGGTAAGTCATCTTCAGAGTAACATGACGGTAAAGCTCTATATCACTCTGCTTCAATAAGCCGAGAAAAAGAGACCTTTTCTGACATATAGCACAAGGTTCAACCTCACACCAAGTACAACCTCTTTGTCTGTGTCAATCCATATGTTTGAACAAGCACAGAAAAATACATGCTAATTCTAGAAAAAAAGAAAAATGTGGTTGAATGATGAATTATGTATCAAAGGACAAACACATCAATAAAGGCTAATGTGCTCTGTTTTTGGACAGGAAAACAGCAGAGGTGCCAGGTGACAGGGGGAGATTTAAGAGCTCTGGAAATGAATTATGACAGCTATTTAGATAGGTGTCAAATGCACATTTACATTCAGCTCATGGCTGAAGGCTAGAGGAGCTTTCCTGCAATTTGGGGGTGACACTGATATAGATCATATCTGATGCCAAAGGAACGAAGGCCTGAGCCACAGATAGTGACCTGAGAGTAGGCTGTGCCTATCCTTTTGTTGCGTCTCTGTCTTTGTACTGGCACCTGGTGCAGTTTTGTGTTGGCTGCACTGGGATACACAGTGGTTTCTTTTCTTGCTTTTATTGCACTTGCTGTGAACTCCATTTTTATCTGAGTGGAAAGAATTGAGCTGTGTGTAGTTATTAGGCAATTTTGGTGTCAGTTTTGGTGTCAAGGATTACTGGGATTTGTGCTCACGCTGCCAACACCAAAGCACTGACTGGGCTATTTGCATCGGTTTACCAGGTGATGCTCAAAATCATTTGTGGCCAATTCAGCATGAAAAAATCCTTCTACAAATGCCTCAAATACAAAAAAAATATCATAGTGCCAATTTTCTATTGGCACAACTCAAAGCAATAAATACAGATCATGTGAACAAGTTTGGCCCTCAATATACCCTACAGTAAGAACGCTTTTCATAAGTAGAACCCTGGTTTAAGCCCTCTTGCTGGCAAGCATCCATTTTTCTCAAGTGTTTCTGACTAAAGGGCCGACTCCCTCCTGTTTCTAGGTGCAGCTGCTTGTAGCCGAACTTGCAGGACAGCCTTGCAGCCGGGTGGGTAAAGGGGGCAAAAAAGAAATCCCTCCATCGATCAGTGATGTATCACATCATTATTATCATTACCGCGATGACAGATAAGGTCATGGTCAAGGAGAAAAACTCCGCTCGTGCTGCCCCTTCATCAACACTCCCCTCGCAGTAGTGCATCTAATATTCTATTACAATGATGGCAATTAACAGAGAAATGATAGCGACCAGTGACAATGGACAAATTTGTGACAACCCTTTCAATTGTTCTTTTGTAGAGGAAATCTATATCATTGTCTGGGAACGTTGAGCTGCAGTGTGCTGCATCCACGCTTGAGCGCTTTTACAAGTGGTAGTTTAACGAGGAGCAGAGGGCAAAATTTTAGCTCCCCATAAGCTCTTGCAATTACACAAGGTGGCAAAAGGGACAGCGTTCTTAAGCGTGAGCCGAGATGGACGATCTATTCTTTCAGCTTCCAACGAGCCAGGGGCCAGGCCAGCTATGTTTAATCTGGTACGCAACCTTTTTCTTTCCCAAAAGGAATATTCCTTATTATAATGGATGAGTGGCAACCCTCCGCAGAAGTGATAAAAATGCACGGCTAGAGTGCAAACTTAACACACACATCACACACATACAGATAGAAAAAGCACAGCGATGTCGGGGTGAAGAGGCGCTTATCTGCTGTCTGCTCTGTCTACCACATTTCTTTCTCTTTTTTCTTTTAAGTAAATATGTCTGTTTCATAGTTTCTCACAGCATAACTTTATTCCTTAACTCTTTTGAAAATAAATAACATTTTTTTTTAGAAATGCCAATTTGCACAGATCTAAAGGGACAAATACTTTGTTCCTGGACAGAAAACACAAGGTGCTGCAAAGCTGCCCTAGCATTAACATATTAATCAGAATCAATCACATGTTTGATTGGCAAATACAAGTCTTACCTGTTACACTATATTCTGTATAATATACAGTGTGACGCAACCGCAGAGCTCCACAAAGGAAACTAGCTGACAGTATACACGCTTCATCTATTATTTTTATACCCACTGCTGAAAAACAGAAGCGACAGACGGATTTGTGTTTTTCAGCATTTATTCCACAGGAATTCTTGTGTACGTAATTATTAATGATATACACCACTGGCGGATTGTCACTGCTTATTCCACTAACTTTCCCTCTTGTTGACATTAACAAAATGGCTTGAGAGAAACAGTTGAGGAGGACAATTCCTCAAATCTGTCAGGATTACATATTTATGAGGTCCCCTGCTCAGCATCCAAGGAGGTCGCTATGGTGATACAAACTGATGTATATTCGAACAATGAACTTTGCTTTGTGTGTCGAGAATGCCTTAGAGCATTGTTGAAATGGTTAGAACAGATCCTACCACGGAGCTCTGAGCAGCTTTCAGATCAGCAAATACACAATTAAAAAGACAGTCATGCTGAGGCCACTCTAATCAATGTACTGTTACAAAGAAATGTAATAAAAGGATGATGGAGTGATGCCTTCAGGAGGCTGTTGTATTGTTAGAGCAGACTGTAGCACTGTTGTGCCACAAAAATATTTTATTAGCACAACTCCACACATCTAGGCTCCCACAAAAAAAAAAAAATGGAGGTAACAATGAGTCATACTCTGACACCCTGTTCTTGTAAATGAACCAAATTTCTATACAAAACAATGTTTTATTCTTAAGTAATCCCAATCATGCACTACAGAAACATAACGCTGTCACCCAGGGAGTCTTGTTTACCTACAATTAAGGAACATTCTTTCTGCGTCCATCCTCCAAACCAACCATCTGTGATACTGAGCAGATTGTATTAAAAGGAAAATAGCCTCAACCTTTCATGAAGGATAAAAGTCAGCTTTCAGACTGGTCTTAAAAGCGGTGTGTTTCTCATTTAAAACAGCCACTGTGACCCCATTACACTGAAGGTAACCTCAGGTTCTCACTTCCTGTGTCAACTAGAGTTCGGTATATTGCTGGGTCTGGCCCTCTGTTTGGCCTCACAGAGGCATGTCCACACACTTGAGCTCAGTATGCTTGAGGAAGTAGGACTTGGTCTCGTCCATCAATCCGCCTGTCTTCCTTTGCCAAGCTGCAGGGAACTACCCATTATGGAGTCATTTTATTAATAGGGCCCCTTTCCTCTCCGCCACACTCTTGCAGAGTGCCTCCTCATTCTGTCAGAATGGAGTATGCCTGCAAGCCACCTCCATGAAACTGCTGCACCAGGGCCCTCCCTCTTTCTCCCATGTGAAAGCTCAGGCTGGGAAATATTATGCTTTCAAGCTAAAATAGTATTTGGAGAGGTGAGCAATCCCTAAGCCCTACAGCAAACAGTTTAACATTGAGGACTTATTTAAAATGATGTCCTTCCTCCTAGAAAGCCAATCAGATTCCTCTTTTAGCAGACACACACATGGACAAAGGCACAAACAAACACACAAAACAAGTTTGACATTCTGCACCCCCCTTTCCCCCCCTCCTTGTAAATATATACTTCAGAGCACCTTTGACCGGAGGGTGTGGAAAGGTCAGAGGATGCAATATAGTTTAGGGAGGCTGAGTGAAAACACATTGCAAAAAGGTTAAAGACATGGCTGGGGAGAGGTTTGTTTAAATTGACTTAATATGAGGAGATTGCAGAAGATGAAAAGGATTGAAGTGGCATTAGGGTACACAACTTCTATTAAATCCATTTGAATACATATTAAGTTCATTCACTTCAAAAACCTTTCCCATATTCCATTCACAGTCTTGTTGCTGATATTTCATTTCATTATTTACTATATTTTGGAATTCAAATATTCAGCCAACGTCCCTTTTACTGTCCCTCTTAAAGTTTTTGCGGTTGCTCTCTCGGTTTTCATTGCAGAAGCAGTAAAGGTGTGCAGACAGTTTATGCCAACATAAAAGCAGCTTCCAATGATTAAACCTTTTTTCAGCACCTTTCTTAGAAGTCCCATTCCCATTCATTTTCAAACATAAAGAGCCTGTTTTAAAACTCTATTATAAATGCCACCTATGCAGATCCAGTTGCTTAAATCAGGCTCACTGTGTTGCTAAAAGAGTATTTAGAACCATTCGAACTTTTAGCACTAGTCAGAATTAGCATGCAGGTAATATGCCAGTGACATGCCTCAGTGACTGACAGAAAAACTGTCTGAGAAACTTTTCACCTTGCTTCCTGATAAGATCTTTATCTAATTGTCTGCATAGTGCAAACTAGAAGGAATACGAATAAAACTGGTATCAATATTTCATAACTGGGCTAAACTGCAGTGAGGCAGCAAAACCTCTGTTTCTTAAAGTTTTATTCTAAATGTAACTGCAGCATACATAACAACATTTACTAATATTTGAGTATAGGCCTAGTTAGACTTTAACTCAGAGTCAATTAAATTTAGTTTCAGTTCAGTTTTATTTATACAGAGCCAAGTCACAACAACAAAACAGCTAGCTTAAACAAACTACCAAAGATAAATCTTACGTTTTGTTTACATGGACTTTTACAGTGTAGGGCCAGAAAAGCTCCAGTACTATTCAATTGTAAAGATGACCAAGTATTTTTCCCACGTCAGTTCAACCATTCCTACAGTTTAAATGAGCCACCACTGACAGCCTGGGTTGTTGTGGAGAAGCAGGGATTGGTGCGATTTGGCGTGTAAGGCGGACTCAGGAGAGGTTTGTTCACATGTTGGTGCCATACCCTACAACAATCTGATGCTGATTAGTGTATCTGATAGCACAGCAACTATTTGAGATTTAAGTTAAACTTGAAGACGTTCAAAGGATGGTTATAGGCCAAAGGACTGCAGTGCTGCTTTTGCCCTCCAGGTAGGGTTGTCCCAGTAGCTCTGATGTCATGAGAAAGCTATGGATTGCAGCATAACTAAGCGAAGGTACCGGATCACCTGATTCAGCCCTAACTATATACTTAATCAAAAAGGAAGGTTTTAATCTAATCTTAAAAGTAAAAGAGAGGTTGTCAGTCTCCCGAATCCAAACTGGGAGTTGGTTCCACAGAAAAGGGGCCTGAAAGCTGAAGGATCTGCCTCCCATTCTACTTTTAAATACCACAGGAACCATTAGTAAGCCAGCAGTCTGGGAGTCAAGTGCTCTATTGCGGTAATATGGTACTATTAGGTATTTAAGATAAAATGGGGCTTGATTATTCAAGAATATCAGACCTAGTTACGAAGCCTGCTATTTCTTTTAATATACACTATTACACTAATAAGTTACTTGCAAGATAGGGTCTTATGTACAGTTTTGATGGGCACATTATTGAAATAAGGCATCTCTTCACCACTGATATGGAGCTGTGAAATGCCGGCTTAACTGAGCTCTTTTCTTCAGTGGAGAAATGACTAGATAGAAATTAACCTAGTCTGAATGAGCGCTTGTCCTTCTCTGTGATAGTGTCTGTTCTTCTTCACATGTGAATCTAAGAGGTGGCCTTGAATTGGAGAGGTCGCTTTTAGTTCACTTTGTTGTGTTTGAGTATACTCAGGAATGCAAAAGGCTTCCACTGTAGCCCTGTGACTGCTTCCGCTTAACTAAAAGACACAGCCAGAAGTGCCTCACATAATAAGCCATTTACTAATTGTGTTAATAACCAGGCGAAAAATAAAATCTCAACAATGGACTATTTTGTGTCCATGAATTAGTGAAAGTGCTCAATGACTGCTCATGAATCCGATCCATAAATCTCTTTTAGGAGACAAGGTGTGTATTATATACTTTGATATTAATAGGTGAACAAGGGGGATAAAATGAACTGCTAGGCTCAAGTGAATAGCATTAATTTCACTCACAATGGCCACCACCCCTAATACCTGCAGTGTTTTACTTAGATTAGGGTTAAGCTTTTTTTTTTCTTTTTTTTTTATAAGACCATTTCAATAATTTGACATTTCTCGCTAGAATGGGAGAGAATGAGTGCCGATAAAAACTTTTTTCCCCTCCTCCTTTTCATGCAAAACACTTTCATCTGTCATTTCATGATAGCCCGTCTCTCTTTGTCAGCATAAATACGGGAGCCCCTATTTGAATATGGTTACACATCCCTCTATTTATTAAAGCTTGGATTAACATGACAGGAAGTTTTGTCTGGGGGCTCTTTAAGATGGCTCAGAGAGGCAATCTGGTGACAGTAATAGGATCCAGCTAATATACTTGACTGATGCTCCTTTCCCAGTGTTATAAAGCAGAACAATGGGAGTGGGGTTCTGGGAGTGAATACATTGTGTTTTGAAACTGTGTGTGTGTAAGTGAGTGTGTGTGTGTGTCTGGGGGGACGAGGGTGCGCTAATCAGGCAGAATACCATCACTTAGCAAATATAAGGGCTGAAGAAATAAAAATACTAAAGGTCACAGAGCAATTCCATCAGGATAAGTATGCTACAATTAAATGAATAGACAAAGGCTCTGACATTAGTGGGAGCTATAATAATGTTTTACTCCAGTGTCTGGGAGTTTGTAGAGATTTGTTAAAGGTTGGCTTTAGAAAATAAACAGAAAATCATTTGATTCCTGCTCTTCGTCCACTGGAGAAACACTCGAGTTGCTATTCTTTCCTCTTTGATGTCAGGTGTTGGGGGAATCCTCCCGTGCAGGCATTTGTTCTTTTTCTTTATTGAACATAGTACTATTTTATTTGTTTGACTTAAAATCTACAAGAAGCCGTATCGCGATAAGTGAGCAGTGGCAATGGCCACTTTTTCATAAGTGTGAACATTTCTCTGCTTTCCCTTCAAATGTCACAGCATAACCTTGGGGGCTCTGAACTGTAAATTTAAGTGTTGTTGTTTATATTCTTGTAGAGCAAGTGATAAATTTGCTAATTAAGAAAGTAATTGGCACATTATTCGCTAATGAAAATTATTAATCATCATTAGGAGAATGCAGGTTTGTGTTTCTGTTTGAGAAAGAGGTGGAAAAGCCATTGTTTGCTTTCAGTTAATCCTGAAGAATATTCAGAGTGCATCAAACATTAATCCCTGTATCCTAAACTGAACTGTGAGCCGAGTGCGTCATACGCCCCTGCTGTTTACCTTATTGTTGTTATTTTCACTTATGCTTTTTATTTTTTTAAACTCTGAGTTGTTTTGTTGTTTGTTGATTCCGAGTTGTGATAGATATTGCTGTCAATATTACTCTGAGAGGCACTTGTTTACAGACCATCTCCATATGTCAGGGAAGCTATGGACGGACCGTGCACGGATACGCATCCACGAGAGTGTATTTCTGTGTGTGTGCTCAGCCTAGATAGGTTAGCGGATCAAACACACATCTGTTTTAGAGATAGAGGGGAATCTGTGCTTCTCCCCCAAACCTCTCAATACTAATTAACGATCCACTGATAGTGGCCAAATGCCAGCTGTCATTAGCGGCCGATGCAGCACAAGTACACAGATGCAGATGTGCACGCCCTCAAAGCTAGATGTGTGGCGGTCACCCTCCACCAGACCACCGTAGGTCTGTGGTTAAGATACATTAACCCTGCAACTCCTCACGCTGCTTCCCAGATACCTCAACAAGCAAGTCCACAGGTTTGAAATCAGCCTGCATGCGATAACATGGAAAAACGATATTAATCTCAACATGCAGCTGTATGTCTGGTCTGTACTGCATGAGAGGTGGTAGTGAGCTGTGCCTGTTAAACAGACAGCACTTACACTGTATTCTTAAAGACGTGAATGACAACCTCAATTCTCGAGTAGCTGTGGACCTTTGACTTCTTCACTGATAGTGCCATTTGCGTGCTCTCAACCAGTGTGCTCGGTAAAAGCATCTGACAGCTATCTTTGATTTTATTTAGCGATGATTTCAGCTATGCCTGTATCTAAAAGGATGTGCCACCCACTCCCTTGTCTCTTGCGTGGTTTCTCTCCGCCTGGATCTGTCACTCTGTGCCTCGGTGACAGGGTCAGATAGAGAGAGCAAAGTGGCGAGAGGTGTGACACTGTGAGCAGATGAGGGTCTACCCGTATGGAGGCCCCCAACATGACACCCATCACGGCTACCCGGACAGCCGCCAGTTGGTCCGAATAATGCCGCCCACGCTGGCTTTGGCAGGGAGTCCAGAAGCCACCGGACCACCAGGCAGCCCTGCTTTTTCTTTCATAATCAGACGGAGCCATCATTAACGTCGATAAGCGTGCCAGAAGAAAGCATTCAAAGACTATTCAAATCCTACTGGAAATTTTGATTATGTGATATTTTGCTACGATTTGTAACCTTCTAGCGTTTACTAAATATTTAATGGGTATGTGTACCTACAATGATAACAGACAGAAAAAACACACCCCCATCCCTCTTTAAATTTTTCCTTGAAAAACCAGAGCAGCCTTGTCTCGTCTCGTCTCTCTTCCCCTCTCCCAGTGCAGCCTGCCTGCCGCCATCTCACGACAGCATCTCTCCATCTCTCACAGCCCTCTGATCTCTGTGTCAACAGGCGACACCAGCAGCTCGCACTAACTCAGCGCGCATCAGCCCATCTGCAAGGCAAAAAACGCCCCCCATCTACACGTGCATTTAACGTATGATGATGGATACAATTAATGGTGGAGTTAGCATATACCGTAAGTGTGTGGCGATGTCTTTACAGCAGACAAGGTACCACTTGAAAGATGCCTTGCTTTGCAATAAAGACAGCTCGTGAACCTTTTCGGCAGATTCTCCACGAGGCTGGGAATTTGCAAGCAGCAGGTAGGAGATCAAAGCTGCTGCTGACATTCTCGGCAAACACAGATTTATTCAACTCATCAAGAATTGTCGCAATGTTTTCTCAGCGGCCTCTTATCGGGGTGTGTACCTTTACTGATGGGGGTTTATTAGTTATCAGCGGGCTAGGTGGGAGGCTGCACGGTTGTCCAGCTCAGGTCCAAACTCATACAGAGGATGTGATGACAGGATCCGAATCGCTCTGTGGTTACTCAGTGGAATTCAAATGCCAATCCCCCTGCCCAGCGCCATCTCCTCTCCCTCTCTCTCGCTCTCTCTTTCATTTGTCATCTCGCCCTCTCTCTTCCCTCCCCTCTCCCCCAGTGTTTGTCAGGGTTGGTGATTAGCTGTCACCCTCTGCAGAAGCAGATAACACCCCACACAGCCCGTTTCCCCTCTGGGAGCATGCACACACGTAAAACAGGGAAACACACAAATACACAAGTGCGCGCACATGCATGCAAACTAAAGGCACTTAAAAACTCTGTCAAATTCAGTCAAAATGGTGATGAGTGTATCACAGTTTTGCATGCATTTACTTCAGGCATTCTCATCTATATAAGCTCCATGGTAACTATGGCTATCGTTCAGATTTTATCATGTTAATCGGTTCCAGTTCTTATTAACTCTGGCTCCAGTTCTTTTATTCTCTACACATTTAGGCTGCCACAAACTGTTATTTGCCACAATCTTTAAAAACATCTCCTATTTTGCCATACACGTGTTAAATGTTGCATCTTTTCATGCTGCTTTACACGGGCTGGAAATACCTGATTTTCAGACATGTGGTTCGGCGTTTTTATCCCATCAGATCCATTTTTCTTACCCTGAATGAATGATTTTTGGCAACACTTTATATTAATCTACTCTTATTCACCATTAACTAGTTGCTTATTAGCATGCATATTAGGAGCCTTTTATATTAATTAGTGATTACAAAACACGTATTATTGCCTTCATTTACAACTAATATGCCATTAATTTTAAGAGTTTTCCCACAATAACTTCCTAATTTTTGACTAATAACTGTCAAAATGCATGTGATGTAAATAATGAGGACCTCAGTGAGTAATGGGGAACATATTCTGTGTTAGATTTGGAGTTATTTGCACATCGAAACTTTTAGTATTTTATTACAAAAGAAAACATTTATTATGGAGAACTGCTATTCTTGCAGCACTGCTTTCTCCTATAAGCCGTATAGTGAGCAACATACACATGGCCTAATATTGTGTTAGTCCCCTTTTTGCTGCCACGACAGCCCTGAACTGTCGAGGTATGGACTCCACTAGACTCCTGAAGGTGTGCTGTGGTATCTGCACCAAGATATTAGCAGCAGATCCTTTAAGTCCTGTAACTTACGAGGTGGGGCCAACATGGATCGGACTTGTTTGTCCTGCACATCCCACACATGCTTGATTTGGAGGTCAAGTCAACACCTAAAACTCATTGTTGTTGCACTCCTCAAACCATTCCTAAACCATTTTTGCTTTGTGGCAGGCCACATTATGCTCCTGAAAGCCATCGGGGAATACCATTACCATGAAAGGTGTACATGGTCTGCAGCAATGCTTAAGTTGGTGGTACATGTCAAAGTAACATTTATATGAATGACAGGACACCAAGGTTTCATAGCAGAACATTACCAAAAGCATCAACGTGCCTCTGGGAGCTCATCTTCTTCCCATAGTGCATCCTGGTGCCAGCTGTTTCCCAGGTAAGTGACACACACGAACACATCCATCCACGTGATGTAAAACAAAATAAGTTACTAAGCCACCTTTTTCCATTGTTCTGGTTCTGATGATTCTGATTCTATGCCCATTGTTGGTGCTTTCCGCAGTAGACAGGGGTCAGAATGGGTACCCCGACTGGTCTGCATCTATGCAGCCAGATATCCAACAAATTGTGATGCACTGTGTATTCTGACACCTTTCTATCAGAACCAGCATCAACTTTTTTCTGTGGTGGCTCATCTGTTGGGCTGGACCACATGGGCCAGCCTTCGCTCCCCATGTACATCAGTGAGCCTTGGCCGCCTATGACCCTGTCACTGGTTCACTACTGTTCCTCCCATGGACCAGAGATAATCAGTCTTCTTCACTTCACCTGTCAGTGGTCACAGAGTTATGCCTGATTGGTGTAAATGATCCATACCTATACATTGCAGCTGCTGTTTTTTTTAGCCAGAAACAGGACAGGCAGGGAACTGAAGCAGCTCTATCAACTAGGGCACAACACATATATTTAGATTGTAATTAATGTACAACAACTGCTGGGGGCGGTTGCTGCTCTGGAGATACAAAGGGTTTGTCCACCAATCAGAGGGTCAGTGGTTTGATGCCTGGCTCCTCCAATTTGCATGTTGAATCCTTAGGCAAGATTCAACCCCTTCATTGGAGAGTGTGTGTGTGCGTGTGTGTGTGTGACAGTTAGAAAGTGCTTAAAGGCACCAATTAAATCCCTGCATGAATATGTGTGTGGATGTGTTAATGTGGCTTGTAGTGAAAAACGTTTTGAATTCTTAGAGTAAAAAAGCACTATATGTGTAACAGATCATTTACCATTAACAGCTTTATTTACTTACAATCAGTAAACACTAATTAGGAGATTTCTGAATGAATTTTCTGAGTTAGAACTGCTTATGCAGAATTTGGCATTAATAAGTACTTTGTAAGTTTGAATAAACATCTGAATGTAAGTATTTGTGTCACCTGTCCACATCAGTGTATACACTGACCACATACACTGTTAAATATGTGTAAACTAATGTTAGAATTCACTTTAGGCCACCATTGATGCATGGACAGTGGACAACAGGCCCAAACCTTCTTCCTCTTTTTTAAATGATAAGTTATGATGAGTATTTTTTTTTAAACCTTCAGTTTTTATAATTGTTAAATAGGTTCCAACTGAGAAAAAGTTTTCAACAGCCAACCGTGGAGGTATATAACGCACAGGAGTAATAATATTACATTTAAAGCGAGCGCGCAAAGTAACTGTGCCATCGAGCAAAACCAAAAAACTACAACATTTCCCCCTCAGTCTATCCACCATCTTTTCATTACACCCTGATCAACTTGTGTCAGAATATACTTTGACTAAAAGTTGAAAGTGGCTCATTAGCAGAAGTCGTGAATCCATCAACTTCCTGCACACTGACAGATCTCTCTGCAACTCTATTTTCACAACTCCAGCTGTAGGGTTGCAGACAAGCACAGTGGGTTGTGTTGTACAGTAGCAGTGGAAAGGCTGTCTTCTGCATTAATGTTAGAAGCCACACATCAAGCTTCCAGCCTAAATGTCCACGACTCTAACTGCAACCCACAGAGTCGAATTTGGAAAATTCAATAAAAGGGTGAGGCAATGGCATGTATATTTAATCATCTCTGCCCCTCACTTATATACATCTTTGTTTTACAAACAAGTTAATGATTCCTTACAAATTTCAGCAGGACACACAAGAAGTGCCCAAATCAACCAATCAATAAATAACTAAAGATGTGCTGAGTCTGACCAACCCCTATGCATCTAGTATTTGCAAACACACAGAGCTCAGATGACTAAGGGTTGCTATTTTGGAACCAAACATGGAGAGCCAGACAGTATTCCTCCAGTGTTACTCCGGGTAACATGTGCCCTTTCCATCCAGGCGACAGGTGGAGCATTAGTTGCATGGGTGCACGCACGGATCACGTGGTATCCTTATTGTTTACACATATGTATATTGACACACATATTCTGGATTAGCAGTGTTGTCAGCAACAGTATGACACATATTTTTAATTTAACAAAAATGGAACAATATTTAAATGAAGTTCAAAAATTAAAGAAAAAAAAATACCAGTAGTGCAGTTTTACATTGTTGCCTCTGGAAAGGACAAAGAAGACATGCGTTTTCAATAAACGTGTGCAAGCAACAGCACTCAGTAGGTTCTAAAGACCAACCAATGTCTGAAAAGAACCCGCTCTGATCTACACTGACTTTTCAAGGACTGCTTTGGGCCTGAGGTCTGTCGTAATTTCAAACCGGCTCCTGTGCTGCCTGGCTAAGCTGTTGCTGTGGAGCTTCAAGCTGATGCGAATGCAACCAGAAGCCACATCCATTCAAAGCCTCCTGTGTGACACCTCTACTGAACACAGCAGTATGCTTTTTATTATTTAATAGGAAACAGAAGGACTCTGATTTAACACCAAAGCAAATATAACCCTGGCACGCAGAATAATTCAACATTAGGTGTATTATGTTTCGTTTGATCAAGAGGCTGGGCAGCAGGGCTCGAGCTTTCCAGTCCCGTCTCACAAACAATATGACAGGCTCGACTTCAAATTAATATAGCAGGATAGGATCACCTGGCCTTCTTCTCTCCGCCTATCATCTCGGCTGTCACGGTACAAAGAAGGATTGAAATGTAGCAGATAAATATACTACGACATGGCTTTATCTGCTGCCCCTAAGCAGCTTTACTCAAAGGAAAGCTCAAACAATGTCGGCTAATCATAACATTTTAAGAGTCAATGTGCCATCTCGAAATTGTCAAGAACGGGAGGTGTTTTCATAGGAGATGACAAACCTGTTATGGAGCATAATAGAAACGTAGGGTAGCAGAGGAGCAAAGGGGCCGAAGTGGTGATGAAACAGAGAGAGAGCGAGAGAGGCAGAGAGAGCACAGTAAAGACAGCAAGACAAATACGGCCCGGGAAAGACGTGTGAGATCATGGCCCCTGCTTCTGTGTACATATGGTGAAACGTGCTGGAGCAGAGAAAGACCAACACATTGAGATAAGCTCCTTTGCTCAGGCTTCCTTTTAAGGGTGATTTGGCAGCTTGGCCTCACGTCTGTTGGCAGGCGGCAATGTCTGCCCCAAATCATCCGCTGATCGCCGAATTACAACGTGCCTTCTTTTTAAATTTCCATTTAACGCTATTGGATAACTTGCCGAGGTGCTCGTAACACATTACTGCAACAGGAGCACACAACTTGATGTTCAGCTCACCGGCTTTACAGCAGTGAATTCAGACTTTATAGGCCTGAATCTCAGCTCAAATACATTTAGCAATAGTCCTTATGTTTTTTTTTCTATTAAAGTTACATTTGTATTGTGTTTTATGATTAGTCAGTAATCAGTCTGTTCTCTCCTCAGTTTGTTCCATTTTGGGCCTCTGAGCACTGCGTTTTCTCAGCACATTCAGGAAGTGATGCATTTACCATATTCGGTAACTACGTCAATGAAATTACTTTACAGTCAGCAGACTATATTTATAGTAGATGCACTGTATGGCAGAAGCAGCTCCACAGGGGTGTCTCCATTGGTGTGCCAGAGCAATATCACACGTACTTTCAGTGCCAGTTCTTTTTTTTTTCTTTTTAAAGTGAGACAGCCGTTTCGTTGATCCTGTTTCACTTCAAGTGAATTTTAAAATTCACTTAAAATGCGATTATACAAATGTGATGAATGTGCTCTCCGTCCATCACACCTTCGTGATAACTTCTCATCAAAAGCCGGCCGAGGGCACCTGGCATCGATGCCCCCACCTAAACAATATGTAACTAAGGAATACAGACTCCGCTGACAGGAATGAAGTGTGACTGTGACCAGACAGGAAAATAATCTACGTAATCCAGATCGAAGCCCTAAAGGCTTTTATAGATCGACAGCATAGATTTTCTCTCTGTCTCCATTTCTACCTGGGCTTAGGTTTAATTCAACTCAATTAAATCAACCCATGAGCCCGGGAGTTCGCAGAGAAAGCAATCATTCATCTTTGTGGTGAGCCACTTCATCGGGGGCCCCCGAAAAGCGACCCCTACTCTGCTCTTTCTCCACAGACGCCATTAGGGCACTCAATATAATTTCAGCCATGCCAGCTCTGTTATAATTACAGCAGTTGACATCTAACAAACAGCTCTTTATGGATGTCCTGGCCTCAATATTACTTTAACAAATCTGATCATTTTCTTTGTGGTTTGCTGTTGTGTGTGCACTTTTCCATTTCCAGCAATCAATTAGGTGGCCGGGTAGCTTTTGCATTAAAAACAAGAAATAACAAAAACAAAAAAAAAAACAAGAAAAAAAGAGTTAACATGCTTATCTTTCAATGTGCAGTGTGAAATTGGGGGGAAAAAAAGTTATCCGTGATACAGAAACACACCCTGAGGTAAATTTGTTATCTACACTGCACACCACAGCTTTAATGTAAGACAATCAACACAACAATCAACAGCTATAAGGGATTGTCCTTGAGTGACTGCCACAGAAACCTCCCCCCCACCCCATGGTGACTGAGCTGTCACACAGCTGCTTACATGCACGCCCATTCAACAGATACATATTTCATGAGCTATGGTAAACACACGGCTCTCGCCAATGCCAATCTAGCATTGAATAATACATTCGCAGCAGATCGGCTAATGAATTGAGAGCTTGCCCGAGTAAAAAGAAGAAAGCAAATAACCAATACTCAAAGTGGAAATAGAATTAATGAGCGGTTGTGAATACTCAAACACTCTGTCGTGGATGCGCCTCTAAAAGCGAGGCCATTTCGCTCCCGCGCCTAACCTTTGTCTCTGGTCAAAGTTCTACGTTAATGAATGCAGGAGAGGTTTCATAGTCTTCTCTATGAATGTGCATTTCACAGATGTGTAAATGATGCGACGTGAGACGCTGCGAGTGAAGCTTTGATCTGCTATTCCGCAAGCCAGGTTCTACAACAAAAGGCGAGGAAATCCTGAGCTCAGACAAGGCCTGTGTAATCTAGTAGAACCTCTCTCTATGTCTGATCCTCCTTTGCTCTGCTGGCCGTCTCAGCAATCAATCCAGCTGCATAAACTCAGATCTGCCCCATTGGTAAGAACATGGAACCTCCTACTCCTGGCCATATGGGGTGACCGAGGATATATACATTTAAAAGCCTTTGCAACTGTACACATGAAAAAAAATGAGTCCCATTTTCCAAAGGTGCAGTAGGGCCATTTCTGACTTTGCATACCATAAAAATATTATGGTTATTATTGTTAACACTGGGACTTAAAAAGGCAATTATGTAAATTACGTGTCAAAACTACAGGGAGGAAAAAATCAATAGCACAAACTTTGTGTTCATTCTGTAATTCAATTATTTTTTCCTGACTAAACTTGACATGTACCTGAAGGCTGTTTAATCCAGAAAACTACACGGGAATGAAAATGAACTGGATCCTGAAGTAGAACTACTTTTTTGCAAGGAACAACACAGAGTCAGAGGTAAGGAGAAAAAAAAAGATACTCGACACTGTGTCAAATCCTGAGCAGGATCAATAGTCTTTTGAGTTGTGGAATCAGCACCCAACTGGGATTGCTTGCTACTTGTTCTCAGCATGGAGCCCACTGATGTCTATGCACCTCTAAGGGGATCCCCAGGCAGTTGCCTACAACTTACAACAATGAAAGAATCTGAATTGTTTTCTGATGTTTCATTTTCTTATCTAATATTGCTTGTGAAAAGTGCTTTTTCCCCTTTTTTCTTATATATAGTTATACATAATATTTATTGCCTTTATTTGATAAAATACCATAGCAGGAAAAGTGAGGATGTGGAGCTGGGTCCAGATTCAAACCACAGATATTGCACCTTAATGTCAAGAGACTAGCGTGGCCAATAAATTCCAGTTTCTAATATAATGTAACAGAGTAGCTTTATAGTAGCTAAATACAAAACCCTTTCCTTTAGGGAACTGGCCTACATTTTTTAATGGCTTGCATTAAATACTAAGAGAATGACGTTAGACGTTGTACTTAGGTTTGAGGATTAGCTTCGAAAACAGCCAGGATATATAATGAAGTCGGAACGCTTACACGCTCAAGAGCTTCTCTGCACTGCTCTGCCTACCCCACAAACCGGCTGTTTTCACAGAAGCATGAAAGGTGGCCAGAGTTTTGCTGCAAATGCATCAAACCAAACCTAACCACTGTGTCAGATCTTCCACCCCAGAGTGGGTAAAAGGGCACTGAGAAAAAAATCCGGGAAATGAACAATTTCATAGGGGAACACCCATCCTCATCAAGACTGCTGTGACCCTAAGCAAAGGGCGTATACAGTAGAGGGGAGAAGTGGAGGCTGCTTGTCTATCAGCTACACAAACACCTTCATTAAGGTGGGAGGAAAGGGAAGCCTAGAGGTGTACTGTGGTCTGTGTCTGGGTAAAGCTGGGCCAGTTTAGACAAAAGAGCAGGAGCCGTGGCCGGCGAGCAGACCGGCCGACTGCACGGCAAGTCTCCGCGGGTGTCTGACGAAATTAATTAGGAGAGTGAAAGGAAAATGTCTGTCAGATCACAGATCACGTCGTGAAAAATATCTTCCCCTGCTGTGATCTATTGATTGCCATTAAATGTTCCAGCTGCCACCCTATAAAATATTAATATTTAAAATCTGACAGCTATAAAGTGAATTTCAGCTTTTTTTCCCCTTACCTAAATAACAGCTGTCTGAAAGAACATCATTAAGCACAGGAATCCAATGCACTTCCAGCGAAGAGAAAGGAAACACCACGTTTCTGCTCATAGCCGCACTCTTGCCACGTCTCTCTCTCTCTCTCTCTCTCTCTCTCTCTCTCCCTCTCTCTCTCCCTCTCTCGAGCCTCCTTCATTTTAACTCACGTTGCACCAGAGGCTGCAACAGCTAATTCTATCACTCCAGTTTAAGTGGACAGACTCTCATCCCGATGGGCTCGAGGGAGGAAAGGAGGGGTGGACCATTCATTAGTCACTAGAGATATAGGAGTATTTAAACAACTTTAGCGTAATGTCACAGCTTAATGCCTGGTTGGCAAAATTCGCCAACAGGCTCGATGTGAACATGTTCCGGTTCTGCACGTGAGCCGACAGGATGGCACACCGCTGGCCCAGTCGGGCTGCAGGGCCCTGCTGTTAACATTACAATGTGTAGTGGAGCGGAACAAAGCGGAGCAGGGTTTCATCTCACCGTACTGGTGCGGTTTTCCCAGCACGTTGTGGTCAATGTGATGATAACACACACAAGGCAATCAATATAAGTTCAAAAATGCCCTGCAATTAGAGCTATGGGGTATTAGTGTTTTCATAACACTCCTATTATATATTCATATTCTCTATCAGGGTTGGTAATCACTTGTCTCAAACAGTTTAATTACAGCTTGGCAATGACTACTTAACGTGATTAGATGTTATACCTTATTGTTGCGTGTGGCATATTACATCAATTATATTAAAGAGTTATTATTTTCATGAGGGCGCGGTGCTTGCGTATGATACAGGATGCAGTGAAGGCTGAGTGACAGGGACTTCTTAAAGACTTAATTTTACAAATAAAGTAATCAATATAAGCTACTGCACATCACGTCTCACCACACAGTGAGCAGTAAGGTCTTTTGCATAATTGCAATAAAAAAGTGTATTGGCCTGACTGATTGAATTCAGTCTTGGTAATTGCAGCATAAACAATGTAGTTGACTGTCACAGCAACTGTGCCACTAGGCTGTCAACAATCCAGATATTTTTCTGGTGTCTACTAGCATATCATGCAGATCCACAGCCTGCCGTGTAATGAGTATAATTACATGGTGCGCATGTGTTACCTGTGGAGCACACACACACACACACACACACACCCTCTCCCACACACATGTGGAACACTATTTTCCATTCCTATGACCTGTCACTCAAAATCAACCCTGATGGAAAAAAGATTCCCAGCTATTCCATGGCGCCACAGTAAAAATGTTCATCTCTTCCCCATCCCACAATAAAAAAAAAAGTAAAGAGCCTGCATCATGTAATAGCCAGCGAGATCCCTGTTGATGCTGCTGTCCATCAATATGACCACCCATTCTCTCGGCCCAACCCCCACCATTTGATCGACATTAACTCTGCAGCTGCCCACCAAGCGCCTCCCTGCATTCTCAATCTTTCTTTCTCGCCCCAGTTACTCTTCCTCTCTACCAGAAGATGCACCACATGCTTCCAGGCAAAGTCAATGTCTGCCTCTTGTCTCCCTCGTGCTGCCCGTATCCAGTACGCTGCTCCTGTTCCTCACTGTAGTGTCTCGCACACATCTAAGACATATCCGAGTTGTAAATAGAGTGGAGCTTAAATGACAACAGCCTTGCTTTTGTAGGGATTTAGGGAGGGAAGGGGAAAAAAGGAGCTGATTTGTGCAAAAGACTGCTGGCGAAGATAAAATGTTAGGCTTTGGATCTAAATTCCACATGAATGCCTTTCCCTTTAGTGTGCATTATGATGGCAATGGACCATATCATAGTATTTGTTTTGCTTTAGAGCTGTCCCCTGTGATTTATGTTCCCCGAGTGCAAATATTTCATGTCACTATACAAGCAATGTTTCTGTCATAGAGAACGTAGGGGGTATTCGGGGGCTGAATACGAGAGATTTGTGTACATGTGGCCCTGTGTGTGTGTGTGTGTTTGTGTGTGTGGGCCAGTGGCAAGGCACATGTGGCAGTGCCAGTGTGTGACCGCAGGCCCCCCTGGCTGGGGAGCAGCGCCTGGAAAGGTTACCCAGCAGAGTGGCTTTTGTATGGTAATGTGACCTCCAGCTCCCTAAGGAGTCCCAACACCTGCCCAGCACCCCCGCCAACCTCACATCCTCAACATGGTAACTGTTTTTCCTCCATCTGACTCCTGCTCTGCTCTTGCTTTGTAGTGCAATTATTGTGAATATCTGCATCACGGTTGTATCACATAAATACAACAGTTATATGTCTGTGTTCAGCTTAACACCCGCTCCAACTTTAATATTAGCTGCGTAGTTACCGTCAACTTTAGGCATAGGCTGAGGAAAAACTCAGTAGCAATATGCATGCAGACAGGCTGACACCCCCCTAGACCTACAGACAACTGGCTGAGCATAGAGAGAGGGGCTCTAAAGCAATTATAGCAAATTAAATGAATGCCCCCAAGTTAAATAGTGTTAATAGTGTTCAGGGAGACAAATTTGAGATGCAACGCACAGTGTGATGGCAAGATCCACTTGGATTGCTGAGTAGCAAACGGTAGCATTAATTATATTCAAACCCTTTTAACAGAGAATCAATTCATGGCATGCGGTGACAGGTTGTTCGCTTTGGAAATGGACTGAAAAGCTTTAAGCATCAAACTAATTTTTGGTGACACCAAAGTTAGCTCGCGTTATGTAGTGGCGAAGAAAGTGAGAGATGAAGAAGTGGTACCTGTGAATTGTTTCGTCCTGGACAGAGTGAAAAAACAATGAAAGAACTACCAACTAGTGACACTTTCACAGAGCTGCTCCATGACTCAAGATGACAAGTGATGAAAATGTAGAATAACATATGCTGTCAGGCATGAGAAGATGAAAAGATTTCATTCCCAACAGTTTCTGAGAGATGTGCTGATGTAAAAAAAAGAAGAAGAAAAAAACGAGGGGGGGAGTATTGACTGAAAAACTGTGGTGATAATAGTGCTTTTTCTCAATGCAGTATTTTAACCCAAACTCGAACAGGCATTCAGGATATTGACGATGCGCTGCACACTAAAACACACCCACTGTGGTTCGTGTCCTCTCTCTAACACCAGCTGATCCTAACAAAAGTCCTCTCTATCCTTCTGTTTAAGGTCTCAAAGCTGCTACGTTTGTGTGAGGTGTCCAACTACGAATCTCTGTGCCTGAGGCGGCCCACCTACTGAACTCACTTCTACATCCTCTCCCCTGCCAACCCACCCCTCTCATTCCACTCACATTGATCTTTTATAAGCGGTACGTTTTTACTGGCTGTGGTTTTCCCCCTTATTAAATGCACATTTCAGCATTGTCGTTAAATACGACACGAAGCCACACACTGTATATATGTGTCATGCAATAACGCGTTCTCCTGCTACACTTTTGTCTATTTATTTATCCATTTAAAAAACTTAATTATGAATGAATGTCACGTTGAATAATTCATGTGCACCCCGGTGCTGCGAATAAATGGCGAGTACACCTTTGCTTCCTCCCCTTCAGTGTTCCTTCAACCCTTTTAGTAGCACCAAGCACTACTGTAGGTTATTGGTCTTTCTTCCCCTCTGGGGGGTTCTTACGCACTTAGTTCTTATTAAAATCCCTCTGGCATATGAACACCCCCCCCAAATGACACATGCACGCTCAAACACACACCTACATACACATACAGATACACACACACGCACACACACATACGAACCAAGGACCGTCTGCTGGTACAAACCATTTATTAAAGCTCCTGTGAAGGTCCTGGCAGTCAGCCAGAGGGAGACATGACTTTGGATCCCATTCATGTCCACATCAGCAGAGTAAAATGTTTCTAGGTGTTGATCCATGACAGCCATTATTGCTGCAATCCAGTTTTATCACTGTCAAATTCTACAAAAGAGAAAATAAGCCCTTTTTCTGCACTTTAACAGATTGTCAATACAGTTCAACCAATCCAAACAGCTGCTGAGGGAGTTTATTTACTTTTGAAGATCTGTTTTGAATAGGGAGGGGAGGGAATCCACCCCCGTGTCATTTTCTCTCACTACAGGCCCACAGACAATCAGAAATGGTTTAATATTATGGAAAAAATGCAAGCTTTTAACAGATGCAGAGCACAGTATGCAATGATTCGTTACTCAACAATGTTTGCAGGGACATACAGTCAGGTCCATAAATATTGGGACATTGACACAATTCTAACATTTTTGGCTCCATACACCACCACAATGGATTCCAAATGAAACGAACTAGATGTGCTTTAACTGTAGACTGTCAGCTTTTATTTGAGGGTATTTACATCCAAATCAGGTGAACGGTGTAGGAATTACAACAGTTTGCAAATGCGCCTCCCACTTATTAAGGGACCAAAAGTAATGGGACAATTGGCTTCTCAGCTGTTCCATGGCAAGGTGTGTGTTATTCCCTCATTACCCCAATTACAATGAGCAGAAAAAAGGTCCAGAGTTCATTTCAAGTGTGCTGTTTGCATTTGGAACCTGTTGCTGTCAACTGCCAAGATGAGATCCAAAGAGCTGTCACTATCAGTGAAGCAAGCCATCATTAGGCTGAAGAAACAAAACAAACCCATCAGAGAGATAGCACAAACATTAGGCGTGGCCAAAACAACTGTTTGGAACATTCTCAAAAAGAAGGAATGCACCGGTAAACTCAGCAACACCAAAAGATCCGGAGGACCACGGAAAACAACTGTGGTGGATGACCGAAGAATCTTTTCCCTGGTGAAGAAAACACCCTTCACAACAGTTGGCCAGATCAAGAACACTCTCCAGGAGGTTGGTGTATGTGTGTCAAAGTCAACAATCAAGAGAAGACTCCACCAGTGTGAATACAGAGGGTTCACCACAAGATGTAAACCACTGGTGAGCCCCCAGAACAGGAAGGCCAGATTAGAGTTTGCCAAACGACATCTAAAAAAGCCTTCACAGTTCTGGAACAACATCCTATGGACAGACGAGACCAAGATCAACGTACCAGAGTGATGGGAAGAGAAGAGTATGGAGAAGGAAAGGAAGTGCTCATGATCCTAAGCATACCACCTCATCAGTGAAGCATGGTGCTGGAAGTGTCATGGCGTGGGCATGTATGGCTGCCAGTGGAACTGGTTCTCTTGTATTTATTGATGATGTGACTGCTGACAAAAGCAGCACGATGAATTCTGAAGTGTTTCGGGCAATAATATCTGCTCATATTCAGCCAAATGCTTCTAAACTCTTTGGACGGCACTTCACAGTGCAGATGGAAGCAACCAAAGAGTTTTTGAAGGGAAAGAAGTGGACTGTTTTGCAATGGCCAAGTCAATCACCTGACCTGAATCCGATTGAGCATGCATTTCACTTGCTGAATACAAAACTGAAGGGAAAATGCCCCAAGAATAAGCAGGAACTGAAGACGGTTGCAGTAGAGGCCTGGCAGAGTATCACCAGGGATGAAACCCAGAGTCTGGTGATGTCTATGTGTTCCAGACTTCAGGCTGTGATTGACTGCAAAGGATTTGCATCCAAGTATTAAAAAATGAAAGTTTGATTTATGGTTCTTATTCTGTCCCATTACTTTTGGTCCCTTAAGAAGTGGGAGGCACATATGCAAACTGTTGTAATTCCTACACCGTTCACCTGATTTGGATGTAAATACCCTCAAATAAAAGCTGACAGTCTGCAGTTAAAACACATCTCGTTCGTTTCATTTGGAATCCATTGTGGTGGTGTATGGAGCCAAAAATGTTAGAACTGTGTCGATGTCCCAATATTTATGGACCTGACTGTATATAACATTTGCTGCAAATCTGTGTTAATTCTGACAGACATTTCTGATTTAGTTATAGTCATAGTCTTTTGACTAAAACATCAATGAATTTTAGTCACAATTTAGGCATCTAAAGTAGCAGTTTTAGTCTAGTTTCAATCAACTAAAAGTCTAAATCCAGGACTAAATCCAAAGTTGATTCAGTTGACTACAATATAAAATGTAAAAGACTGTTGTGTCTTTAACCAGTGAGAGTTGCTTGATGTGGCTTACAAAGTTGATGTTTTGCGGTGTTTTCAAGAGAAACAGGGAGGTAGTTACCTTCCCATTTCACAGCTTTTGAGCTAGCTAGCCAGTGTTTTTGATAATCCTTGACATTTTCCAGTTTGACGTCCTCCTTAGTATAAAATTAATGTGGTGCTACTTATTCACATGCTATTTTTGCAAGGCCAACAATGCAAAACCGATGAAGACATCAACACTGGGAAAAAGAAAGAGTAGTAGCAATGTCGTAATCAAAGACCATGGAAGGCTATTGGAATTTAGCAATCTGGCTCAACACCAGAAAAAATAACCACAACAGCAGACTTGCAGTTACGAAGAAAATGTTATATAATTATGGAGACAAGTTAAAAAGAGAAATTGGCGTATGTATTTTTATCTGATAAAGTTAAAACATACCGTATTTTTTGGACTATAAGGCGCACTTAAAATCCTTTAATTTTCTCAAAAATTGACAGTGCGTCTTAATTCTGGTTGTGCTTACTGACCTTGAACCAATTTCATATGGTACACGGCGCTCAAAAATCTGTCAAAATGTTTTAGTACGACTTTGGTAAGCTACAAAGCCCCACCGCTTGATGGACTGTCTAGCATTACGGCTACCATAGTCAGAAGCCTCGTGGAGTAATACGTACTGAACAGCTAAGTAACAGCAAAGAGACTGACTCGGATAATGACGAGGGGATCCGGGCATGCTCGATGCCGAAATCGCCCAACTGTTAAACTCGCTGAAAAAGTGAGTGTATTGTTCTGCATTTTATGTGTTACAACTGAACAGTGTTGAGAGTTATTGTGAATGTTTTGAATAAAGTTTGACTTATCGGACTGTTTTGTTTCACTTAATGCACCTTATAATCTGATGCGCCTTATGTATGAAAATAGACCAGTTCATTGATATTGCGCTTTATAATCCGGTGCGCCTTATAGTCCAAAAAACACGGTATTGGATAATGATGTAAGTACGTGACATTTACTTTTTAATATAAATCCATCACACTTGCTTTTCTTTGGTAAGGTAAAACATTTGATTTGATTATCTGTACCTCTTTCCAACACGAGAACACTTTACTTTCAGAGTTGCTTAACTAAGTTGTTTAACATACTGCAATTTAGAGGAAATGAAGTTGAATAACTTATTTTATTGTTAAAATAATATTTTGAATTGAGGAAATTTAAATTTTGCTTATATATGCTGTCAGTTGTAACACAATTTTACACCCCAATGGAGTAATTAAAAACACATTTCCTAATTTTTGCCTCTTACGGGGTATTTTTTCCTTCTTTATTAACAGTGTTGGGGAGTAACGGAATACATGTACCGCCGTTACGTATTTAAAATACAAAATATGAGTAACTGTATTCCATTACAGTTACCGTTTAAAAAGGTGGTATTTAGAATACAGTTACTTTGTTGAAATAAATGGATCACACGGCGGTACTTTCCTGTTTTATATTGTGGTGGGTCAGGACTGTTTGGGTTTTGTTTGACAGCTACGTTCTGTTGTTCCAGGCGGCAGCGTTACGGTTGCCATGGTTACAGGGCGACGCTCTCTCTCTCTGCGACTGTGTGTTTCCTGGGTGAGAGAACGCCTTGTTGTTGTTGTGCTAAGCTAATAGGCAGAATGCTACAGGCATAGCTCTAAAGAATGTAGCCTCATGGGCAGTGTAGTCCGTGTTGCAGGGAGAATGGACTGCCACACACGTTATGTGTCTTTGAGCAAAAGGAGGGAGAAAAAGGATAGTGGAAAAGTACGAGCTGTCATCGAGCAAAAACGGGAGTTGGAAGCATGTAAATATAATAATAACCACTGCAGCCAAGAAGAGTGCCTGACGAGCCCAGTTGTAAGTGCGCATAAGACTCGACTGTACACTTTGTTCGTGTTTTCCTCCAAAAACAATAAGTTCCGTTGGAGCAGTCTTTCAACGCTTCTCTCTGTCTCTCGCAAGCAAAGTTGACCCACACAACAAAGTAAAGCTATTTTTCGGCTACGAGCCCGACACGGAACCCGACGTATTAGTCAGAGGTCCCTTTACTATGGTTCGGAGCCGCGAACCTTCAGTAATAGTAATAAATCACACCAATCACACCAATAAATCACACTCTCATTGAGTAACGTAACGGAATATGTTACAGAATACATTTTGGGGCATGTATTCTGTAATCTGTAACGGAATACATTTTAAAAGTAACCTTCCCAACACTGTTTATTTATAGCATCGCAATATATTTTGGAAGATTGTCTTGTGTGAAGATTGTGTTGTGATACCTTTGTTATCAGGGACAACACATTGTGATACTATAGTATTGTGATTTATGCTGTGTTTCCCAGTCCTAATTGTAAGGCAACCTTACAACCTATTTCATTAGTGTCAGCTGAGGTGTCTAAACCAGTATTAAAAAGGAATATGGCTCGCCTTATCTGAAACACACAAAACACCAGACACCACCGTGTTTCAGGAATTACTTGTTGCATCTGCCACCAGCTCTCTCTCTCTCTCTCTCACACACATGCCAGCATTCAGAAAAACACACACACCAAAAGAAAGCAATGGCAAATCTCCACGCATAAACATTCTTAATAAGAAAATGTTTAACCCAAAGAAGTCCACAGCTCATACAGCCAGTCCCATCAACTACCTCCACTCTGCACTCTGAAAAGATACAACCTTGCTCTGTGCTCACATGCCATGCAGAAAAAGTGCAAAGTGGTCTGAAGTTTGCTGTGTCATCAACATACATTATTACCGCGGGTGACATCAGGTAATACCATCAATTTATTCTTTATTCACTGACAGCCATATATCGTATTTAATTTAAAATTGCAGAGAGGAAGCGATTGTGCAGGGGTGAAGTAATCATATGGAGCATGAAACTATACTGTCCTAATTTACAGCTTCTTCATCATCTCTATTCAGTACAGAGGGAATGATCTACAACGAGGTGGTCTGTTTCAGCGGTCAGAGGAGGTCTAATGCATTTGGTAGGGGCTGATAACAGTGCTTCACTTTCACACCGAGCACTCAGAGGGAATTACAGGGCTGCAGAGAGGAGAATGTCTGAGTGCTTTAGTTAAAACCAGGGGTAAATGCTATCTCGTGCTTACATACTCCCTGATCCATGCACACTGAGGCTACCTGATCGTTTCAGAGCTTGGTCCATTTACATTTTTGCTCGACACGGTCACTCGTACTGTATATTCTGCTTTACAAAAATCGATTGCAGAGCCAAAGGCCTCTCCTTTTCAGCAGAGCACTGGTCTCCAGCCAAGCCTTACCTGGATTGAGAGATATGAGGATGAAAGGATTGGGTGCACTGAGACCATAGCCGTGGGGGAGAGATTTTAGTGCGGGGTTGAACATGTTCACTTAACGCTTAACAGAAGATGGGTATGGAACCTCTCTGGGGAGAGGTAAGGCAGCAAATAATGCGCAAGTATCTATTAGTACTTTGGTAACTGTTGCCTGAATCTGAGGGCCTCTATGAACCCTTCAACGACTAATCCATCAGTTGAACATAAGGGGCCTGCCGCACAGATCTTACAGCGTTCTTCCTCACTCTCTTGTTGTACTGCTAAGCCAAGTCTGATTTCTCCTCATTAGGAGCGGCGTTCTTTAAACATGCCTACCCAGCAAGTCCAACACTAAACCCACAAAGGACAGTCTGACCAGTTGCCCTGTCACTTTCTCGCCCAGGACTACTTTTGCAAGAGAAGACAGAAACTGAGCCAGTGCTTCCCTCTGTCAGTGTGGCACAGTCTCAGCCAGCGTTATTCATCACCCTCACAGTGAAGGCTAAATATGAACACACATATGAATATATGAATAACTGAACGAGTGGTTATTGTTATTCACCTGCACGCACTCTGCCGAGCCTGCAAAGTCTTTTGTTTGGAGCCTGTAGTTCTGCTGAGCATGGGCTTTCTGACAGAACGTCTGAAGTGGGGCAGAGGGGAGTGGGAACACAGGTGTTACTGAGTGGCTCTTTTACCGAGAAAGAATGACCTGTGTCTGCAAATGCCCCCTCTGTCTGTCTTCGGAGCTTCCTGCTATGCCCCTGTGCCCTCGTTCTTCGGTGGCTACCACGCTGGCATAAAGACCTGCCATTTGCCCAGATGGTGGACAGCAGGGGTCCCCCCCACAACTTCCTATATCAGTGAAGTGCTGCCCCCGAGAGTGTCTGAGATGCAGCTTTAGCCCATATGCCCAAATGAAAAAATGACTAAAGCATAAAGACGGTCATCTGTGCATCCAAACAATAACTTATGTAGACAGACAAATAAAGATATCTCAACTTCTCTCCTTAGCCTTGCCTTTAATTATTTCATCTAAAAACAGATAATATTATATATAAGCTTATAAATATATGTTCTGAAGCTGGCATGATAACACAAGAATGAAAAGATTATAAGCAATATGTTAATGATGTTATTGATTAGAGCCCCACACCGCAAGCCTAGAGACTGGTTGACAACCATCCAGCAATCGCCAGTCGCTAGGGAAAAATGAGTATTCCCCGACCATTTGTGAGTGTCTGCTGGAGGTGCTGGCAGTCTCACTGATTTCGAAAGCCCCAATCACTCATACCCACAAACCATTCGGTGACTCCAGACAACCACTTAGTAGGGAAAACTGGGTTTTAAGCAAATGGTTGGCAAAGAGATTTTTGATTCAGCACCCCCTTTGCAACCAATTTCACCCGGTGAAAACCAGCAACCTCAAACAACCACTCACCAAGGGAAGCTACTGAAGCAAGTAATCGTGTTTTTCTGGCACTACAAGAATTCTCTGCTTTGACTGATGAGTCAAATCATTCTTTACAAGGCCCCCTCTCCTTCACCCAGATGTTTCCATACTGTTAATTTTCAGTCTATAACACCTATCTGTTTTTGAAAAGCATCTAACAGATTAGTGAGTCTAAATATGGTTAATGGTAGACGCTAAATGAAGAAGTAAATGTAAAAACTGATAAAAGGATATTCTGATTTATATTTTGATCTGTTTTATGAGACTATCTGTTCTTTTGTCAGTAGTTTAGCACACTTCTTGACGTAGCACAGTCCTAATGATACAATGGTATTCATGGAAAATGTAAGAGAAACTCAGTCTTGCTCTCTGTGTTAAATAAACAGAATAAAACTTTATGAGAATAAGCCTAAATGTTTTTATTGTACTGATTAGAATTAATAACAAACAAATCTAAGAAACAACTTGCTGTTTGCTTGAATTAGTATATCTGGAGTGAGCACACCGCATACCATTTATCAGCCTTCCATTTCGCTTCCTTTTATAAGTAATGAGCTTCCACTGTTGTCTATTGAGTATCGAGTCTATTGAGTGGGATGAAAAGCTGGAAAAGTGGCTTTGTGCCTACTGCTACACATCAGGCTCTTCAAGTTCATAATGTCATACTGACACCAGGAGTCAGGCAGTGCCAGGGGTGATGCCCAGGAGTGAAGGGAAGGTCAGCGAAGCTTCACAACAGAACTGGTGCTGATGCCACAGCATGTATGGCTCAAGTGCTTGGCAGTGCATCTTAACAACAAAATGTGACATTTTTAGAAGCTGTCAAATTGCAGTCTAAAAAGCGGTCTTGACTGGGGACCAGGCCAGAGCACCGCTGCAGGGCTTTCAATCTGTCCGTAATGGGAAAGATGGAAGAAGATAAGATTCCAATTCAGCCATTTCTGCACGGCCCAATGTGATCACACTGCAATCCGACAGGGCATTTGGAGAGTTGAGAGAATTCTTAAAAAGACAGAATATCTTCAAGTATGGCTTGATACTCACACAAATCCCATCACTGCTCCTAATTGTCCAGCTCACTGAAAGTAAGTGATATAATCTGGAAGTATTACCCACTCTGTCCTCAGTCACAAATGCAGCGTATGAGTCTGCATGAGGAATATTACGATGTAATGACAAAAAAAAAGAAAAAAGAAAACACAAATACCCAGACTTTATTTGACTTCTGTTTTTACTTTCTTTCTTTTTTAATTTTTTTATACAACCAACTCAATTGCATAAAGCACAGAAGTCAAACTTGTAACATTTTAAAATGCACATTTTGATGACTGGAACCTACATCTTATATAACCAAAGTTTTGCCTCATAAACTTATTTGATCTATCCTGTTTGCAAACCATCATCTCACTCACTGGTACTGGTTTGAACCCTTTTTGTATTCAAAACTACCTTAATAATTAAAGGCATAGATTCAACAAGGTGCTGGATTCTGATCCATATTGACATGATAGCGCTGCATAGTTCCTGCTGATTTGCCTGCTATACATACATGATGAGAATCACCTATTCCACCACATCCACAGTGTGCTCTATTGGACTGAAATGTGGAGACTGTGGAGGTCATTTGAGTACAGTGAACACTTTTAACTTTGCTGGAAGCAGCCTTCAGAGGATTGGTACACTGTGGTTATGATGGTTAGCAACAATACTCAAGTAGGTACTAAGTGGCCCAACATGTGCCAAGAAATTATCCTCCACACCATGTCACGACCAGCAGCAGCCTGAGCCACTGATACGAGGCGGGATGGCTCCATGCTTTCATATTGTTTACACCAGGGTCTGATCCTACCATCTGAATGTTGCAGTAGAAATAAAAACTCATCAGATCCAGCAGTATTATCTTATTGTCCAACCCTGGTGAGCAGTCAGAATCGTAGCCTCAGTTTCCTTTTCTTAGCTTACAGGAGGCGCACCCAGTGAGGTGTTGTGCTGCTGTAGCCCATCTGCTTCAAGGTTCGACATGTACTTTCAGTCAAAAATGCTTTTCTTCTACCTTTGTTGTAAGGAGCAGTTATTTAAGTTACTTCTTCTTAGCTCAAAGCAGCCTGGTCAATGTCCTCTGACCTCTGGCATCAACAAGGCATTTTTGTCTTCCTTACAATTTTTTCAGACCAGTCTCTGTAAACTCTAGAGCTGGTTGTTTAGTAGTGAAGCTGTTTCTAAAATACAAGAAAAACCAAGCCAAGTACAAAGCCTTTCTTCCCCTTTCTTTCTGAGACTCGGTTTAAACTTCAGTATGTAGCCTTGACTATGGAGTTGCACTTGTATTAACAATCTGCTGAACAGGTGTATCTAATAAAATGTCTTGTGAGTGTATGTGGAGAGTTAGATAGCTTCTATGGAACCATGGTGTATTCACATGATTGTAATCACATTAATGTTGTTTTTAGTAACGACCATACCTGTGGAGAAATAATTTAATTGCACAACTAAATGTAGCTAAATTTAAAAACAGACAATTATTTATCCATTAAGACCACTGGGCATTACAGCGCTAATCCTATGAACACAAGCAAAGCTCTGAAAGCAAAGCAGGACTTAACCAGCACAGCCTGATATCTGCAGCCTGTGTGGCGACACTGTCACGGCCACACGTGTAAGATGCAAATTTATATTCTGGCTCCCAACAGAGATGTACACAGATAAACACGTGTCAAAGATGATATAGTGTGCAAACCATATTAAACTAAGTTCCAGTTACATTATGCAGACGCAGGAACTTGGCATGACTTCAAAAACTACTCCTGAACAAGAAAAACAAAAACAAAACAACAACAACAACAAAAAAATGCAGCGATAAGAGAGCTTTTTCAATATTGCAATTAGCCACTCAAAGAAATAGCAATTGCATATATTTGCCGTCTTTGAACAATTGCTACCAAAAAAACGAAAAAACAAAAAGAGAAACAAACAAACAAACTTTGCAATGGCATTCTGCCAAACCACACCAACAGAGTATCATGCCTCCCAACTGTCCATGGACAAACACTGTCAAAACCCCCATCAACTATTTCTAATTAATCTTCGGGATTCTTTTTGTCACCCTGCCTTGTATAAATGGGCACCAGAATGCGCCTCAAATACAAAGAAAAATAAAAAAAAAGAAGGAGAGGATGGAAGAAAAAGATTTCTTGTTTTTGTTGAGCGAATCTAAATTCACACGTTTTCAACAAAAAGCTCACGAGTTGCTGAAACAATACCTTCTTATCTCTAGGAATTGGGAGAAATTTCCGCTCTGTCGCTCTTTTATTTCGGTCTATATGCAACCTGTAGCAGCTGAGAACACAGCCGGCAAAGCCTCTTTGTGCTGCAAGGAGATACTGCTACTCGCTGCTACTGCTGTTTACTGCCGGAATCACCTCTTTACCTTTACCCATCACGTCTGGTCTACTAATATCAACAAACTATTGTTTCATCACTCATTGTGTCACGCCTGTGGTGGCGGTGTTAGCTTTTGCTGCCAGTTCTTGTTGATTTAGCAGCGTAAGAAAGACCTAGTAGGTATCTGTTCACCCAGCAGTGGAGTACATCAAGGAAAAAAACAAAACAAAACAAAAAATCTAATGAGTATTTAACAAAAAGATGCAAGAAAGAAAGAAAAGGAGAAATAGCCACAAGAAGAGGAACAGAGAGGAGAGGATAGACAGCTATTTGTATGTGGCAGAAGTCTTTTGTTGACAGTCAGCATCAAAGGATTTGTTTCCATGTCCTCTCAGCCCCTGTCAAATTGTCATCAAACCTTCCTGAAATTCAAAGAAGCCTTCCACACACTTGCTGTGACATCAACTCTTTCTCTTTGTCTCTCTCTCAATAACACAGACACACATGCACATTTCATCTTGAAAGAAACAAAAAAAATAAAAAGTCTCCTCTTCAGGGGCTCTCCAAAGACATACCACTGAACAAAGTGAACTACATTCAGTCTCTCACACTTCTCCTCTCTAACAGATGTTACACTCATAGCTAATGCTATGGGAAAAGAAAGAGCCAAGGACCTGGAAGACAGGAAAAAAAAATGATGAGATGATTCTAAGTGATCCTATTATGGAGCTATTTAGTCGTGACCATCTGATATGTGGTTCCAAAACATAAGCTGGGACCATGATATCCAAGCTGCTACTTACAGTATGTAGCTCACAGACTAATTTTTCCTCTAACAACTGCTCCAAGAGTGGTTAAGTAATGACAAGAAGGCACAGTTTGAAATATGAGCTCAAAGAAGGAAATGCGTGTTCCTCTAATCTTTTTGAGATAGGGATGGAAAAGCCTGCTCAATGTTGCATTTGGCTGCTTTGTGTTTTGAGTGAAGGATCAGACTAGGAATTCTGACAGAAGGAATATGCTGCCTTTTGAAGTGAAGAGCATTTCTGAACAAAAACATCAACAAGCTTAAACTTTATCTGGAAACAGATTTGTGTCTGAAAGGTTGCACACCCCTAATTTGGCGAATTGCTATGGAACGACTTTGTGCACCCTCGTCAACAGATCCAAAAGCACAGCTCGTGGGATACAAGCTGGAATCCACCTGGTGGGTTATACACTGATGTATAGTCTAAAAGTAGAAAGTTATTTAGAGGTGTGAGGTAAAAGTGTGAGACCCCATTTTTGCCACTCACTGGTTAGAGTGGATTGGAGACAACATACAAACTGTGGACAGGACACAATTGATAATTTGATGGCCAGAGGCGCAAAGCACACCTGTGGTGCAACGGCAAGTGTTTGAGTAATATCAAGGCTAACTTGACTTTTTGACACGAAAAACCATACATGCATATTGTTGAATACTCAAGCTTTTCAGGACGATCGTGTGCAACATCAGCGATAACAGTGCTCAATAAATGCAGATGTGCTTAAGGTAGCTTCTGCACAACAACTCCATTCTTTGAATAAAGGTCTTTACGCCTTTTATTCTACAAACCAGCACTTTAGCAACCCACTCTTTCCCCCAGTCCTACTGCTATCAAATTTCATCACAATTACAACAATTGACTCTGCCCTGTAACCCTTACCGCATTATGCTGGAGAGTGTCGGCTGCAGCATTTGCCTGTTTCAATTAAAAAAAATGCAATATCTTCATAAAAAAACAGTTTAGAACAAAAAGAAAAATAACTGCCTCAAGTACTACTTTGTGAAAAACCATTGGAAGTAATACAATGCAAGAAGCTGCTGCACCCCTGGTATCTCTGTGTTTTGAATCGAAATATAAAGGGGAAAGTAGATGTCCTGAAGAGACTAGGGTTATTTGGAAGTGTACTAAATGGACCATTCCATTTTCAACCACTTGCAGGTGGCAATCGGGCTTTTATTATGAATGTGCAATTTGAAAAGTGCCAATGAGGTTGCTAATATATGTTCACAGTCACTAAGCAGATACAATGCTTATCTTCCAAGCATGCTTGCTCAGCGGGGTAAAGTAGCATGCTAACATTTACACAGTGTCACAAAGTGAAAAGTTGGAAGCAACTCATCTGAGTGAGCACAAATATGTAGAATGGCCAGTACTGCCATTAATAAAGCCATGCCACTACCTGCCTTAAAACAAATATTCAATTCAATTCAATTTTATTTATATAGTGACAAATCACAATGACAGTTGCCTCAAGGTGGCTGTCATTGTAAGGTAAATGATAGGTAAATGACAGACCCTAAAATAATACAGAGAAAATCTAAACAATCAAACAACTCCGTATGAGCAAGCACTTGGTAAGAGTGGGAAGGAAAAACTCCCCTTTAACAGGAAAAAAGGCTAAGGCTAAGAAAGGAAGGGCGACAGGACAAAAGACACAATGTGGAAGAGAGCCAATAACCTGCTATGTTATCTACATACAGACACAGACAGCAGCTTATAACCTGTCCTGTGAGGATTTTTACAATAAATCAAAAGGAACAAATCTGAATGTAATGATATATTTAATCAACCTTAAAGCAGCTAAAATGCCAGCTTAATATGTTACTGAAAAGGAAATAGCAATGATGCATTCTGAGTCTCAACTCAGCATGTGTTTGCTGTGCCTCATCCTTCAGCAAAGACATTCACTACACAGAAACCATAAAAGGGCCTCTTTACCTTTACCCATCACAGAGTTCATAGGTAGTGTAGGGTGCTAACCCTGCTAAAATGCTAAAATGACCCTTTGATATATGAATGTGGCATTTGGTGTTTGTGCACATTTGCGCAAATCCAATAACAATGGATGTAATTCTAACATTTGCATTCAAAGGCCTGGATCACTTGACCACTAAGAAGGTGTAAAAGGATTGAGAAGGAGCTGTTTGTGAGGTCATCAAATATGATACTCTAGCTCAAGGCAACTGCACTGACTCTTTCAAGTGAAGACGGAGCGGAGACAACATACAGCGGCGCCTGTCTTCCAGTCGGGCAATATTTGACAGCCTTCGCTTAGTCTCTCTTCTTCCCTCACACCCTCATACACAAGCAATATACAATGGAAGCTGTTGCGATCCCACACAGACGCAAACATCAATGCGTGCGTTCACTGTCAGCTGGTTTCAGAAGTGAAATTATTCCAACTCTCAGGGGTCCTGTTAAGCTCTTACAAAGCCTCAGTGCGTACAGCAGGTAGATTGATTGTGACTTATTAACTGTGAGTGAGCCTAACAGAGTGCATTAAAACAAAAGGAAATGTGATATCCCCAACCATCAAGTGCTTGTTAGAGCTTTAATCAAAGCCCTTCCAAATCTGCATATGGAGTCCTGGTCATGAATTCCAAATGGCATCTTTAAAAACAAGAGGAGACCACACCACAGAGTCTTGTTACTCAAGAGGACCCTGAAGATATTTTATAAAGATCTCGCTTGGAAATGCTAGAAAAAGAAAGTGCTCTGGCTTTCATTGTCATACTAATCACATTTCTCGAAGGACGGCAGCACACAAGCTCGCTCGGTTTCTTAACTCTTCCGAAATGAGCCTGACGATCATCATTATCGCAAACAAAAAATACCTATAAGTAATTCGTACGCAACTCTCACAATACGGCACCTGACCTCAATCTGATCCGGGACAAATGGTGTTTTTGACCGTTTGGTGTTAAGTAGCAGGCTGGCAGTCAGCGCTGAGCAGCAGTATTGATGGTAGCACCTCTATTTTAGCTGTGTGAATATGACTGAGAAGTGTAAATCACAGCTATTATATCATCTGCTCTATTCAGGCACAAAGGAGTGTGGTGGGAGATGACCGTTCCACATGCTGGCCCCAGTGGGAAGCAGAATGACAGAAGACAGAAGTGACAATGAACAGGGCAGGTAATTTTTGAAACCCTGCAGAATAAAAATTTAACTCACGCTGCACATTTAATAGCGTAACGTTATTATGAGAATTTCTAGCTTTCAGAGTTGTCTCTTTTATTTGGGCGTTTGGCAAGTTTTAAAGAAAAGTGCTGTATTGCCTACACTAAGCGTAAGAACAAACCAGTTCTTTACACAAGAGATAGACACATTTGCAGGCAAGCAAAAGCCACAAGATTGAATCGCCATGACTCTCTGGCCACAATCATCCTCCAGGGCATAGCAAACAGTGAGCGCCTAAGAGTCCTACAACCTAAAGCCTGGCTTAATTAATTAAAAAAACATACTGTTATGAAGACTGGAGGCCAATCAATTGGATCAAGGTCCCTAGCTGTCCTACCAGTTAGGCAATTACTGACTGGCTTTTACAACTTTCAACTCACCCCTCCCTCCTCGAGTATATCTGACTTATTTTAAGCCTTTGCTTACTGAATGTTTGCTCAGTGTCACATTCAAACAACAGCATGTCACAGTAGGTGTGTTTTATGGTGGCATGGTGGACTGCAAAGTGCATATCACAGATTAACAACAAGAAGTTCCTGAGATATTGCGATAGATTATGGGTGCAAATTAGAAATAAATAAATAGCAGACAAGGGAACTGTTTCCAGGGAGCACTCCAAGTAATCAGAAGTTTCTTACTCATGCGGCGAATATTAAAAACAAACAAAAAGGAAATGTACATCGTACAGCAGCACTACTTATGGATCCTCACATTCGGTAATGTCATAAGTATGTGTTTGCGTTTTCTATACTTGCAGCACCTTTCTGTATTTGCTTTTGATTTTTAATGCCTTTTTACTGCCGTTGTTCTCAAATTGGTAAAGACGTTCGCTTACTTTACTTGTCCCCCCCCCATCTGCAAGGGTTTTCTCAAGTTGCAGTTTGCTGAGCTCTCAGGGTCACTCTAATTATCTTTGCTGGCATAAATACATCTTTTTTTTTATTTTGTTGATTGCAGCGGCTGCATCATTATTTTAAATACATAGAAATATATTTCCAGTATTTATTTTTCTGGGTGGTAAACTAGCAGAGAATGTTCACAGCAAGGTCTGTGAGCAGCTGAGGCACTCTTTCAGGTGTGTGATGCTGCTGCTGAATTTTTTAAATGTAATTTTTCAGGGCTGTGAGCACCACAAACGAAATTCCATTTACCTACATTGTACTCAGGTGGAAGCATATAAATATATTATATATATATATACACATACATATATGTGTGTATATATCACCAAAACTATCTAAACGGCAAGAGGACAGGAAACAATGTTTGTGGAGGGGGTTGGGTTTTGTTGACCAGACATCTTAATTCGGTTTGATTTCAGTCATGTGGGCTTGTGAAAGACAGCAACTTAAATTTCTCTGTGTATAAATTACAAATTTACTTTGGTCAATATCAAACGTTCTAGCTCAATAAGACAGTGCTGATAATCCAAACAGCTGTGTGTATTTTAAGCTGCCGTCGCACAGGTAAAATTAAAGCATGTAAAAGAGTAGATAGAAAAGGTTGATAATCTCTTGAGCAAACACAAGAAAGGAGAAAAATAACAGGAGCAAGCACAGCTTTTCACAACAAAGTTAATCAGGCTTGCCTGAAAACAACTGAAGCTTCAGTGGATGTCTAATTGGATTAAACCAAAACAGAGGATGTGTTTTGTGTGCTGCTGTGGTGATGGCTTGACCTCTAATGGCAGTCCCTTTTTCTAATTTCTTAAGATCCGCAATCAGACTAAGACTAATGACTTCTGGCATATCTGACACAAGGCGGCTAGACAGTTTTCTAGAGAGTGACTTTTAAGTTAAAACTGAGGGGGAATTGGTCAAGGTCATTCCGAAAGACGGAGCAGCTCCAGCCGCGTAAAACTCACACAAATCACAGACTGTCTGCTCCCTCCTCTGGGGGACATTTAACCCACTCCTACAAATGACCTTTGCGGGCCACAAGTGCTGCCACTTCAGGGGTATATGTGGCAACATACCTGCCAGGACAGCTGATGACACATTTCAAACAGAACATGCAAGCAGCTTGGCGCTTTTGAGGAGAGTTAAAAGTAGAGAAGAGGGAAAAAGGCTTACAGCTCCCTCAGGCTGCTGCTAATCTCATCCATACTGCTGCACAGGCCTTCCTGACTGTAACCTAGCATATTGTTTCAGGTCTACTAAGCTATTATCAACTCTTACACTCTATTACAGAAAGCAAACACTGGGGAAACTACATAGTCACTGTGCTGTCAAATACTAAACACACTACACACTTTATCGGTGAGAGGAATTTACTGAATTCATGTAAAGCTTGGTCGCAAAAATGCAAAACTGCCAAAAACCAAACACGGTGGAAAAAAAACGATGCCTCCAAAAAAGAAGGGCGACCCTTCCCATGCCACTTACACTAGGAACAGGAATGCCTTCTGTTTTGAGTGCCAACTGCAGTGCACTATCAGGCCAATCATTGAATTTTGGAAAATGCTGTGGTAAAATGCACAATGTTCCTATACTGCGTGAAATTAACTGAGCAAATGGACAGAGAACAATCTATAGCATGGCTATGATTATCCTCTTCAGACTGTGTCTCTCCTTTCAGCGTTTCTACAAACACATAGCTGTCAAACCGTCTGAGCCGACACGACCTTGGTAGAAATGCCTCTATATTTACTGTAAGAGTGTTTCAGGATCAATTAAGTGTGTGAGTGAGTGTATGTGTGTTTGTAGGTCACTTTTTAAGCAATGCCTATCATCTGAGAAGCTGTGAGCCATCAATGACTAATGTGTCAGGCTGTCACAGTCAAGGACCTACCATATGGTGCCCCCCCCCTTCTCTAACCCCCCCATCCCAATTTAAACTAATGGGTGGGCTGGGAGAAACAGCACAGCTGGGAGAAACAACACAGATAACTAACCGCACTTACTAAGCTTAAGACAAAGCGGCTGCAACGGCATGCAAACCTGAAGCAGGTTAATTAAAAACTGTCCATCTCGGATGTACACAATCATTATATTGTTAACGTTCATCACATAGAAAATTCATGCTTATTCTTTCAAATCGGCACTGCAGAAATACTGTCTCCCCCTTCTGGCAGTCAGAGTAAATACCAAAGCCTGCACAGAACACATAAAATGTCCCTAGAAGTGATGTGTTATCATTTAAAACTCAAAAACTGTGTTGAGAATCTAACGCCAGCCACTAATGCAAAGATTTCAAGCTGACAGCTGAAAGATGTTGGAAAAAGAAGACAAATCAGGTTCAAGTTCAAGCTCTCAGATTAGCCGTATTATTGTTCCTGCAGTCATGTTCTGTTTGGTGTGATGTGTTTTCATGCCTGAGGACAGTGTTAAGTTTAGCTAGCACCAGGTCACCATGAATGAGGCTGCTTCGTTGATTGGAGACCTCCAGCCAGTGTTCTTTCTTAGTGTGTGTTAAATAACCCAACGTTCCCAGGACAATCTGCTGCAATAAGGCTGGGTAAATAAGGTTTTTGAGGCATTAACTGAACTACTACAACAGACTTGAGGAGTACGATGCACTGAGAGTTCGGATTGATCAAAAGTCTTGATGATTAACTGGTTATCGATAAATCACTGACACAGCCAGAATGCAGTCTAAGTTAGAGCATAACATGAGCTAAGCAATGTGCTCTGCCAATTACAGCAGACTCAGACTGTTGAAGGTGGCCCAAAGGCAAAGCAGAGCTGCGGCCACCTCTCCCAGGAAGGCGTCCAATTACCACCCAACAGTGCTGTGTCTGTTTGACTCATGAAAACACATGACACACATGAGAGACCTCATAGATTTACCTGTCTTTCTGGCACAGTCTCACATCCCACCCTATGCTTTTGTGGGGTTTTTGGGGTTTTTTTCTTTTAGTATTTTTCAGTCATGTCTGTTGTACCTCACCTCTTCAATTTCTTTCTTCTTGACAAAAGACTATTCGAAAGATAAGGACCAAGAGAAATTGAGGTAAAGGAGAGCGTTTTACAGTGTTGCCTTTCAACTACGCATCCTCTTTATAGGAGACTCAGAAGCAGCTGATGTGACCTAACCTTGCCGCCACATGGTGACTACTGTGCCAGCCCTACCTGCATTCCTGCTGATGAGACACAGGCCACGACAGTCCTTCAGCGTCTCTCCCTAGTAGGAGGCACTCCACTGTTTTTTTTGTTTTCCCCACTTAAATCTCCCCAAAGTCACTTTCAAAGTCTGTATTTAATAATCTGCAAGTAAGGAGACGTGTCACAGGTCAAGCTGGCTAAGTAGTAATAAAGCTGTGAATGATTACGCTATAGTCATACTAAGGAAAACAGTAGTTGGAAACAACAATAAACTTCTGATCATGTTGCCTTTAGTGGTCTGAGACGAGGATCATGTCTGCAACCCCTCTCAGTCAGGTGCTAAAGCGAATTTGTTACACCAACACAGGGTTAAAACGGCAACAACGGAGTTCATCTCCTCTGAGTTTACGATTGGATGGGGTTAAGTTGGTAATTACATGCAATATGTCTGCTAAATATGCATATCTGTTGCAGTCCACGTCCAGAGAAATTCACATTAAGCACTTACATTCACAGTCCAGCTATAACCTCACAGATTTGAAACAGAAAGTCCACCACAAATATTGAGGTAGTTGGCGCAGGACTGTGATTTTAACTGGAAAATGACAGGTGCTTAATAAATTTGCTTTTATATAGGAATAAAAGCGAAATACAAACAGTTTTTAACCAGTTGAGTAAAGTCCCTGATTGCAGAGAGATGGATTTTAAATTGTAGATGAATTGCAGTCATCAGTGCAGACCGTCTGTGTTTAAAAATTAGACTGCAATTTTTTGCACTCCAATCTGTCTGAGAGTGATTGCTGTCAGTCTGAGTCAAATTGCAATTGTTTGAAGACAGGCTGCCTCCCAACAGGCAACCTGTGCAATCACCTTGCCACTGAAAGCAGTTGCCAAGAGGTTGAGAGTGTTGCATAGTCGACTGCCGTTGGCCACCGAAACTACTTTGCTGAAAGCAGAAGAAAAAAAATCAATGCAAACCATCAATTTTTCTTAGACACAAAGAGGTAGCTGCCCTGTTTTTAGTCTAGTCTTACTGAGCTGTAAGCTAATGTCTATCTTTAAAAATACATCGACCAGGTTTGAACTTAGAGTTTTATCCCTGTCTGACTAATAATGGATAATTAATTAGCAATCATTTAAAGTAGATCAATGAAAGAGAAATTATTCTTTAATTAAAGATTTTACAACAATACATTGGCACTGTAATTATGTGATTTCAGTCTATACAAATAAAATAACAACAGTAATAACAGCAGTAATAATAACAAGGATTTTTGTTTCACATGTATATAAAATTAAATGTAATGTTTAAGAATTTCAAGTTGTGCTTTTTATCCAAAACATACCACACATACATCTACAGACACACAGACAAAACATTAGTTTCAAACAGTATTTGCACGGAGCTGCTTTGCTCTGTTCTGCGATGCATACAACGCCACATTTTCAGCACCAGATAAGGCACGTCACATTCTACACAAGAGATTAGCCGTGATGGTGGATGCCGTGTCCAACAGATTCACTAAGACTTCCATTTGCCAATGGAACCATCAACGCTTTTCCAGTGACACAGCCTTGGCCCCATTCGAACCTTTCAGTCGCAAGTGTGTCAGCCATGCAAAATGGAGAACAGATGTGGTATATGGGCAGAGTAATATAGTCTTACACTGCCTCCACTGCACCTGATGATATGGAGCCAATAGGGGCATTTGTCAAATGCAATCAGGTGTGATGGAGGGGAGAGATAAGGGGGAGGACAGAGAAAGAAGGAGGGAGTGGGGGACTGAACAGCTTGAGCCCTGTCAAAGTCTCTTCAGAGCATCAGCTGTGGGGACACTAAGACCAAAAAACGAAGCAACCCCTGAAAAGAGTGAGCTCTGCTCTGAAAGGAGAGTGTCGCTTACAACAAACCCCAATCACACCGGAGAGAAAATCAAAATCTACTCACAGCACTCTTTATTTCCATAAGGATATTTAAATTTGGATCATTTACAGAGCATGCTACATTCAAAAAGCACAAAATTTCCAAAATGCCATAAGGTCATATCTTAATAAAAGGGAAGAGACACTTAGCTGTTCATTTCTCTGTGAACTGTGGCGCTATCTTGTTTCTGCTGCTCGTTTCTGAGCCTATAAAAAGGTCCACAAGGTCAGAATAAAGGCCAGTCTAGTCCCTCGAGCAGGGCACTTGAATGGAAAGTCTGAATCTGATTTACACTTTGGCCACATGTGCAAGCTGCCAATGCCTGGGCAACCAGCCAGACAAAAGAGGAAAAGTAGAGGAGTGTGTCAGGGATGATGAAGGTAGGAATAAATGCAGATACAGACACAGTCTTACAAATACAAACTAGCATTATAAAAAGGCAAAATCAGAATGAGAACACAGGGCATTTAAAGATATTAATAATGAACATGATTGTTAGCAATCAGATCTAAATCAACTACTTTGTGTGAGAGCTTTTGTCTGACATGGGTAACCAAATCAGCCTTAACTCGCTGGAAGATGTGAACCACGTCTGTGACGTGTCACAATCTGAAACTCCATTTATACTGACAACTTCATCTCCTTTATGTAAATGGACGATTGCATCTTTTTTTGTATCTGTTTTATCCTCAAACCAGATGGCAATGTGGCAATTTAGTTAAATGATTTCCAATTAAAAGAGAAACGCTATTGCAATACAAATGTCTTTTCTCCACATTTAACCAATATACAGACATAATTCTGATGCATGTGCCACATTGCTAATTCAAATCTGTTGCGACATGAGACGACTTCCATGCTGTGTAAATGCCATTCACTTTCCAAAGCGCATCATGTGCTTATCGACATTCTTTTTACAGAAATGATTACCAAAAAGAAGAAAGAAAATTGACAAAGATGGAAGAAAAAAGTCACAAAGATAACAAAGGTGCTAATTACCACAGAGACAAAAGATAAACCCAAAGAAACTGGATGTTCAGTTTGCAAACATTGCTTAAATTATATAGGACACATGTTAAGTAAGATGTTGGTCTATCGCTAAATTCCCCTTCGTGACCACTGTGGAAGGGTCATTTATTTTTGTAACTCACCCACATAAACCGTATTAGGTTTAAACTTATACACCATGGGGGTGTGACTTCATCTTACTGGAACTAAATGTTTCTGTGTTGTTGGTCTGGGTTATTTCAAAAGGAGCTATCTGATAATAATATAGCTTGCTGTGAAGTTCAAGAAGTACATCATTCAGATTGGCTTAGAGAAATATTTGGATATTGCTAAGTAGCAGTGATCTGCGTCTGGTTGATGCCCGCATATAGTCTGTGGATGCACACTGCTAACCAAGCTTGTGCTAGCTTAATTCCAGTTTTCAATAGATAACTTCTCAACATCAGAGTGGATACATCTATCTCTTATATGCAGTCTATGCATACACGTGAGTCTCACAGCAAAATGTCCCATAGTTTTTGTGACTGGCTCTTTTCTGTTGGTCTTTATCTATCCAAAAGTAGAGTTTTACTTTCACTGATAATTCAGTAAACGACGGACAATGGAATAAAACACTACAAATGCTAGAAATGTGTAGATTACTGTGGAATTTAATTATTGTATTTATTTATTTACTGAAAATAGATTATTAGTTAATAACTATACATACATACATATACATATACATATATATATATATATATATATATATATGTAAATAATCACTGTGATAGCACAGTGATTCAGTGTTTATTAGAACCACCGTAGCACAACAGAAAATACACTGTAATCAAAAAATTTACTGACGAGACCTGAAAGGAACAAACTAAAGATCACATACATTGAGTGAACAAAGGCTCTGAAAAAAAGAAGCATGTTTCTCCCCAAAGAATAAAGGAGTATCTGTCATTATTTGTTAGCAACGAGCCTGACTCCCACAGGTTTAAAGCTTTTATGTGGAAATTGATACACTTAGTGTTTGTGGACCAACACAGCAAATCCACATTGGTAAATAAATGGGATAAAAGCACATCCAGTCCAATGCATATCAAGACTAACGCAGTCACTTTGCAAAGCAGGTGGCCAACTTTTATTTCAGGAAATAAATTAACTCAAAAGTTGTGTCTTTTCTAATGAGCTTGCTTTGTGCTTTTTCATGTGCAATTTCATTTTCCTATTAAGATGTACAATAGTTTGAGCATTTCACTTCTACCCACATATCAGCTCTGCTTTAAACAGTCTAAAGCAGGCACGGCACAAGCTGATGGCAAAATGTCAATTGCTTCCCAAGTCTGATTTGTCTAGAAACAACACACTTAATTTGAATGAATTAAAATATCAAAATACTTGAAGTGTGTGCCAACTTGAAGGGGACACCTTCTGTTTTCCTGCTTTGCTCTGCTCAGAAAGTCAAAAACAAACCAATCAACATGAAGGACACTGAAAGCCTGATGTATATTTCTCTGAAACTTGTACAGTTTGAAATATGGCAAAATTGTATATCACTATGTGACAACCAAACATCGGTGCTGGAGAATTTATTTATTTAGAAACAGCTATAATGTCAGAGCAGCTCTAGTTTTTTGATAGCCCAAGGCTATTTTTGTCAATGAAAGCAAAAAATTTTTATACACAATTATCCTCCTATTCAGTGCAGTGAGTTGGCAGCTGGATGACTTGCTGGCAGATGATTTAATGCAATCAACTCGACACTTGAGCACAATAACGCCTGTCCTTTTAGTCTTCCCCTCATATCACATTCACATGAAGTTCTAATCAAATCAAATAAAAGCTGTTTCACATGTAATTCTGCCTCTTCTACCCACCCACTCATACTATGACAGAGTTTGCATGCTAAGAGTTACTTCTAAATGAAACTTTTTTTATTTTTTATTTCTTTAGGAAATGTTATTGTCCTCTCTGGTACCACGATATAGTTAAAAAAGGAACTAAAAAGAGGTCTGCACACAAACCCATAAAAATGTTAAGTGACACTAATTTGGTCAAACCAATTCACTGAATTTAATGAAATACAATTTCTGCTGGGACAATATTCACACCAGTTGGTCTGTGTGTCAGTGGGAAGGAGCATTAACATATTCCTGCGTATCATGAACACATCCAACACAGTTTGCTTCGCCCAAAATTCTGGAGGGAGAGGGGGAAAAAAAAGAAGAAGCTGTGATTTAACTGAACAGAATCACATATGCAAAGCAGTTAGCGATTCCAGCGGAAATGGGGCTGTATATTCAGTCGTATTGTGACACACGCCTTTTTCTGTCTACATAATTTTATTTTAGCGGGTAACTCATCTTTAAAAAGGGATGACTGCTCCTTGGTGGCTTTTACAATGTGTGTTCAGCTGGAAGAGACTGATGCTGGGCTGGCAGTAGGCTTATCAAAAACAAGTTGAGGCAACCCTCCAGGAGGCAAGATGGAGAGAAGGATAAAATCTATGCTTCTGCTCAACTAACCATCAAACCTAATTACCTGTGGACAGGACTTATGGGCCACATGTTGGGTTCAAAGTTTCCTGATCAGGAAGTGACTTGGAAGAGGCCTTGGTGTGTGTGTGTGTGTGTGTGTGTGTGTGTGTGTGTGTGTGTGTGTGTGTGTGTGTGTGTGCGTGTGTGGGGAAAAGAGAGGGAGCGAGGCTGGTCAATGTGTCCGTGACCAAAAGATTAAGCTGAAAGACAAGACTCGGTGCCAGATCTTGGCTCTATGCCATTAGTTCAATCAAGCAGACTTATTTAGCTTTTAGACAATTCGACCAGAACCCTGAGATACCACTTCAGAAAATAAGCTAAAGATTATTCATAGCATGGCAGCTAAGATAGGGATCTGTCACTCTCGAGCATCGTATGCACGTCCGCTTGCTCAATACATTATTCATTTCTAAGGGGGTAAGCACACTGTTTAGGAAACACACAGACACAAACACAAAAAGGTGTAGAAATAACAGTAAATCAAACATAGAGGTCAGCAGAGCCAAGGAAAATGGATGAAAGCATAATGACTGCCATGTAGACACATAGACCTGGACACTTGTGTGGTGCTACCAGCATTTATGAAAAGGCTGCCTTAGAAATCCGCCAAAAATAAAACAAAACTACAACATGCGTCACTGTTAGTCCAACCTTACTGTGACCCCATAACCCAAACTAAGTGCTTTTTAACAACTAGAAAAATGTCTCAAGTAATTACTGATCACCTAAATGCACCACCGAGAATCACTGACAAGTGCTGCTGACAATATATTACATTTACCTTTGCACTCATCTTTACGAGTTCTGCATGATTTTATATTCTGCCAGCTTCTTGTATGTGTCCACATCTATACATTTTTTAAATGGAAAATGCAAAACAAGAAAGATGCTTTTAACCGTTTATGACATGATATACCTTATCTTAATCTCCATCATTATCTGTGTCTTTCCCCATCTCTCAGTATCACAGAAATACATACAGTGGTTATTTACACAAAACTGGCTTAACAGCTCCACCATCTACCACTGATTAAAACTGATCTGCTGGTACAAGGTGTGACAGAAAGAAAAATCCACTGCTCTGTAAATTTCTTATTTTCATGTGCATCTCTCTTGTGGGGGATTGAGAGTCGAAAGAAATATAGGACCAGGATTCTCGTTATTTCATGGTGATTTTCTTTTCTGGCCAGCGGTGTTTACCTTTCATACTGTAGGTGAGACCCTTGGTAAAGATGCAAAAGACTAAAAGTTAGCTCCAGTTTGGGGTTTTTGACATTTCAGATGAGGACTCTTATCCACATTCTGAAGACCACTGATCCCAATTTTGACACCACTGGACAGAGTCAGGCTAGCTGTTTCCCCCCCTGTTTATAGCCTTCCTGCTAATCTAATCTAAGCTTGTGGCTGGAGCCTTATATTGAATGGATAGACATCAATCTTCTTATCTAGCTCCCCACTAGAAAGCAGATGAGCGTGTTTCCCAAAATGCTGAATGATTTCTTCAAGGAGATTTTAGTTCACCTTAAAAGCAGCAGACAAGTGACTGTCAAATCTCTGTTTAATCACTTTCCCCCTGCACCAGGTAGATCCATGAAAGCGATGGTGGACGTTGCTGACTTTCACAGTTGCCTCAAGAAAGAATGAGCTTTTGTTAATGTCAGAGGGGGATATATACTGACTTCAATCATCACAAAAAGGCTTTAGAAATAAACAGCAAGCTAGCTATTACTTTACCTGTACGTTGCCCATTCAAGACATGCTGGTGGCTGTTTAAACAGCTGATAATTACAGCAGGAAAGAAAACTCCAGCCCAATGTACTGCTATCCAGTGTGGCAGCAAATCTTGATATTTGTTATTTTAAAAGTGTGTTCTGCCTGATTCAAACACTAAGAAATTGCAAACTGTATCTAATTCTTCTGCTTGCTTAGAAATTTCATATCTAAAATCCATTTCATGCAGGTTTTGCACCAGTAGCTCAATTTCAATTCTAAAAGGACATTGCATGTATTACCGACACAAATTATGTGACCTCATAATCTGATACAGACTAAAAAATAAAGTAAAATAAATAAAATGTTTAAATTTATGAAATTTAATCCTAGGCATCAACGTTTTAGCCACTGTTAATCTCTCTGGCTTTTTCTAGCCATTGGTTAGCTCTAACTATTCAAACATATGACATATAACAATGTCAGGCACATAATCAGGGGTCCGTTTATATTTGAGTGAATTTCTTTGCAATGCTTGAATGTGTGTGTATCTTTCTTAGTGTAACATGTAGTAGATGAGTCATTTCACATCAAGTGTGCTGCTGCTATAAATGAACAAATTAAATGTTCTTAAAATGCATCACACAAAATTTACAGATTTTTCAGTAGTTACAGTTTAACTTACAATAAGTTTATGCATATAGATAAAATCTAAAGGGGACCTGTTATGCTCTTTCCGAGCCCTGTATTTTTTCTTTAACTCTACTAGTGCCTCTTTGCCTTTGACTGTGCAGAATAATAATTGTCTGAAGCTGAATTTTTGTGATTTTTTTTTTTCACTTAATATGAGCATCCACCATTATAGGAGTACATTTAACAGTAAAGTACAGTATATATCTTTTGAAATAGTTTGTGTCCCTGAATTGTCTATCCTCCCCTGTTTCTTACTGAAATTCTTCTGAATACGTCCCCTTGTTGGTCCTCTAGTCACATGACTTGCTTTAAGTTGTATATTTATTTTGGGGGAAAGCATCTGTATGTCACTCTTTCATCACCTTTTTTTCAATGTTTCACAGAAAGGTTAGAGCAGGGGTGTAAAACATAAGGCCCAGGGGCCAGAATTGTGCCGCCACAGACTCCAATCTAGCCCACTGGATGGCTTCGTAAAATGTAATGGATAGGATAAATTATGAATGTCTAACTGTATTTTCATAAGGGTTACAGCTTTTCACTACTCATAAAGACCTCCCCTATTGCCATTCATACTCCTGTCTTCCTTCTCTCACCCCAACCAGTCACGGCAGATGGCCGTCCCTTCCTGAGCCTGGTTATGCCAGAGGTTTCTTCCTGTGAAAAGGGAGTTTTTCCTTCCCGCTGTTGCCAAAGTGCTTGCTCATAGGGAGTCATATGATTGTTGGGTTTTTCTCTCTATGTATTATTGTCTACCTTACAAGTGCCTTGAGGCGACTGTTGTTGTGATTTGGTGCTGTATAAATAAAAATTGAATGAAAATACACTAAAACATGAACAATGAAATGACAAAGAGGTCCCATTTTTCACCTTCCACTTTGCATTTCTGTCCGGTCTGGCACTGAGCTAACAGAAATCTCTCTATAATTTTATATTTATTTCTTACAATTGAAACCCAAAGAGTCTGGCAGACCTCTTTTATTAACTACACTGGCATTTCTTTATTATGTAAACCAAAAAAGAACAAAACTGAAATGTATTGTTGAAATTGCACTTGTTTTTCTTATATTAAAATGTATAAGCGTTTAAATGTGTAGTTAAAATGATTTACTCTGACAGAAAAGGAAATTGCACTGGTTCAGCTCACTCAAGGGCCGTATGTGACCCACCACGTAAAATTTCGAGTTTGACATTTCTGTGTTAGAGCATAACATGTTCAGCTTGTTAGCTTTACAGTATGAACTCACACATTTTGAAATTTTGTTTATATGCCTAATACACATTTCCAAAATGCTTCTTCAACAGGAATGATGGTTATTAACAGATTAACAGCCTGACAACTAATGAATGCCTTGCCACACTGATTTGCTTATTCACCGTAGTGTGTTAAAAACATGGGTAAACTAGCACAGAACTGTGAGATATATTCACATATCTCAGAGGATAAGTCTTAGTGCCTTTTGTGATACACCGACCATTTGTGTAGAAACATGAGGCAATAATGGTTATGCTAACAACATGTTAACATTGTCATTTTTTAACAAAACATATTCACTACAGAAAATGAACAAACTCTCAAAAATATATGAGAACAAAGAATACAACAGAATCAGAGAAGAGCTGCATAAGAGAAAGCACGTTAGAAAGAAAATGACAACCTCTGCAATTAGATCTTTTGCTGAAACTACAGTTTTCATAGCAATTACTCTCTTTTGTTTGGCCTACTTACTCTGCTTCAACTAAATATTTTTCCAATCAGTCTTGTCACTACCAATGTAGCTTCAAAATGAAACCTAACAAGAAATTTCTAATAACTTCATTTAATGGTTCACATTTCTCCTTAAGTCTACATAATCTAACACTTTTAGAAGAACTGAGGATACTCAGGCACACATACACATGCAGGAATGAGCTGTAAGTGTTTTAGCTAAGTGAAACCTTTGAGACTTACTTAGCCCTTCACATCAAACCACAGCACATTGTGTACATTTTCATGTAAGAACATTTATCTGGTGATTTCAAGAAGGCAGTGTGTAGGAGGCACTCATAACATGAGCTGGAGCTGCCTGTGGACCTGGTCACACACAGCAGTAGGTGGCTAAAGAAGGAAAAGCAAAGGGCCACTTGAAGTCAACACTTATGCTGAATTCACATACTATATGAAAGACATATATACTGTCAGTGTTGTGGAAAGTAAGTTATAGCCAACTCTCACCGCAATGCAGTATTCTTTCCTCACTTTTGTCTCGTCTTAATTTTCAAAGCATATCACAGAAATATTATTGAACATGATTTTGAAGCTCTTGTTCTTTTACTACTGTTCTCTACATAAGTGTGTGGACCCAATGCTAAAGATGGCTGTTTTATTCTGTTTGTCATATACTTGTAAAATGTTAATGGCTGTTTAGGCAGTGGCTGATTTGAGATAAATCCGTGCAGAGGACAGCACGAATGATCTGTACAGCTCTGTGTATCACTTTATATATTGGTAAGAAATGTGCATTGTCATCATTTGAGCTGTACTGTGTCAACAGCTTGTTTCGCAGGTGTTGCTGAGTCATGCTCTATGAAAAATGTCAGATGAGGGCGAATTTTTTTAAAAGGGATTTAAACGCAGTCTATCCATCTACCTATCTATCTATAGAAAACACACACATAGCATATACCAAAGCATATTTCATAGGCATCTGGGAAATAAAGCTCTTTTTTGAGTCTCAGAAGTGCTCTCCCACATAAGATTCCCTAAGGACTAGACCACAGTTTGCAAAGCCGAGGTGTCCACCTCCACACCAGTCTGATGGTGAGACCGCTGCAAATTACTCATGACACTTCCTCTGATGACATTTTTAAAACCGCTTCCTCTGGTGAATGGCATCTCTGCCCCCTCCCAACCATCTATCCACCACCACCATCAACACTCCACCCCAACACACACATTAATTCCCCGGTCTACTCGTGTCACAAGAGAGATTGCTGCCTCCTGCCTTCACCTGATTGACCCCCTTTGAGCAGGTGCTGGATCTGATCCAATCACAGTCAATCTTTTTTTAAACATTTCATTCTTTAAGCAGAACAGGGGCTCAAAATTCCATCATTCAATGACCTGATCAGTCGCCGATAACACAATCAAGCCAATCCCAGCTTATCCCCGGGGGAGCCATTTCAGGAGGGACAGCTGGGAGATGAGGCTACAGACCTACAGAAAGGTGTCAATCTCCCTTGATCCACAGCTCTTTTTCGTGAGCCGCCTATACTGCACAGCATCTAGTTGTTAAAGACCACTTGATATTGTGCTATTACTTAGTGCTCTAAATTCTATTTAATCCTCTGTTAAAGGTCTGCAGCAATCTGCAGTAAAGACATATACATTAACACATGCACACGTTCACTCTCTTACACAAAGACATACACTCGAGAAACGCTCTCAGACCTGCAATAGATCTCAATTTTTTTACGGCCATTTAAAAGCTACTCTATTGAAAATGTTGCTGGGCCACTGGGCAAATAAAGGTCGAGGGGGATATGAAATAGTTTGTCTTACGGGCCCCTTCCCCCCGTGTGTCCCTGCAGCACCACGGCCATATCCACATTCATAGCCAATTCATTTATATTGCACTGCCCTTCTCATTGCTAGTCTCAGTCACTAACTACAAGTGACTGCAATGAGATTGAAGCTTCTGGCTAAATCTCCATTGCAAGGCACAAGCTCCATCATTGCTGCTCTGATCACTCCTTATAATCACTGGAACCAGACTATATCCTCGGCTGATTGGGGGAGTCGCCGCAGAGAGGAAACAATCACAGAATGTCAGCAGATGATGGACACTGAGACGATGGAGTAGTGGTGGTCACTGTGAGCTACCATGTAAATGGCATGCAAATGTGCACCTGCACCAGCCGAGGAAGTGGAATGAAGAACTGTGGCCTTTTGATTAGGTTCCTTTCCCTCGCATGAAGTGTACTTTTCTGCAATGATCATCCATGTCTGCCATTTCAGCCAATGAACATGTTGAACATGTGAACAAGCCCAAAGTGCAATTAATGTGCGTGCTAACGGTTTCTATTTTAAGCTCAGTGGATGGGTTGTTGAAAGAGCCTAAGTGCCATTGTAGGTTAAATTTAATCTGAAATCAAACAGATAAGACAGGAGTGATGAGATCAATTATTATTTGTGATTTGCAATCTCTGAGCACTGATTGAAATGGGCTCTGCGAGGATGGCATGCCACAGTACTCTATATTCTATAATGATCATTGTCATCAGGGCTGCTTTTTCCCTCGGAATACCTGAAAACCTTGAACGTCTTTAAGGACCCTGGGCAGGTATGCAAAATTAATTCATACGGTCTTTACAGGCGGTCACAGAGTTATTTTTTTGCCATTTACAAAATCTAAGGGCATGCAAAATGTCAGCCGTGGTATTAGATTACCAGAGCCACAGAACAAATTTCATGCACTAACCAAGGAATCTTTGCCCGATGCCTGCATTTTAATTCTGCCTCTCATCTGCTTCCTTTCAGTGAAAGTATAAGAGAAGTATGCAGTTCCCTAGCCAAGGGTGAAACAGCACATAGCAGCTCTCGGTTGGGAGAAGGCACTCTGACAGTGATCTTTCCATCAGTTCACTCATCCTTCCAGTGTCCTCCAACACAAGCCATCACTCTAGCAGTCACGTCTCTCATCTGCCATTTGTTTCTTCTTTTTCTTCACTGTAAGACCACTGCTGTATTTTATAACTCAGTGATAAACTATGTGTCTACCTTTATTGCTCCTGAGCCCAGTGGCACTGAATTGGTTAAGCTCCTCCTTCTCCTGCTGCCACTGAGCTCCACCTCCAGGATCTGGCTCTAGACCAGTGGAGCAAGAGACCTAGGACCGCTTAGACATAAAGAGACGATTGTGGCAGCCCAGTGACATGGAAGCAAGTAGTTCTGATGAAACTAACCGTCAGCTTCAGGTCTGCAGGAACTAAGTCAGTGAGCTGTAGTTGTTTCAGCTCAGCCAAATAAAGGCACTATGAGACGCATTCAAAGCCGATTACAATAAACCAATGAGGAAGCATTATCCAACACAGCTAACTAGGACTTTAACTGCAGGGAGAGCTCATTTGAGGCCAGGGCAGGCCTCTGGTTGCAGACCACATGCAAATTTCTAAGGTGTCAACAAACCTACTCCCATCTTTGATTAAAGATGGGAGTAGGTACTACTTAAGCGACATTTTGGTGACATCGGCATACTATTAGAGTTTAGAAAATGATAATGACATACTTGCTTAAGTCCAAAACTAAATTTTGCCTAATATGAAAACTTTATTATTTCAGTGCTTTTGAATCTAGACAGCAACCCAACAGATATAGGTTAAAGGAAAACTTTACCAATTTATGCTCACAAATTTCATTTAGTTAAGTACTTAACTAAATATATGGTGTTTGAGCATGTCACACGATGGGCTTTGTGAAGCTACTGCCTATCAACAACCATTTGCATTGTCACAACACATTTATTTATCTTGATGATCTTGCTGGCAGAAAACAGGCAAACCTGATCTGCTGGCTTCTTTGAGGGCTCACATTAAAGCTAGTGTAGAGACCGAGATGTTGCTCATGCGGTCTAAATTGCAGTGGAGAACATTAGCTTGACAGGTGGTGCTGTACAGTGATTAGGACTGAGGCTTTAATGAATTTCCAATCATCAAATTAACTTCTTGCAGTAATCTTATTAATGATAGATCCAACAACACAGCATTCGGTGGGAAATAGCTCAAACTTTGGTCGCTGTGACACCACTGTGCAGGGCAGAAACAAAAGCAGTCTGCAGGGGGTGTATCTGCTTGTTGTGCAAACTACAGACAAAAGCAAAGGCAGCTTTGACGAGTTAAATGAATTAAGAATGCTTACAAGTGACTGTGCATATTGCAAACCTAGCAATATGAGATTTAAAAAAATGGGAAAAATGTCAACAAGCAAGGTCTAAATATGAGGGGAAATAACCAAAAATGCTATATGTGAAGGCTAACAGTCTTTTCTTAAAGTCTGCACAGTAGCACATAGTAGCACAAACAGCACAATGATTAATTTGACTTTATTGCAAGACAGAAATAGCAGCAGCAGCCTCCAGTTAAGAGTCCTTGAATATAAAGGGAGGCCAGGCAGTACTGATAAGATTGTCTCATCTGGCTTGCAGGGCTAAAGTGCAGTGTGCAGCCTGGGAAAAAAGAAAAAAAATGGAAGGCAGGATGTGGCTACTATTAGGCAGGTAATGGGATCCATCTGAGATGCATTAGAATCAGTCAAACACAACCACACTTCAGTTCCATTCAAATGACTGTCACAATCACTTCAAATGCACACCTCCAGCATGTACTGTAGGTGACAAAAAAGTGTCTCTGGCTGTGGAGCAGCTCCTCTGAAGTTGTGCCAGGCTCAGGCACTTTCCTAATAGTGACGGCTGGGAGAGTGGCAGTGAGACTGATGTGCATGAGAGCTGTCAGCCTCTGCCCATAACAAATGCCACATCTCCACCGTGACAGAATGGAGACAGAAGGGAGGGACTGAGGTGGGAGGGAGAGGAGGTGTGCAGGTTACAGACAAAACCTGTGACCCAATTGTGGCCACACCAGCTGTTTCTCCTTCACTGCCTCCCAACCACCGCCATCTCTGCAGACCACATCCTGCTAATTGGCGACATAGCACACACATACACGCGCATATACAAATACATATATATATATATATATATATATAGACAGAGGAGTTGCTAAATAGTATCAGTGAAATGGCCTGTTCCCAGTGAGAAAGAACATTCGCTGGTGCCTTAAGCTGTAGTTCTCTGATGATTGATAAGTGTTTCAAAACAGACTTCCCAGAAATATAAATGACTAGCTGCCCTGCCACCATGCTGGCTAATGTCCCCCTTGACATGCACATAGGCTGACAGACAGAAAGACGGACTGATGGCTGACTGACAGACTGACACACATACTGCCACCAAGATTCTATGAAGGGGAAACTGAATTAATTGGTTTTTCCTTCTGTGGATAAGTCTTCAGAGTGGTGTGTATGTGGCGATAATGGTAGGTTGCACTGACAGGCAGGTTATTTAATAAATCCTGGGATGTGTAAGGCTGAAAGAAAGGACACACACAAAACAGAGAGAACCACTTTCTTTTTTTTGCTCTGTATCTTGTCTGCCATAGCCCCAAGTATCAACCTCTGATGTTCTTTTTTTGTGCCGAACACACTCAAACACGCTCATACGCACACATATGTACGTGCACACGTATACGCACAAGCACCCCTAATCACGCACCCACATAAATACACTTAATCGCTGACACACTCACGCATGGCAAGAGAAGTACTGCTAACACATCCAAGCATGCACAAGTAGGCTATAAAAGCACACACAGAAACATGCACAAGATCTCGCTCAATCAGTCTGATTTGTTTGTTTCCTCCTAAGCATTTGAGGATTCCTCAAGGAGGGAAAAAACTTTGTATAATCAAGTCAATTATGTCATTCAATCAAGTCGAAAATCATTTCGAGCCCTTTCTCACATCCATTGATTGCAAAGTCGTGCTGAATATTTGCTTGCTGCGTTCTATTGTGCAAATAAGCCATCTTTATTTGAAATGGCAGGCCAGGCCACGGTGAGGTCTTCGATGCCACTTCCAACCGAAAAAAAGGGAGCAAAACAAAGTCCTTCACCTTGCTCGCTGTCAGTCAAGAAACTAACAGTGGGCTTCATAGGGGAGAGCTGGTTGCATATTGTCTCTGAACAAGAAGAAAAAATGCAGTTTCTATTAATTTCTAAGGGCTCTTTTGTCTCCTTCAGTACCGCGGTACATTATCTGCCCATGAAAAATCCATCCTCACTAAAATTGTTTAAACTCAAGGTCAAGTGCTGATGTTACAGGGACTGTATCAGCTGAAGGTGACCTTGACTGATGTGGATTATGACATGAGGGAAATGGATCTCTGCTCAGTGTGGGGAAATTATCTGTGAAATGCTGCCACTGTATCAAAGACTGTTTGTGTGTGTGTGTGTGTGTGTGTGTGTGTGTGTGTGTGTGTGTGTGTGTGCGCACGCACGTGTTTTAGAGTCACCGTGTGAGAGCGCTATATATACGTCCTTGTATAGATGGGTGTGCATATATGTCTCACTCATGGGTGGGGGGATTTGCGTGTGAGAACAGCATGCAGCAGCAGCATAAAGGAACAGACAGCTAAATACAATGCTGTGTCAGTGCCGTCACAATAGCCCGTTGAAACTTTATTTCCAATCCTGAGTTGTATTTGATTCTTATGTTATGCTATCACAGATAAAAAGAAAACATTATTTGTTTTTGTTTGGAGGAGTTTTTTTCCTCTTTGTAGGGTGGTTTGGTCATGGCAGCTGGTTGTCACTGCTTGTTTGCTCTGTAAGTAAAATACATGTTGCTGACCAGCCATGGTGCACTGCGTGAAGCTACTATATCTTCAGATGTTTGCCTGTCGAAACACATATTCATTTGTTCTACTGTAAAGATAAAGGGAAAAACCTGCCCTGCTGATTCCTCTTAAGGCTCAATGTTTGAGATAGCTATAAAGACTGAGATGCTGGTCAAGAGGTCAAAGTTACACCGGAATTAATCCAACATTTAATAGGAATTGAGAAGCGCTAAAGTGTGGGCTATTGTGACAACACCGCGCGCAGTGACAAGAAAAAACAAGTCTTACCTTCCCAAACTGTTCAAAATACTGCTTCACGTCTTCCACTACTGTATTGGCTGACAAGCCACCCACAAATATTTTCTTTGTTCTTGTGACCATCTGGAAGGAAAAAGGGCGACAGGAGATGATTAGTGACAAAGCTTCAAATGCTTTGTGCAACACCTTTAATGAGACTTCATACACAGTAAGTGAGCAGCACCTGGGTTGGAGGATGTAACAGGGCAAAGACAGTGTGATGCTAAAGCTATACATGCATTCACACAACGAAGATTAAAAAAACAGTAGCACCAGTAAGATCACAAACACTTGAGCTCTTAGAAGGAAAAACAAAAATATTTTAGTCATGCACCTTTTCTGCACAATAGCTTTTCGGATGGACGTGCAAATCAAATCAGATTGTGAGAGAATTTAAAATTTCATCCATTTTGTCCTTAAAAGTTTCTCTTTATCTTTCCAAACATAAAAAAAACCTCAACACAAATAATTCATGGACTTTTAAAAAAAAGAAAGAAAAACAATTAATGAGAGCTAGGAGATGGAATCAGAGTGCATTAAAGCCTCATTTAGCTTCAAACAGCGAGAATATTAAGGATTATTACCCACAGTATCAAAAAGGGCACAAACATCTGCTGCCGACTACATGCTAAATTTAGGAGGACAATTTAACAGGGAAACACAGCAACAATTCAACATCGGCGTGAGTGTAAAATCTTTTTCTTTTTTTTTTCACGCACACAAGGTTGCACCAATTAAAAATTAGCTGGTAAACTAAATGAAGTGATATTTATGTAGCAATATTTCTCAACACACCAAGTGTTTTCATAAACTCACAACCCCTTAACATCTAACAAATTAAACCGTATTAAAGGGTCTGTGTTATTCATATTTTTTTTTTTTAAGTGCAGGATATGATGTTATTATGATTAATGCTTTGGCCTCATCTGACTCTGCAATGAGAGGCTGCCTCTAACACTGTGGGGAGAAGGACTTTCACCTTAGACTGTTTCAGTGGTGATCACATTGCAGCTTATTATCTGATCCAGTCCTCGCTAGTGGCTCTACCTTTTAATGGTACAAAGAGGACGCTAAACTTATTTTTATTATGATCATGAAAATTCGCAATTATGCTGGTCATGGCATCAGTGAGGTCAATTAATCATCAACTTTGGAAACATCACTTGTTTATCTATCTATTGCCAAATGCGATGGCACAATGTTGATCGAGCTCTATGGCCCACCGCTGAGAGTAATGCAATATTTATCAATGCACGGTATTATCACCCATGTCTGTGGTGACTTTCCCGGAAGAAAAAAGAAAAAAAAGAAGCTGTATTTAGTTGCTGCTAATGCAATCAGAACATTTCCTTCTGCTGCAGCTTCACATTAAAAGCATCTACAGTAAGTGGCGAAACACAAATGGCCTTTTTTTATGAAGTAGTCACCGCAAATGTAGTGTCTATCAGTGAGCGTTGCACTAAAGGCTATCATTCATCAAATATGCATCGACAAAACAAGACAGTGGTCATTTTCAGCATCTTCCCGCAGTTTGAAAAACGGCAGGGACTAATGGAACAAAGAAGGAGCAGCTACAGTGAGCTGCAGGCACCAGGCTGCACATCTTCAACTGCTGACAGAGATAAGCCACATTCCCTTTCGCTGTGCCCTACTATGTCCACAGTTATGCTATGTGAGACATAGTTTATAGGAAAAAATAAATGTGTTGCTTGACTTGAAATTACACGGGTTTTGTATGATGCCTCCTACTTTCTGAAACCAGTATAATTAAACCATGTTTGTCAGGACTCAAATCTAATTATACTCACTGGCCACTTTTTAGGTATAACTGCTAACTGCTCATTAATACAACTATTTGATCAGCTAATCACGTGGCAGCAGCTAAGTGAATTTAGGGGTGTAGACAAGATCATTATGACCCGTTTACTTCAAACTGAGCATCAGAATGGGGAAGAAAGGTGATTTAAATGTCTTTGAATGTGGCATGGTCGTTGGTGCCAGATGGCAAACAATCAGGCTTTATAGAGAATGGGTAAAAAAGAGAGACTAGCTAGTGATCAGTAGTTCAGAAAAGATTTGCCAGACTGCGTCAAGCTAATAGGAAGGCAACAGTAACTCAAATAACCCCTAGTTACAACCGAGGTATGCAGAAGAGCATCTCTGAGCACACAGCCTGTGAAATGGGCTACAGCAGCAGAAGACCACAGTGGGTGCCACTCCTGTCAGCTAATAACAGGAAACGGAGGCTACAGTTCACATGGTTCCCCAACACTGCACAGCAGAAAACTGGAAAAAATGTTGTCTGGTCTGATGAGTCTTGATTTCTGCTGTGATGCTAAGACGGTAGGGTCACAATTCGGCATAAACAAAATGAAAATATCCCGACTTGTATCAAAGGTTCAGGCTACTGGTGGTATAAAGATGTGGGGGTTATTTACTTGTCACATTTTGGGCCCCTTAGTATAAACTGATCATGGTTTAAACCCCAAAACCTGCTGCTTATCATGTCCATTCCTTTATGACTTGGCATAGTTTGCTCATATTCTGCTGATTTTCATCTCGAACTGGTCACTTGAACCTGACAGTGAGTTCACTGTACTCAAATGGCTTTCACAGTCACCAGATCTCAATCTAATAGAGCACCTTCAGGATGTAATAGAACAGGAGATTTGCATCATAGATGTGGAGCCGACAAATCTGTATTGCGTGATGCTATCATATACATACCATACCTAACCATACCTCTACCATGTGTGGAGTGAGTTTGGGTTTCTAGTGAGGGGCAAAAGTCCCCAACAGAACACAAGACAAAAATAGAGAATCATTCGGAAACAGAATTTGCCAATAATACAATTGTAAATCAATTATCTTGTTAGGAATCCAAAGTCTGAGCTAAAAATATTTATAAACTGCCCTACATTACCTATGTGAAGAGAAAGAATGACAAGCTAGTGCAATGAAAGTCTGACCTAAGTTTGTAAGGGACGGAAAAGTTGAGCAGAAAAGTTGAGCCCTTGACCCAAGAGTGAAAGGATCCAGTGGCTCTGGTTTGGAGGAAAGGATCACTGCAATTAAATACAAACTATCCATCCATCCATCCATCCTCTTCTCTGTCCCAAGGCAATAAAGAGTTTTTCTGTTTTGACATGTATGATGATGATGGAAATCCTGCCGTGAAACTGCAGCACCTTCTTCTGCTTCTTCACCCAAACAACAGTCAGTGTTTTTCCTTAGTCTTGAACATAGGGCATAGATTTTTGAACAGATGCTGTCAACCACCACGATCAAAACCCAAAATGAAGGAATATGTTTTGGAAAAACTGTGTTCAAGCCCTCCGGTAGAGCTCCAGAGATTGGAGAATCAATACCAAAGCACACTGAAGCTGTTCTCTTTGTATATGCTGACCCAACACCTTACTAAGACATGGTGGGTTTTTACTTTAACTTATGATGCATCTTATAAGGTCAGCTTGTTTTTCTTGTACCAGTTTGGCCTGTGCAAACAGAGAAAGAACAAGATTACTGTACTTCGAAAAAGACCACATTAACCCAAACAAAATATTTACTGTCTCTGTAAAGTACTAAATCCATTCTACAGATTGAGAGCTCACTGATACGATGTGGTATATAATGTTTTTTGATGCACCGCTCTGTAATCTAACTGGCAAAACAAACAAATAAAAAAAAAAGAGTCAGAAAACGCAGCGGAGAAAGTCACGGCTCTGATCTCTCTCGGCTCGCCTAAATCAAACAAAAATAAATGATGGGGGCTGGATAAACATACTCTGGAGATGCCCGGCAAACAATCAAGAAAGCTGAAAGAGTCTACCTTGATCAAAATGCTGACCGAAACACTTTCCATCTATGAAAGAGGCTTAACACTGAGAAAAAAAGAAGCGACGTTCAGCTGGAGCTGAAGAACCATCTGTCAAGTGCTTTCCAGGTGCACACAGTCTCACAGGCACATAGCCTGCACATATGCACACAGCCTCCCACACATGGGTCCTCTCCTACAGTTAGTTTCTTTTTCATGAATTTTGCGCAAGTGATTTTAAAAAAAAATATTGTTTTATCATACAATTCAATTAATCCAACTACAAAACAAAAAAGGGGAAAAGAAATGAAGTCATTTCCCAGTTTTAACTCTAATTTAAAGGTGAAGAAGGGAAAAGAGCTCAGCGCACAGCATCTTCTTTAGGCCTGGGGGTGCCGCCAAGATGAACAAATAACCAGAAAAAAAAGTAACCACGAGAGGCCGGGGCTGACACTGCACGCTCAACCAGTAAAAATGTAATCAGCGATGTTTTATTACACTGACAAGAGCAACGAGTCTCACTCAGCGCTTCATCAACTTCATGAGAATGTGCAATGGGCCACAGGTTTAAATATGCAAACACAGCTTGTGTAGTAATTAGTGATGGCACACAGGTGTCTAAATACTCTTGACCATCAATATCGCTGCAGATATCAGCCTGAACAATTCACAGAAAAACAAACAAATCAGTAAATTCAGTGTTTGACACGCTATACAGCAAAATCTGAGTTTATCCGTGTGACTTAAATCATGGCAAGTCAAGCTTTCCAAGATGGTACCTCTGTTAGTCCTTAGGTTAAATTGCTATTAGAAGGTTTGTGTAGAAAAGACATAACACCAGCCAAATTATGCATGCTAACATGCAATGTCACCTAATGTCAACGTGGCAATGATAATCTCAAAGCACACCTGAGGATGAGAGAGTAGAACTTAGACTGAAGAAAGCCGAGTCAAGTCTGGCATTACAAAGCCGAGCCTGACAAGCTGAGTCTGAGATGTCATCAGATCAGAGTAAAGGTAAAGATGCCGCTCTTTTCTGGTGGGTTTTCCCTCGTGGAGATGACAATATAAGACTAACAGAATTGTTTTCTTTCCCTGCTTTCATTTAATACTTCTATTTGCTGCTCTGTAAAAACTTTTACAGGCTCTCAGTGAAGCTTGATGATGTTTCTTATTCACTGCTTTGCAGCCCTTGACTAATGGCGGACATGCAAAGTATCAACTGACTAAATTAGGGTTATTCACTGGCCAAAACCCAGCAGCTGCATCATCTTCTAAACCCCTCCTCCTCCCAACATCATGCCTCGGGCCTCAGGGGTTATCAGCCTTGGACGCTGCCGCAGGCAACCCCCAGCCAGACAGCTGCTGATAAACTGGCTGTGCAAGCATTTATCAACATCACTCACTTTTATCATTGCCAATCTAGGTATAAAAAAATAAAAAATAAAAATAAACAAGCCAATGTTCATGTCTGCTTGCCTCTCCACATCAGCTGTTTGTCCTGCTTTCCTCTGGGCCACCCATTCCCCCCGCTCATATTTCAGCCTCACTCCATCAGGCAGCAACTGGTCAAGTTTTCAGCCCTGTCTTCATACTCTGACATGTGTGCCCAATAGCTGATAGGATTGCTTGAGCCCTGGCACAACACAATTACTTTCTTTATTTCTCTCTCCATGGTGACAACAGGCATTAAGGCTCATAGTGCCAGAGCGGCAAAGTGAGTGAACTTATTGGAATCAACTGCGTTAGCTTATTCGTCTTTAAACATACACAGATCATAAAATTATGTTGTTTTCTTTTCCTTATGACACCAACTATCATATTAATTATACATTTGAAATGTAGGAAAGATATGACATACGTGAACACAGCAGGGACGGAGCTGTGCATCATAGTACTTTTAATGTTTGCAACCATTTTCAACGATATGCAAAGGGTTACAAGTGATCTCAGTGTGTTTAGATAAAAGGTCTATAAATGGAGACGACTGTGTACTGTGGCTACTCTCCTGAGATGTGCGCCTCCAGCTAAAATCCCTCCAAAAGCACACCACAGAATCCCAGTGTAACATCCCTTAGTGCGTGAAGGGCACCTAGAAGCTCCATAATGCTACTGAAATGAAGAGCATGCAGCACTACGTGAAAAGGACACTACACACCAATATGAAGACCGCATCTAAACAGTGAACTTCCACAACAATACAGTACAGGGTTACTGGGCTGTCTTTTGGTGTACAGCTTGCTTGCCATCATTTAAGGGGGGAATTAATTAGATTGATGAATGTATCTTACATTTAGGTTATCATATCAGGTTTGCTGAAAGAAGGATGAAAAATGTCCTTCATCCTGTTTGCACTAATAAGTGCACTTACCACCTGTGAGCTGCAATTGCAAATAAAACCTTGTTTGATATTGTCAGACATGTCATTACTGTACATTTCCTTAAAATATTGTGATATAATTGAGGCTATATCTGCTTTCCCTATTACCCTTATATATTTTGGATGTGTATATGTGTGATTTTGATGAATGAATCAGTTACCAGCATATGTTATCCGCCAATAGAGCTTGATACATCCGCTATACGCCAATGTATTAGTATCGGCATTCATAACAGCCAATACATGAAAAATAGATGGGAGAAACACCCTTCAACAATGTTCCCATCATTTGTCCACCAGAGGGGACTCTACAACTTCCTTGTTGGCAAAAAGTGTTTGGAACCTAAACAACAACCAGATGATCTGAGCAGTCGATAATCCACGACTCATTGTAACAAAACCATGAGTTTATTTTTAAATTGCATTGTCATATTATCTTAGTAAGGACTCATGAATAACTAAATATAATAAATGTTGGAGAAATCTGTTTGTGTTTTGTGTCTTGATATATCCGATATGTCAGATTTTTAAATACCCAAATATCATTATTGTATTGGTCTTAAAAAAATCCTATATCTGACCATATATAATTTAGTGGTATTTATTAGTAAAAATAAATAATTGCAATGAAACCAAGATGAATAAACTGAAAAATTTAAGTGTGAGTAAGTCACCAATTTAATTTGTACTTGTTTCATTCCACAGTCCTTCTACTGTGTCTACTGACATTTATAAGTTTCTGCTGGATTCTCTCTAAATTTACCTCCTCACTCCTCAGAAATAGTGAAGACAGATGAAGTGAAAATGCCATTAACTGAGTTGATGACAACACATTATGTTACCTTAAGTGCAATAAAGCCTTCACACCAAGTGTTACACTGAACATTTTGAGGGTGAGAGCAAGAGAAGAGGGAATTGTCGTCATCTGAGCTTTTGGGACGTTGCGGTGTTTCGCTGTTAATACAAGACTTAACATAAACATACAAAAAAAGAGTGTTGACATTGTTGACGTGAAATTGCCTAACTGATGAGTCTTTGCTTCTTCCATGCTTTTATAGCTGTTCCACTAGCAACTGGAGCACCAACGCTGACATGTGGGATAGTAAACAAGGAACAACACAGAATTGGGATTGTTGCAATCACAGTTCACAGTTGGGGTTTAACAGCACGTCTATTCATCTTGCACTGTTCAGTACATGATGTCTGGTTTGCTAAAATATGTCCTCGGGTCAGTCTACCCTGCGATCCCGAAATGTCAGAAGTCTTAGCAACATGCAGCATTTGAGCTCTTTAATTGTTATATAGCCAATTCAAATTTTAAAAGTAAAGGACTCATCTCTTCTTTTGTTTGTTTGTTTTCTTCTCCTGTACTGACACATAGCAAACCATAACTCCAAAGTCAACGCTCGCAACGAACAGTAAATTTTGTATCTCATCACGCTGATCGTGCTGTTGAGATGTTTTCCTGCCATACTTGAGATACAAGGAGCAAAGGTTGTTAACGATCGCCTTGTTTTAGGATTTATCTTTTTAAAACACAAAATGCATTTCTCGTTTCATAACAATTTACATAACTGCTGTTATTTTTCTAAAATATGTAGCAAGAGCATTAACATCAAGTCGATTGGATGAAATGACTTTGAAATTGCATCTAATTTGACACAGATCGTTTTACATGTTAACGAAGGAATTTTCTTAACTAAATCACACACTATGCAATAACAGTCACGAAGAAACTGAAAATTCCCTGCGCTGCATTTAAAGCCATATTAGTTCTGATCATTTCGATCTGCCTGCAGTATTTTAAAAAGTCTTTTTCAACAACATTCAGTTCAAGCTGACACTTTTAAAAAATGGACCACACTTCAACCCAGTTTTCCTTTAACCCAATTTTTCAAACATTCAGTTATTTTCGCACATCCCTAAGAGACAGTAAGGAGAGTTATCAGCGTGAATCAGAAAGTTCGTGTGTGCCTCTGCTTCAATGTGTTTCTAATTTCTTGAGTGTGTGAGGCTGTGCATGCGAAGGGCTACAACAATTACTGCCCTAGTGCATTTATCATGGTAATAGAAGGTGTGCCACAGATGAGAAAGGGAGACCAAAGGGAAAAAAAGTAAAAAGCTTCTGGTGCACTCTTATCAACACCTGTTAGCAGTTTTAAACAAAGACAGACGGAACCAAATGACTAACCATATACCTCTAAGAACAGCATGACCTTTTCTGTGAGGTCATCAAGAAAAAAAATGGCAGAAGTTATCTCACTGTGCCTGTCACTTTAGTAATGAGGACTTAGCCCTGGACTATTTTAATATTTTTAGAAGTTAGAAAGAGCCTAGTTTTCATTTTGTAACTCTTGTGTGTGTGTGTGTGGGGGGGGGGGGGGCCTAATGGAATCTTGATTTTAATAAAAGCACAACTCAAATTGACAATATCAATCTTTTTTCAGAACTTTGCATTTAAATTGGCCCTCCAGTTTATCATATTCTTTTGGATATCAAACGGAGCATTTAAAATAGCAATCCCTCAACTCTAAATCACTGGAACACAACGTTTCATTGTCCAGGGTACTTCAATGCATTAAAAAAAACTGCCATTGTCAATCCACATTTAAAAAAAAAAAAAGTCGTTTTATTCACATGTAGTTTTCCAAAAGCACTTAAAACTGTTTTGTGTACTGCACTATATGTATTTTTACTGTTATAACTTTAGTCTGAAGCCCAAAAAGCCTGAATTGATGCCAGTGTAGATGGAACATAACACAAACTCGTGCTAAAGGCCAAGTGTATTACAAAAACCAATACAATAATATTGGCACTGCATAATACAATATCAAATTCCATTCATCAGTTTGACAAAAGGGAGATTTATTTAGAATTAATATCTCTCCATCACAAGAGAAGAACTGGACAAACCTCCATATAAACAAGAGAAGGACACACAGCCAAGCCAATATACTAATGCATGATGCATCAACCACAGCCAAAAGCACCAAAACCAACTGGGTGTCTGAAAGAGGAATCCCCCAGCAAGTAAAATCTAAGAAGGTGTATTTGAAATAGCACTGGCACACCGGGCACACATGTTGCTGCCACACCCAACTATCCTCCAGCGTCTCCAAGGAGAGCAACCCAACAAAAAGGCACGTGGAAGTGGGCTGCAGAGGGTCTGGCAATCCTCAGTCCTCAATTGGACACCACAGTGAATGCAACAGTACTTGACATTAAATTGAATATTTATGTTTAATAAATTCTGAATTTGTGCAAAGTTCTCTTATTCACTTTTGTATGATCATCAATTAAAGGCTTTAGGAAAGCTAACTAGAAGCGATACATGCCATTCATAATCACCATTTTCCACTTGGAAACAAATATATTTTTTAAAGTTTAAATTAAGAAATGAATTTACTTTTCTTTGCTGGAGGATAGGACTTGGCCACAGAGGCGCACAAACACAAACACAAACACACAGTATAGGCAATAAAAACAAAGGCAGTTTCCCCTACTTACACATGTTCTCTGACTCAAAAAGAAGACAGAAAAAGCAACTTGGAACATATCTTTTAAGCCATGCCGCACAAAGTCACTCAAGACCAGACTGTTTCACTCTGAAGACATATAATGACATTCTTTGTATCCACAGTAAGTGTAAACAATGTATCTTATTGCAAATCCTTTATAACATTTGGCTCCTGGTTTAAGTGTGCACTATAAAAGCAGGGGCTGCTACTGCTGCTGCGAGTGTCGAGGAAACCTGAATAGATAAGCCTGTAGCTAATATTGTAGTATCCAACATTATTGTTATTTGTGGAAAATTTAAGACTGCTACCTGTGGCAGCAAACACAATTCAAAGAGCCTTTATGCTGCACCTACAAAAAAGCTATTAGTGTTTTGAACACGCACGCAAAACAAAGAATGCAATGGCAACGAGTGAACGTTATTAACTCTCCAAGTAGGATATGAGAGAAGATTAATATAGTGTGAAACAATATAAAAGTAGAGGAGAAGAAGGCAGAAAAAAAAAGTGCAACGTATTTATGCAAATCTTGACAATCCGGCTGTGATGTTTTAAGCATGTTGTCTTAAATTCTATTCACAGAGGCATGGCAATGACAGATGGCGACAAAGACAGGTAATATACTTACTGGAAAAATTGTAAGCTGATAACATTTATGGTGAGAAGAAGGGAGGAAAATAGTGTTTATTTGCACATTATTGATGGATGTCCTTGCCTCTTTTTCTAGCATGGAAATCGCCCGTCTTTCAGCGCTTTAAAGCGCGAAAAAGGTTATTTAAAACTCTGCCATACTTTGAGTGTTGTTTTCATACTTTTTAATTCATAAAACACTCTAAAAACATATATCTAATGGATTAATTACCATGTAAAACTATGTCAGTATTTGTGGGAATATTTACTGACTCTGTCACAGTTTAGAATGAGTACAAAATTTGGCTTCCCTGCAGTTTATTTATTTACCAGGGTTTTTTTAACTATGAGCACAGCTGCACTTTGCATTAAGTGCCATGAAGTCTAGTGTCTGATTGTTGTGATGCGTGTGGTGCATGACTGGACAATTTTAGAGATTAGTATCTTTCTGCTGCACGTTGAATACTGATTGCAGAGATGGTGCGTTTGGGACTGCGAGCAACAGTCTAATGTCTTAATCTCAACAAAAACATCAGTGATTGAATAAGTTGGGAAAAATCTATGTGGAAGACGTAGGGTCTAACTTGGAACTTAAACTTGACTGAAGCTGCTATGAGCTATTAACCCCCACCCCTCCCCCCACATCTATGCTAAAGAAGAGGACACAGAAAGGTAAAATAAATAAATGAGAGCTCCAGCGAAATAACTTCATAATGCATTTTTTAATGTGCATGTCTTTGTGTGTCTCTGTCGCTCATTGTTCCAATCCTAACTGTCCACTATGTGTGCAATAAAAACAGCGCCGGAGATTTTACACTTGCTTTTCCCAGACGTAAAATTTCAGACTCAATTTCCTCTGCCACCGTGGTCAGTCTGCAGTGATGAATCAGGGGCAGCACCTATTTGCATAAATTTCCATTCTGTCCTCCCATATGTTGGTCCTCTGAGTAGAACTCCTTAAAACAGTTTTACAAGAAACTTAACATGCTGGTGTTTTTTGTTGTTGTTGTTGTTTTTCTTTTTTATTCAAAAAACTTGTTGTAGTACACTTATTTTGTCATGTTATCAAATCCACATCCTCTTTTGAAAGAGACTCACTCAGAGTTGCTAAAACACCCAATGCAAACAGTCTCTCAGTACACATAGTAAACCCCTGACAATAATTCATTTATTGCTATATAATCCTTGGAAAGCAATCACTCTTTGCTTTATATGTGCATATTTCTTTTTGTATTAATCTTATTTTATAATCTGTATAATCTTATTTCTAAATTTTATAATGTTGCTGATTGATATTTCTGGTAATTCTACACATTTTTGTGTGGAAAAAAAAGTGTAAAATAAAAGTCACCAATTTAAAATCTCTACAGGCTTCAAGGTATGCACAAAACAAATTTCCCTAACATATCATTATGCATCATTATGTTACTTATCATTATTTTTTACTTTTGTTTAGCTAGTTATTCTGTGTCCCTTCCGAAAAAAAATTATGCAGTGTCAACGCTCATAATACTGTTGAAGGGTATCCCACCCGTCTCTTTACTTCCAAAATTTTCCTTTACTGGCTGTTACAAATTGTGAAAGATCAGCATTTATCTAATATTGGCCTGTCGATAAATCGGTCAGACTTTAATTGAAATGTGCTTTAATGTTTGCCAATGAAGGTGACTGAAGATGAGGGAGTTATCTTGGCTGGTGTGACTGTCAGAGCAACAACAACCATTCACTCACAAGGCAAGCTATCCAAGCTTTGATTAGCAGTTAGCAAGCACTGGGAAGCAACAGAATGCAATTCAGTTTATCAACATATAACATCGCCCCATTGACTGAGAAGCGAGAAAGGTGAAGCCTCAAACTCGTGCGTCCTTTATCCTGTTACCTGCTTAAAAATGCAGGTAATAAATACATTAATTTACTATTTACTAATACATATATATATACATATGACAACAGCACAAAATACAAAAACAGGATTTGTTGCAAATAAAGAAAGCTATCAGAGACAAACTGGTAGCTAATTTGCAGCTGTCTTTAAATTTGGTAAATTATTTTAAACTTAGCTACTAGCTGCTAGCTCTCTGGCAGCGGTACCTGCAGGCAGTCAACAAGAGACTGAGGGAGGAAAATGATGGAGGAGAGAGCTGATGCCTGTGTTCTTAATTTAGACTGACTGATTTTTATCAGGAATATTATATTTATTATATAATAATGTGTTTATTTTATGTTTATATATCAGTAAATAACTATAATAAATTTATTTTAAATGTACTAATTTTAGATAAATGAATCCTGTCTTCTGGTCAGGTAGAAAACAGCATGCAAAGATTTGTGAGTTGGACCTTCAGCCTTGAGCTGACACGACAGAAAGTTACATTCATGTGTTCACATAATCACGTGTTCAACTCAACGTCAGCTACAGAATTGTGGCTTAGATAGCAGTTCTTCCCTGTAAGAATATTTCAAATGTAACAACTAATGATTTGCAAGTATACTCTACAAAAAATATCGAAATGTCATCATACCTGAATACCTGACACAGAACACCTTTAAAAAACCAAATTAAATTCACATAACCAATCTAATCTCTAAACAATACCCAGTTCTTTCTCTTAACTCTGATGATTGCTTTTAGCTTATACTCCAAATTTGTCGTTGGTTGGCATCAGTCACCGCCCACTCCTCTTCAACACACATGACGCATGCACACCATTCTCCGAGCCAGTTCGCAGGCAGGTCGCTGAGATCACACATCCAGCTATGATTACAAGGTGTAAGCCTTTATCATGGCCCTAACCTCTCACATATACAGGCTCGCAAACAGCTGTAAACACAGAGCCCCAGACAGGGAGGAAGCATACAGGGGATTTCGATGTCATTTCTCATACCTAAAAATAATGGGACAGATAGAAAAAAGCCATCGCACTTTGTTGAATAAGCCACAATTGTTATCATTCTAGCAAGACAGCAAGATATAATTACTGGCATTCAGATCCTGACTGTGGCCTCGTTCATAAGCAACCAGAAAGCACCAGAGAGCATCTGTCAATGCGATGTAGTATGATCAAAGGCCTAGACATTGTGCAGGCACGATGCACGCGCGCACACACACACACACACACACACACACACACACACACACACACACACAGAAACATACACACGCAGGGAAAACATGGCCAGTCCAGGTAAACACTGCCTCTGTTCATTTGCATCACTAGAGCTGACTCACAAAGAGAAAACACAGCCAATAAACAACAAACAACAGCACAATCACTTTTGCTTTAGAGGGCATTCTGCACAGGATAGAAAACAGAAGGAGAGCACCAGATAGTAATGCAGGATTAGAACATCAGCGAGAGAAACAGGGAAAGCCGAGCGATTAGCAGCAGTGCCGTCTTTGTCCCAGCTGTAAGTTCAGGGTGAGGGGGCGCCGCTCGGTCCACTTCCACTCCTCTACACAGCCTCTTAAAAAGTGCCCCAATCTCAGATCTAGTGTGCATAAATAGATCTGTAATTGCTTATTACAATACAATTAGGGCAAAGGAGATGAGAGAAGGAAAGATGCTTAGTGCAAATGTGGAGTGACAGGCCAGAGCGCCCAGGCCCAGGATTACAGTAGCCATTTGCACACGGGCAGAAAATGAGAGCAATAAGAGGGAGACAAAGACGAAGAATGAGAGAGAGAGAGAGACAGGAAGAAGGAGTTGGGGGGGAGGGGAAGGGCTGTCAAGCACAGGGCAGAAGCTAATGACAACTCTGGCTTCAACTTGCGCAGACGTCTTTGAAGCCCGGCTCTGATCAGAGCTGTGATTGCCACCACTGCAGGGCCACCACTCCTATATTAACCTACACTAACAGCTATTCAGTGAAAGTCACAGGCCCTTTCAAAACCTGACTTCTGCTAGAGCCGGCCATCTGTGGAATGGCCCTGTGAGACGGCCAAGATGTGAGTAAGGGACACGCATGTAAGGGACAATGTTTGCATATGGCCTTGCTATAACAGTGACAGTCAAGCTGAACATGGGGCCGGTTAGAGCTGATTAGCTGCACTTCCCTCCTCAACCCACTACAGTTATGAAGATTGATAGAAGCAGCTTAGAGCTGATTATAGGGCCCTGGAGATGCATGGGCCCATACCCAAACAGCACATTCACACTGCATTCACAATGAGCACAGCATGCGATCGCTAGGCACAGGCCAGGCATTAAGCAAACATTATAGCAATAAGAGGCAAATAAGAGAAATGGACAATGCCAGAAGTGCTCTTAAGAGCTTTTCAGAAATATGAATATTATGCTAATTAGATGCTTGCTTTTGGCCAAATCTGGGACATTTGAGCAAGCACGTTATGGACATTTAACAAATTTCCTAGACGATATATTGCAAACATGACTGGATATCAAAAACTCACTCTGGGGTTATGAGGCACAGCTTGCCTTTCTGGAGTTTTGGAAGTCATTTAACATGAAGAGAGATGGAATAAATCTCGTTCCAAGATGATCCATTCATGCTTTGAAATACAAAAATACTATAAAACACACACTTTAAAATAGTAGGTCATATGAATCGGGGTCTGTTGTACTGTATGCACTGAACACATTTCAGCACTTTTCGAAATATGGATGCAAATAAGTGCTTCAAATGATCTATACAAAGGTTTCAAGCACAAGCTTTAGCTGACCTTGAAGATATATACATGGCGAGAGGTTCAACTGAGTGCAAACATTGAGGCGGTAACACTGATAACAATGCCACAATATATATGTGATTACTGTGTTATTATAGATAGACAGATAATGATGTGAACTCCATGAACTCCTCCTGCTGACCTTTTAAACCCAAACCAGCAGTTGTCAAGCAAGGGATAACTCAGTAACATAATTTGAATCTCCATTCAGGCAGGAGGCAGATTCAGGAGCCTGCAGTTGGTTTTAACTGTTATTTACACTACGGTGCCTCCAAATCTACTCTGGGTCTCTGCTGCCCCCTCCCTGTCCCTGAACATGCACCAGTATGAGAGACCTCAAACTTTACAGTTTTGCTTTCTACTGCGTGATTACAACAAGCCAAGTCAAGTGGCTTTTGTTTCACTTGTATAGTTTAGCCTCACACACACAGGAAGAAAGTAAAATATTTGAGAGAAACCTCAGAAAGGGAAACTACTGGATTATATGCTCTCTCTCACTCTCGCTTGCGGATGTTGGTGCTTCAGTCTAGCTGTTGTGGATCCGAGTCTTCATCCTGCAGGAGAATCAGTTACTGAGCTACTTTCTCATTCCTGTGTGTTCATGTTGTCCTTTTCTTCCCTATCCCTTCTGTGTTGTTCTTTCCTTCTACTGTGGGTGTGAATGGCGGGCTTATGTTTCGCCTTTTGGTCATTTGTTTTGTTTGTCTTCATGCCATGCTTTATCCTGGAGAAAAAGTTATGTAGCTTAGCTCCTGTGTGTTTTTCTAGATAACTAGAAGTGATCATCCAAGATCATATTCTTCATATAGATTTTTTTCATGCTTATCCCAAATATAATAAAACCACGAGTGTAATATGTTGCTTTCTGTTCATGTGCCATTTACTGGATGTACCTCGAGCAACTTATGGAAAGGATATGTCTCATTCAGAAGTTTATTTGGCTTTGTGAGGGTCTTAGAACAGAGAACGTCACATGTGATGAAGACTGCATAGCCCCTCGAGGCATAACAGTGATTTGTGCCCCTTTTGCTGGTCCTTTTAAAAAAATGTCAGCACCATGCAAAGTTTACATCATGAAGATCTGAATGCGAAATGAACTATCATGATCATAAAGCAACATTTGCCTTTGAACCAGAGGCTACAGACAAGACAGCGAGTGGCTGTGGTTGTGCATCAGAACCAAAATGTGTTTTTCCTATAGTAAATCATCTCCCCCACTTCAGCTGCTTTGAGTGGCACCCTTTTCAGAAGGTTGATGTTCTCTTGCGTGACCCCCGACATTGATACCAAATGTTAATTTTTAAAACAAGCCCCCCTCTCCCCCCTAGTTGTGACAGTAAGCACTAGAGGGGAAAACAAATGGGATTTTAACTTCCAATTACAATAATGTGTTTTTTGTGGGTTTTTTGGTAACAGACCCTCTGCGCACCTTGCCTTCCCACCCACAACAACAACCCACCCAGCCCCCTGGCTCTCTTCATCTCTCTCATACACACATGGTGGGAAAACAATGTAGCTAATCATTGTGGAACCTCCATCTCTTGAAATGTGGCCATGAGAGTGATGTGATAGCAGAAGCAGGGAGAGACAAAGAGGAGGAGGAGAAGAAGGTCGATCATAAATGGAGGAATATGCTCTAAAACTGCAGCTTCTTATATGTCACATCAACTCAACTCAGAACAGTACTCAGTTTAGTTTGATTCGAGAATTTTTTTTTTTCACAGAAGCTAAATGTATTGTAGTATTTCACAGGTTTCTTCTGTTCCACTAGATAGACACTGCAAATTCAGAGGTCACAACCACTGTAAAAGAGAAGACATTGCATTTTTGTGTTGCATATTTTGTTACAAAGAAGTATTCTAGGGAAAAACTTAGGCAAATCTCATTGAGCAGTCTATCCCTGAGCACCAGACTTGGTGTTGTCCTGAAGGCTTATTTGAAGGTAATGCAATTAATATTCAAGCTGAAAAGATTAGCTATCCAGTAGTCAGTAAAAATTAAATCAGTGACTGTATGGATTAGTGATTACTCATTTGTGTCACTTTTGTCCACTGGTTTGCACATCTCACGTTTGAGTGCTTTTTCTCTGTTTTATATCCTAATAAACTGATTGATTGACTTTGTTTTTTGGGGGGGGCAGAACAAGCAATCAGTCACCTCTGCCTCTAATTATGAGGGGGTATTTTTTTCCAAGCCCCCTATCATTTTACAGACAAAAGGAGAAATCATTAATTAAAAATAAAAGTGGCAGATTAATCAATGGTGAAAATAAATGTTTAACCGCAGCTTTAATTAAATATATAATCATGGAAACGGTTTAAGCCGTCTTTTATTTATACTGGCAGTAACAGCACCGCATAAATATGAATTCAGCCACATACTAGAAAAACTGACAGCAACTTTGTTTAATCCTGTAAGTACCGCAAACGCAGCATCATAGAGACACAATCCAGTGTGTTACAAAGTTAATCATGAGGGTCATTGCAGTTGCACAAAAAACAACTGCAAGTGTGCATCATTTGGCCTCACTACCAAGGTCATCGGGCAGTCACTGTCTTCAGAAATATGAATTCAACTTGCTGTTGGCAGTATCTTGGCTGTTAGACATTTAAGCCTTTTGCTGTTCACCTCCAGGACAAGAATGTCAGTTTTCCCATGGGAGGAAGCCAGTAAGGACTCTCTTCCCTATTAAAAAGTCAGCACACCATGCAGTGTTCAGCTCTCTGTGTCATTCGAAATGCTGCGAGCTGCTGCTGCTGCCGAGGTGACTTTAGTCTGTCACACTTTATGGAAGACTAGATTTGTGTATTATCTCACTTTTATTAGGTATTTGTTTATATCAAACTATGTAATCTGAGCTTGATTTACTTAAAAAAAAAATCAACATAATTCACACTTAAACAATCTCGAAGTCTAAAATCACAAGAGCTAAAAACAATCATGAAGTACATTTGCAGTAAAGCAATGGTGTATTCATTTATTATTACATAAATATAGTAAATAGAGTGACCACAAATTAACATAAATTTCTGATTTAGTGGGCGTGCACAGGTGACCTATCTAAAGGGTGAGATTATCAGACTAATACTGGGCTTAAACGTCTTTTTCACACTCTAACAGAGAATTGCTAAGCATCAAAGTCAATATAGATATTTGATTTAAATTTGTAAATAATGCCAATTATGCCTGAACATGTACAGAATATACTTCAACTCAAACACAAAGAGTCATGTATAAATAACCTATTTTTTTCCATAAATAATTACAGCACGTTTTTATAAAGAAACAATTAAATTAATCATTCATGGAATCATTCATCAAGAATGATCAATGTTTTGAGATGTCAAGCCCTCTAATTGGCACCCAGCATTAGAAAATGAACACCAACAAGTAATATTTAATAAGAATGATGCAACTGAGACCATAAGATTATCAGGAACGTGTTACGTATTAAGCCAGGGTTCAAGGGAGATAAATTTCTACCCCATCTCCCTTTGGGAGAGTTTTTTTTTTATTTTTGTTTCATTGCTTTGCAACCAGGGGATTTGTCCCCTGCTGACCATTAGAAAAAAGGCACTTGTACATTTTATAGCACTTGAGTACGGTCTCCATTTTTTAGACCTGGAAACTACAGCTTTATATAAAGACATAGACATCTTTACGTGCAGTCTATGCCCCTAATCCAAGTTTATCACATTAAAAAAACTAATTGGTAATTAGAAAAAGCATTCTTAGTATACTCTTGAGTATTTTTGCCCCGAGAAAAGAAGGATATTCCTTCTTGAACAAATCAAACTGGCACTGGTACCACTGCACAACTAAGCAAAATGAGAAGTGCATCTTTGGAGTCTCTCTTTTTTTAAAAACTGCCGATAAAACAGGAGTGTTAGCAGTTGCTTGAAGAGATAAATGGTAAATGGACTCGTTCTTATATAGCGCTTTTCTACTCTCCCAGAGAACTCAAAGCGCTCTATACAACATGCCACATTCACCCAATCACACCCACCGTGACTGTCCATCACAAGCACTTTCTCTATACTGAGTGCTTTTCTAACTACATTCACACACATTCATACTCCAATGGATGCATCGGAGAGCAATTTGGGGTTAGTATCTTGCCCAAGGATACTTGACATGCAGACTGGAGGAGCCAGGGATCGAACCACCAACCTTCCGATCAGTAGGTGACCTGCGCTTCCTCCTGAGCTACAGCCACACCAATGTGATAATGTTGGATACATAGAAATATCCATATCTGAGACTAACCACTTGTTGTTATGATTGTTATGGACACACAAGACTAACTTTGAGGTGTCAGAGTACAAAAGAAGAATAAACGAAAAGATGCAGTGGCTTAGACAGATGACATCAAGGAGCGTGTAGTAGTGGGAAAGAAAGCAGAAGATGTGCGCATGATGAAAAGAATATTTTATAATGAACGAGTAACCCAAAACTGGTATTCTGCCAGCTACAACGGAGTAACCACCGCAGTTATGGCATCTCAGCCCTGTTGAATTGTGGAACTTTGGGCTTATGGTAAGAACTACCCATGAAAATAATCTAACTCATGAAAGGAGCACCAGAAAGCAACATGGAGTTAAATACAGAATATATATGTATATACATATATACACACACACATATATATATATATATATATATACATATGTATATATATATATATATACATATATATATACAAACACTGTATCTCTTTGTTGGGGTCTGTCAATGCATTTTGACACAGGGTTTTAGGCACCCCAGACAATGGCTGTGGTCCACTTAATTGATGTAATTAATGTTCATCATGGTGAGTGTTTGCTCAACGACTTCTAAACCCCTAGCCTCTCGGCTCCTCTCAGGAAGGGAATTGGGCGAGCATGAAGCACTTCAGTTTTTTTGTCATGCTTCACAGGAACCCAGAAATGAGTGGAATAATTCCCAGCTCTTAAGCATGCTCAGAAGAGCTCAGCAGCACAGCTCAACCAACTCATTCTCCATGGCGTGGATATAGCTCCTAGGCAATCCTGACCAGCCAGCACCAAGTTACGTAGACGCACATCCACTGAGCCTACAATACACAATCATTTAGTAGCAGGTGATGCATGGCAGAGCAAGCACAATGATCCTGACTATGTGTCCTGTAAAAGGGTACTTTTTACACGGTTTTGCACTGTGCCTGTCTCTGAGTACTGATGCTGCAATCCTTTGTACAGTCCTTGATGCTCCTAGGTAGCGCTGATAGGAGGTGACTGGAGCAAAGCAGAAGAGATATAAAAAAGCTGGGAGGAGGAGAAGGGAGTAAAATCTTTGTGTGGTGGAAGATATTTTGTTCTATCATCTCTGGAATTATATAAACTGCTTGTGGCTAGTGGAGGCCTCAGCTGCGGTGAAAATGGGCCCCAACTGCCTCACTCCCTAACAATCTACTTCACATTTCCAAATCTTCCATCTCTGCCCCTAAGCACTGGCAGAAGCAAACAAAAACCTCCTGCTCTCCACTCTTTGTCTGTATTTCATTTCCTCTGAGGAAGAGGACTCTCTTAAAATATTCAGCCACTTTAAAATGGCACGTCACACTGACCAGGCTATTTTCTTTGATGAGCTCTAGTCCTAATCCTTCAATGGCAGCCTACAGAATAGTTATTGGTTGAAGAATCTGTGGAGAAAAGAGTTCCAAGCAGCTCTTCCACACCAGGCGTATAAACTGTGCTGTGTGACACTGGTCAAATGGATTTCTGCATGCAGTCCACACACACGCACTTCAGAAATACTGCTGGGCCACAATCTCAGCCCCAAGCCTCAGCTCAGCCCACCTGCCCCGCCTACAGAGTAATTCACTCTCCAGCTAAACCTAGGTAGCCTGGCCTGACCCCCACAGTTCTGGCTGCAGGTTGCTGCTGACCTCCAGCAAGGTGCCAATGAAACATGTCCATTGAGTGGTGAGCAGAACAAACTACCTCACCTGACTCCTACTGACAGCTCAGTATTTTAAAGACCAGAAACGGATCAACACAGGTTCACTGTTGCACAGCCGGGCCACCTAGCCTTTGGCCTGAACTTTGCACTGTGGCAAAGGTGTGCACTGTGAGGGTAAGTGGGGTTAATTCTGATACTTCAAGGGTTTTGAGCGTGTTAAAATACTGATCATTTCTGATGGACTGGATGCTGAATAACAGAGGAAAAAAATATTTTGCATTAACAATATTTTAGCTGGAGTACACTTGTAAGAAAAAGATAAAACCTGATCTCTGGTTGTCTGTTGAATTAAAGTCCAGTATACCCCAACTCACGCTGTCACTCTCCACCTTATATAGCTTTATTCACTTGTTTGTGGTTTTACAGGACTTGGCACTCTATTGGTGTTCAGAGTAAGAATAAAAAACTAATTAGCTATAAAACAAGCATATAGGCATTAGAGTAGTCATAAGCATAACCCAAACATCAACATAATTCAATGTGGTATACAAAAAAACTGCAATAGCTTCTTGTCTTGAATACAAAGGTGCACAAGTTCACTTTTTACAGCTGGCAGGTATATTACTAGGGACAAGTACTTGTGCCAGCACTGCAGAAATATCCAGAAGGTGTTTTCTGGTGTTGGTGCGCTGTGGCAAAATGCCATTTGGAAGTTGACAGTTAGGTTCAAGCACTTAACATTACTTGATTAGGTTAAGGAAAAGTACCAGGGGGGTTAAAATCTGCCCCTTGCCAACATTAACCCTGCATATTAAAAAATGGCGCTTTCTCGCTGCATAAAAATGTGAGGATAAGATGTCTTTTATAAGCATTCCTCCACAGTATGAGTTCTCACGACACCAATACTGAGGGACCTCCCCCCAAAAAACAACAAAAAAAACCGCACTGTATTTGATACCCCAGCAATGAGAATGAAATGTGGGGACAAAAAGTGAAGAATGGCCGGGGAAGTTGTTTTAAAGTGGGTTCTCATGTTTTGAGTACATTTTGTGTGCACATACACATTTTATGAAAAAGACACAAGGTGAAACAAAGAGCAGAGGATAACAGAGAAACTAGTTTATCCATTAATGAGTGGAGACTCTCACACTAAGCTGAAATGAAACAAGTAGTCGATAGGGTTGCGATGGGTGTTTTTCGGATGGCTGTAATCTGTGTGTGTCCATATGGGAGTGTTCTTTGCTTTTCTCAAAAAACATTAGTCGGATCTACTTGACTTTGTGAGAACCCACATAAGTGTAGTGAATGGATGCACTGATATTTGGATCGGATACTGGTCAAATCCTGACTGAAAAAGCTGGACCAGATATTCAGCGGCTGAACCATTCAATTCAGTTACCTGTTGTTTCAGATTTCACTGTGGCTCCAGCAGCAGCTTTTATGTATATGTTTGCAATACTTATTAATTTAACTGCAGATTTCAGTTAAATCTGTTTGAACTCTTTTCAGTTAAAAGAGTTCAAACAGCTGAAGAGCTCAGAGGACGATGCTTTCGCTCTCACTGTCATTACGTTTGGTGTGGCCTTTGTTGAATGCTTTTGGAAGCAGTAAAATGAAGTGTGCAAAGAAAGAAAGAGAAGTAAAGGAGAAACTACTGTGACTGTAAATGGCAGGTTGATGACTTACAGTGACTTGACTTGAAATGACACCAGTGCAAATTAATCTGCGGGAAAAAAAGACTTTAATTGTATTTGTTTTTGCCTTATTGCCATTTATTGTTGTGCTAATAAACGCCAATTCAAAAGTGTATGCTCTCTGATGTATTCATTTACTACATTTTATTTTATGAAAAATCAGTGTTTAAGTTGAGCCTGACGTTGCCTGAGACAAAAAAAAAATGATTTCCAGTCTCTTCCTCAAAGTGAGGACTGCATGGTATTCATTTAACCCTGGTATTGGATCATTACTCGGTATCGGCAGATATCATAAGCCGAGCTGGATCAGACCGGAACTGGAAAAAGTTAGATTGATGCAGCTCTAGAGCAATTTCAGCTTTGAAATCTTTTCAAGGATACTTGAAAGGATAAGTCATTTTCATATATTAGCTTAAAGTTGTTTTCTGTTATGCCTCCACACATATATATATGCCTATATATATGTGTGTGCTATTAAGATAAAATGCAGACACGTCAAATGTCACTAAAAGGAAACACTCAAAGTCTGGGAAAGACCACAGTGAAATTTGGGCCGAGTTATAAAAAGAACACCCAAGAAAGAGGCACTGCATTTATAAGCTGAATTTTACAAGATAAACAGGCTCAGGCTATGAATATTACAAAAAAGAAGGAAAAGAGCATTTTGGTGCTTGCACCAACAAGACAAATTTTCTCCTCTTGAGTGTTTCGGTTGTTAAAATGATAGCAGGTACGGTGCATTTTTTTCCCCCACAGAGCTGCGATCTAGTTATATTTAAACAAATGAGAATAAAGCCCCGATTTTACAGGGTCATAAAAGCTTATTAAAGCATTACCACATCATCCTCCTGTTCTTTCACTTTCCCTACCTTTACTTCTCCGTTTCAGTGAGAAAAATGAGTCTTTTTTGTCCTGCAAATATTTTGACCTTTATAAAATGGAGCCAGTGCAACAGCAATACTTCCAAAGATTCAACTATTCATATTTCTGAATACACTGCTTCTTTGTCACCCCCTTTCTCCCCTCCGTCTGTGCTCTCTCAGCTGTGCAGCGTAATGTCATTTACATAAACGCACGTGACTGAACAAAACACAGTAAGAGGAGGACCGGGGCAGACTAATAACAGTCCGGCCTGAATTTGACAGCTCGCTCTCGATCAGGTGAAACCGTGGCAGTAGTGTAGTGTCTGACTAGGCTGGTACACACAAAACAGCAACACTGACATCAACAATTCATAGCGTGAGAAACAGGAGGTGCGGGAAGAGTGTGTCAGATTAGAGTCCACTGCATGAGTCTCACGCTCACTGCGGGAGATTTGGCCTAGGGCCATGTTCCAGATTTGGGGGAGTTCCAGGTGTTACTCAGCACAGTTATCCAGCTTATCAATCCTTCTTCATGAGTCAGGCTGTGCTCTTGCTTTCCTCACAGTGAGCAAAATACATTCAAATACAACCAATGTTTAAAAAAAACAAAAACAAAAATAACTGAACGGCTGAAAATGGAAACTCACTGATAAATATGGGGCTGTATGAAGGATGGAAAACATCATTTCAACATGCTATACTTCAGAGAGGTTATACTTTTCCCTCTTCTAACTAATGCAAACTGTGGGTTAATGTTTTGTAATTATGTATCCGATGTTTGCAAAAAGAAGAAGAAAAAAAAAGACACTTGAAGTTCTGCTTATTGCTGCTAAAGAAAAAAGTTGGAAAGAACAGCGGTTAATATCTTTAAAAGAAACCTTATGTCACTAAAACTACCTCTTTTACAGCATTTCATATCCAGAGGGCTCTGTTTAATGAATTTAATTTCCTCGTGCATAAGAAAAGTGATAAAAACTTCATTGAAGATTATAACATTAATTTCAAGTAACAGCAGCAGGATATATATGCTACTGCTAACCCCTTCACTCTAAAATTAAAATTGCTGTGTACAGTACTTTTTGTTGTTGTTGTTGTTACACTTTTACAGCATGTTATACGAGAGAAACTGCCTGTGTAGGAGCTGTTTTGCCAATAAAAAGTTACACGACAAGAATTAATAAAGAAAACAGTTCTTGTTGCCAGAGAATATTCAAAAAGACTTTTTAAAATATTACCTCAGTTTAAGAGGTAATATTTAGATAAGAGGTAATATAAGAAAAAGCCAAGATGTAGTGTTCTAAACTAAAAACTTTAGTATTTAGTCTCACAAACTGGGAATTTGTTACTTATTCCCACAAACCAGAGCTATTTAATGCACCGTATACTATTGGAATACACAGGCAAAATAAGAAATTGTGAAAGACCAGTCTGAAACCACAAAAACAACAAGTGGGTGTGGGTTACTGTTGTTTACTTGTTGCCTTTTAATCTTCAGAGCAAGCTAAACTTAGCTGGCTGTTTACCAGCCCTTTGATTTACATCGCTCCTACTATCTGTGGTCAAATATAACACATCTTGATAGAGTCATAGCAGAACTCCAACAGCACTTTCCACTTTCTTTTTTCAAATAGAAAGAGTGTGAAATGATGATATAAAATTTGGGCCATTTACTATATTTTCTATCATTTTTCAAGCCTTTGCTCTGTGGAGCTAAAATACAGATTTTTATATTACAACAATACATGACATTTTTGCTATAACTATTCTATTGTACTGAAACTTGAAGATGACATAATGCTTCATTCACGTCTAAGCCGGCTGGCCTGTGTGAACTGGTGCTGAAGCACTGCTCCTATTGGCTGCTCCTCTTTGTCACTCAAGCACTCTTCCTGAAAGAGGCGGGAACAACAGCAGCCAATTTGGATTTAAAGCTACAGACACCATAAACAGCCCATCAAAAAAAAATCTGGGGTATATGGAAAAGGTAAGATAAATGATCTGAGAGGTACTCTGAACTGAAACCTAAAATAGACATTCAGGGGAAAATGTTGAACTTCCATTAATTTGTTAAAAAAGTGTCATGTGTATAATGTAGAAATGGCTAAAAATCCTGAATGTAATACAACAGCATGTCTAAAACCATAACATGCTGTTCAAACCCATTTTTTAAATGTAGTTGAGCTTTGAGCCTGTGCCATTTCTATTCACAAGGCTGAGTCTTGAGACTGGTACATAATAATTACAGGAGAGTTAAAAGCTTTACAAATTCGAGGTAGCATATGTGAAAGATCTGGTAGGATTCCAATATATCCCCCCCCTTGTTGCAAGCCATGTGCCAAACCGTTGTGCACTAATACAACACATCATCCATGTGTATGATACAAACATAAACAGTCCCACACAACAGTCATTTCTTGTCTGTCTATGCAGTAGCCAACTGTAGGCAGCAGAAAGCTGCAGAAAACAGGCTTAGACACACAGTTCTACATGAAAACCCTTCTTTTCCATGAGCTGATCCTTCTTTGTTCTGCATAAATGCCAATTACATAATTCTCTCTGGCATGCAAATCAGATTAGATGAGGCCATGGCAGATCACCTATACTGCTCGGTCTAGTCCTGCCTCCAAATCCACAATAGAAGAACATTTTGGGGCTTGTCATTTCTATGCATTTTTAACAATTGAATTCAGCTTTTTATTTTGGATGCAAGTGACTAAATACCATTTTAATGCAAAAAAAAAATTATATCGTTAAATGATTAATAATTATAATCATTTATATTCAATGGATGGTATTGCTTTTAAAGCAGGATGACATACTTGGCATACACATAATATCATTTTGTGGGGGGAAAAAAGCAACATGAATACTAAGGTTATTAAACGTTAGAGATGTCTAGGAGTATACATGACATGCTGTGTTAGGAGGATATTTGTTTGCTGAGATGGTGACGCGGAGCAGTCTGGGAAAAGGAACCAATGCAAATGATCAAATCGAAGGAGGGTAACACATTGCTGTTGGCTGTAGGAATTCGTCCTAAAATGCTGAAGCAGTGCACGGTGGAGTCAAGAAAAGCACAAAAGGACTCTCACTATACTTTCTCTAAATGCCTGTGTGCAAGGGCGCATGTGTATACTTCTGTGTGTTTCAGCCCAGGGAACTAAAGAGCAGAACAAACCAGAAGTTGCCTGACAGCACAAGACCTACCCAAAGTGAACTCTGAGGATGCAGAGACAGCTGGTGGAGGAGAGAGAAAAAGATGCAGGAGTGGAAAGATGATGTGAGAAAAAAATTGTGTTCTGACTGCAATACATGACTCATGATTTTGGGAAAAGGCTGAACCAGAAGTCTCCAGCATGGGTTACGCTTGAATAAACCTATGCACAAAACAAAATACAGCTTCTTCTCAGAACATAAAATTCAGCATCATGCAAATATGTTATCTGAATTGAGGATATAATACGTGGATACATCTTTTACGTATAATATACTTTATATAATAACACACACTACAGTTAGGCTGCAGGCACAACTTTGTGACTCTGAGTGCACAGGGCACGCAGCAATATATGTATGTTACATTTTGCATTAAGAGATGCAATCCCAGCCCCGCATTCCTCCAGGCTCTCTATTGTTAATGGTATTAGAAAGCACAGAAGACCAGTAACATTAACTTGTTATTCAACTTCCATCTTAGCACATAAGAATACTAAAAATAAACTGTGGAGAAAAAAAAACAACCCAACTCAGTTCACTGTTGTAGATACAGAGAAAAAAATGTTTTCTTAATGCTGCAATCTATCATAATCTACATCATGTTTATACTTAAACTACCAAATACCATTTGCATCTAAAATATATTTCCTTAAGATGATTTGATTTTGCAGTTGGAGCACACAAGCATGCTTAGGTTTTCTACCATTAGTTGAAAAAATACCCCCATTTTCTGAGTGTGCCAAATGTGTATATCAAAGCAAGAATAACTGTCACATCAAATTTAATGTTCAATTTGGATATCGTTGAACTAGCAGTTGTCAATAACCTGTTATCCACACATCAGTAAGGCACTGACAAAAAGCAAGAAATGCACAGCCCTTTCTCCACTGGCTACCGAAAATGACCCAGAAACCCAAAATAGTGACAATTTATAGCAGCCAGTGAGCACATTTGTGTGGTTCACATAAGGTAAGCACAGGCAGTAGCCAGCAGACATACAACCCAAAATAAATAAATAAAGCACTGCACAATAATAGGGTTGATGTCTGCACCCCCACCCCCCCGTCCAAAGCTATCAAACAGAGCACTGGATCCCTGCTGTAGGCCTAGCCTCTGGGTCACGGGGACAGATACAGAAAGATACAGATCTATGACCTGCAGTATTTGGGCCTAATTGATGCCGCTCTAGCATGCAAGCAAGATCAACATAACAGACATCAGCCATGTGTGACAAGCTTTATCAGTTTTCCTTGGTTTTGAGGCTAGGAGAGGCTACACAGAAAAATATTGTCAACAATCGTTTATCATGCACAGCTCATTTATACCCTTTTTTGTCATTTCTTTGTTTAACAGTGTATGAAATCATTGTGGAGTTTTTTCCTCCTGCTTGTGGAGCGAGAGGAAGGCGGAGCATGTCAAAATGACAGTACAAGAATGTGCTACCAAATCCTGCTTGAATAGCAAAATCCCAGCAGTGTGACTTAGAAATGTCTGCTCGGAATACCCCCACAGATCGGCGATGAAATGTGTTAAAATTGGCAAGAAACATCTGAAACACAGATGTCTAGCGGATGTTTCCCATAACACTTCCTCCTCCTCTGACATGGCGAGCTGTCTCTCTTCTATTCATATGCTAATGCTTAATCAGGCTGCCCAATCCGGAAGCATTTCCAACCACTTTTTTTTCCCTCCCTTTTTTATTTTTTCCAAGCAATCAATTTACCTTGGAGAGAGATAAAAGCTTAAAGAGTCACATAAGAGGCGAGCTGGAGCAAATGGTGATATGAACTGAAAAAAAAGAGGAAAAAAAAAGACAGGAAAAGAGGCAGTTGGGGAATAGCTGGATAATGTAGGTATAAACACACAAGTCTGTGCCTAGGAAGGCTCGACCGAAGCTCATTCTCATCTAAGCTGAGTTTCCCCCCCACTGCAGGAGGGACTTCCAACACCTTCAGCTGCAATATAAATGTTAATAGAGTTCAGGGAAAGAAAACGAGGCGTAAACAAACAAATGTGGTATTCCATGCTTTGGGGCAGCAGGAGGGCCCTGCCATTGAGCAGTATGTCTGCACACGTTTGTATGTGTGTGCTCGCGTATGCATGTGCCGCCAGAATGGAGAGGGAAGAGGGGAATGAAGATGGGGCTTCTCGCATACTCGGTATGAGCTAGTCTGTAGTGGACCTCCAGCAGTGGAGCCCCCCTCCCGCAACCCTTCCAAAAACCCACCAGTGCCATAAGACAGGCAGATGATTTTCCACAGCTCCCAATTCAAAACCACTGCCACCAGAAATGACACGCATAGAGCGTCCAAAAACCAAAACAAATGTAGGTTGTGTCTCTAAATCTTGTTGTTTCTACAATATTACAGCGTATCAAAGATACAGCATGTTCTCTGCTCTAACTTTCTGAGGTTCAACAGTCATTGTACAGTACACAAAAGCAGGACAGTAAAGAGAGAGGGAGAGAGAGAGAGAGATGAAGGGTTGGTGGGTGGTAAACACTCACATCCTCATTCAAAGCACACAGGCAGCCGCAACTCTCCGTCCTGACTTGTTCAAAGGGTTGGCAACCTTCAGACCAATTAGACATCACAGGGCAGCCTGCACAGCACCCAGCTTTCATATAAACGGCTCTCCATGAATTTTTAATCAGCTATAATTTAAGGATTTAAATAAAGATCAAATTCTTCCGGCTGCACTGAGAAGATGTGTCTGCCTGTGCGCGTGTGTGCGTCCGTGTGTGCGTGTCTGCATTTTTAAGCAATCAAACGGAAGTGAGTCTGCATGAATGTGTTCATCTGTTTCACTCACTGTCTCCCCCCCCCCCCCCATCCTTAATGTTTTCTCTTTTTCTTTTTTCTCTTCTCTCCCACTCCCTCTTCCCAATCCCACCTGCCAGTGTTATGAGCAGAAGCCCGGCAGGTTGTCTAACCCACAGCAGAAAATTTCCTGACTGACTGGTTGACTGGTTGGCTGGCTGAGTGGCAGCATGTGAAGAGCAGGAGACAGATCTGCAGGGAATCACTGACAGATGTAATTAATGAGGTCATACTTGGAGTTGGCAGTCCCCTTCATATCCAATTCCTGACGATCACAACTGAACACACCTGCCGGTTTAACAGCAAGGAAAAAAAAATACAATAACCCCTACACTACACAAAGAGAAAGATGGATGTTAGGGCAACAGAAACCTGGACAGTAATTTGGTCCCTTCTGAACATCAAGTAAGACTTTACATGGCACAAATCACAAAATGGTGAAAATATAGCAGCAAAATATGTGATATGGACTGAAGGGCTTAATTTCATGTTTCTGTTTCAGATTTTTTTCCCCCCACGATATAAAAAACATTAAAAAGGAAAATAGTTTTTACCATTTTAACCTCCAAAATGTAACTAAAGCTTTTATTAAGCTCAAAGCTGGAAATTGGTACAGTCAGTTTCTCTGTTTCTGATTTTTATAATTCTCGTCTTTTTCCTATATGTTGCTTGCTTTAGGAGAATCTTCATTTCTCAGGAGGACTAAGGTTGCAGGCCATTTGTGAAAAGTACAGTGCGTAAAGTAATATGCTGCCAATTATTTTTCATTTTGGGGTCTCTTTATTTTGAAAATCATCTTACATGGGTGTCTGCACTTCAGTGTTTCTTTGCACAGTGTGTACACTCACATGGTGCTTTATTGCAATCTAATGCAATCCAAGACAACACTGCTGTCATAAACTCTACCTTTACAAAGCTTCTACATTTTCTGTTTTTGTTGACATTGCCAGAAAGGTAATAACGCTCCTTCAAGTTTATTATCCAGGTGGTGGTGCACTGTGACGCATTATATTTAAAAAGTCGCCCCAATATTTTGTCCATTACATTAAGCTGCGTTCTGAGAGATAAGATTATTAAACATTATGAATCTACTGAAAATGTGTCAAGGCAAATAGTGCTGAACACATATTATTTGGAGTTAAACCCAAATATTAATTATATTTACAAATGTGTTTAATACCTAGCTCTTCAGTTTTCAATTTTGGGACCTAGATATTTATTTTATTTTAATTAGCGAAAATATATTCAATTCAGTTCAGTTCTATTTTAAATAGCACCAATTCACAATAACAGTCACTTCAAGGTAAGTGAAAGTCTCTGGAAAAGAAGAGTAAAAACCTCAACAATCTGAGCATTCCCTATGAGCAGCACTTGGTGACTGTGGGAAGGAAGAACTCCCTTTTAAAAGGAAGCATAACAGAAGGAGGTTAAGCCATTTGCAATGACTGATTGGAGCTGAGCGGAAAGAGAAGAGCACAGAGTCAAGGTTAAAATAAAATTATGGGAGATAAAGCACTAAATTTAATGACATGCAGTCTCAAATCAGGACATTTTTACAACATTTTATGCTAAATCATCTCCCAAATTGCATAACAATATTATGGCCATGATGTTGAGATCCCCACTGATTTTTATATGGAATGACCCAGTAGTGGCTTCCAATGCACAGGGAGTAAAAAGAGGCTAAGAACTGCTCAATGCATGATGGGAAGTCCCCTCCAGCAGCCTGATCCAGATCCAGGGCAGCTTGATCCAACTCTAACTATAAGCATTTATTAAAAAGGAAAGTTTTAAGCCGGATCTTAAAAGTAGAGAGTGTCTGTCTCCCAAATCCTGAAATATATCATTTCTCAGCATCACTTTTACTGCTGTGGTCGTCATCGTGCTTCAGCTTGTACTGGAATATGGTGCCGAAAAAAGAAAAAAAAAGCATTTGGTACAGCTTTAGTAATAACCACTAGGGGTAAGTAATAACCACAAACAGCGGCAATATGAAAACAAAAAACAAGAATGACTGCACAGTACTAAAAATACATTGCTGGAAATGAAAATGTATAATTCAAATTATGTGTATCTATTAGATGGGAAGCATTATTACTATAACATTCTTTGTATTGTAATATTTCACAATTTAAAAAACATATGACATGACTGTCACTACTACTAATATATTTTGCCAAATGAGGGTGCTAGCACATACCACAGCACTATGTCAACACACATACCCAGCACTAGCTGTAAAGTTAATTATGCTGAATGTCGATGAGTATTTCTCCATAGACCATATTATACGATCTCCTGGCCTGGTTTCTAACTTCATGGTGGAGAGTATTTATTACCTGTAAACAAGCAGGAAAACAGGCCTTGTCACGTTTCACTGGTGCTCCCTCGCTCATCACTAATATGTGAAAATATGTATTCAGGTCAAAGATTTCAGGCCTTCCCTTGAGACCCTGTCAGCCTTCAGTCTTCCTTAGTGAAAACATGCAAGCAAACACATGTACTAAAGGGCCCACATTACCTTTCAAGTACTGTATACTCAAAGGAGAACACAGGCTTAGGTGAACATACAGTACGGTCATGGTTTGCATGAGTGTATGTATGTGTGTGTGTGTGTGTGTGTGTGTGTGTGTGTGTGTGTGTGCGTGTGTGTTTACATGCACATTTTTATTTTCTCCTTTGTTACTATGTGAGCCTGACCATCCAATAGAGCTTCAATGGAACACTTACTAACCCTGAAAACAAAGGAGAGCCTTGGCGATGCTTTTGTTATCCATCACCCCTTCCGTCTTGCATAAATAACTCTTAATAAATAGCATCATCATGTCAGAGAGCTTTCAGCTGCATGGCCTCCCCTGCAGCTCCAACCTTTTTTTTTTTCTTCGCTCTGCACTTTTATCCTAACTTGTTTTGCATTTTTGCCTTGCTTAGCATTAAGTGATACACAATATTTTCAAACCAGGGTTCTGGTGACTCTTCAAGGATGCACGATGCACTTTCCCTGGATGGTTTCCGTGTAATCAGAGGATGGCCAGCTTTAGAGAGTTCAATATACTGATAGATTTGATCTATAGTGAGGTATTATCAGTATGTTTAAGGTGGTCTACATCCTCATTTAGGATGACAAAACTGTTCATTCACTGGTCTGAATGAGTGAAATGAATGGAAAGCATGACAAAAATGTAGTAGTTCAAAGCAATGTTTACTTTAAATGCTAAAATTCCTATATATATAAAAATTTAGCCCAACACTTCAATTTCCAATTTGGCAGCTGGGGGTGTTCCTAAATGTTTTTTTTTTTTAAATCTTCCCTCTTTCCTCCCACAGTTTCCCCCCCTTTCTGTCTTTTTGATGATGAAACACTCACAAGGCACAGTAGCACATTTCAAGTGTTATCATTGTTTTAACGAAGCTTTGACGAGGCATTCATGTTTCCTGCTTTTCTACTTTCCTTTTTCACAGTCTACCTCAAAGAGCAGTGTCATGTTTTATCTGACCATCTCACACGGAGCCTACAGAGCCTGTCTCTTTTATCTGACCACCTCTGTCTAGCTCTCTTTTTCTCTGTCCTTTTTTGCAAGTAAACACACACACACACACACACACGCACACACACACACACACACACACACACACAACCATGCAATACAAAAAAAAGAAGAAAAAATCCTCCCAAATCAGCTCCATCTCTTAAAAGTATATTTCATAAAGCTAAGCTGCGTTCTGAATTACTTGATGGAAAATGATGGAAATTTTTTTCTGAAATATAGCAATATTATTTAGAGTGAGCAACAAAGTCAGAGGAGAAAAGGGTTTCTGGGGCCACTTTTTTCCATATATGGGACTGTTTTGTTTGTTTTACTTTATTTATGTTGTCTCTAGTGTGTCTTTGGACAAATTCAAGCACTAAGACTACTTGCTTAGTAGAGCATACTCATAAGATTTTTTAAGACAGATACCAATATTTGTTCATTTTAAAATCTGATATTCCAATATATGAGCCAATAATGACTTTTCTTTCACAAAGTTGCATTATAAACTTCTGTTACCAAGAAAGAAGCTGCAGAGTGCCCTCTGGTGGACACACTGTGCCATATCAACGCTCATAACACGTTAGAAGGGTGTTTCTCCCACCTGTTCTTTACTTTTTCAATTTTCATTATAAATGTTGATACTGCTAAAAGGGGAAATAGTTAACGTTAATTGATATTACCGGCAGACTGATAAATCGGTTGGGCTCAGTGGGTTAGATTTATGAAACTATCCTAATAATACAAATAGCAAATCATTATTATTATTTTTTGAAGGTCCTTCAAATTGCCTTTATTACCATAATGACAAATAAAATCTACTTAACTATATGATCCCTTGTCTGTAAATGAATAGCAGCACGAAGAAAATAAAGAAAAGAAAATAGAAAGGAAAATAAAGGGAAGTGCTCAGAAACGTATTTCTGCAGTATCATAAACAAACATAATAAAGATATGCTTCCACTGAATCGAAAGCAGTTTAGTTGTAGAGGAATTTTATAGAGACAGGACTAACCAAATAGCCAAATGAGAACTTGTCATCACCTTTAGTAAAATCAGTCAAAAGCTCAGGTACCTTTCTAGGAAAAGGCTGGCAAAAGCTTTAAAAAGGAGTAAAGAAATAAATCAGCACTTAGAGTAGATGAGATCCAATGACACCAGAAAGGTCTATACAATGGGTTTAAATAATGACATGTGGTTGAAGTAGCAGAGACAACCTCATCTTCACCTGAACAAGCACTCTGCTCCTTGCCTTCAGGCTTTCCCCGTTCTAATTCTACCCTTATATAGAGCTATTTCTTTCACTGAGAAAGGCACTGGTTAAGCCTTCGACTATAGCCAAGTTATTTATAGACAGAGAGGTTCCACAACAGATAACTACTGTCCAAAGTAGGAAAAAAAAGAATGATGACTGGTCATGTAAACCTAAAGTAGCAGAATACTGTTATACCTAAGCCTACTTGTTCCAAAGACCTCTTAATGTTGCAAAGTAGACAATGAGACTATATTAAGTGATCAGCAATGGGGGTTTTAAAGTCAGATGAATCCCACAGGGTCTAGTAGAGTTAGAGGCTGTTAAGGATTCTGTCCATTGGTCTGTGATGAATGATGTGGTACCCGGCGTACTTTAGCAATGATAGCTTATAGCTCCATTAGCCTGTAACTACAGAGAAAGGGTCAGAAAAAACGGTGAACTTCCTGGCAACATACAGAGCATGGGCTGACTACAGTGGCCAGAAAGATTCATTAATCTAAGATGATGAGTCTTGGTAGGTGTAATTAGGTCTCCTGACACAGAGAGCCTCACTAGAGTTGTGTTTAAGCCCTTTATAGCCCCCAAAAAAGAAAAAAAATCTTCCCTGATGTGCTAGCAGTAGTTAGCTTTGAAATAAATAGAGCAATGAAGCTGTGTTATCATTGTTTACAAGCATGTCTCTGTATTTTCCTTAGTTGCTGCACTGGGTCTGTGGGAGTTAATCATTCATAGGTAGAGGGTGGCTTTAAGACACAAATGCAACTCTTGCTGGCACCACAGCTACCAGCATCACCCACACTTTCTATATATAACTCTTTTTCCATGGCTGGGCCATTTGTGGAGTAGAGTTCACAAGGGCACTTGCCAGGGGATATGTCTACAATAACATTGTTAGGTAGACCTAAGGAAACATTGCAGGAAACACTCTCTTTCATAAAATAACTGTTATCAATGCTAAATATGCTTCAGGGGCTACATAATAAAAGGGAGTGGAAATATTTATTTATTTATTAACACAAATATATGTACATAGGGATACAGTCACAAATGACTTTGAATACTATGGGTATGTGGTGGTTATTATGATAAATCTTATTACTACTAATAGTCCTGGTATGATGGTTGAAAAAGTGTGGATCCTCTTTTGTATGAATGAGAGAGCATCAATAAATATGAAACCTGACATTTACATGAAAGCTGTGCTCACAGCCCTCCTAATATCCACTGCCACCCGTGCCCCGGGAAGCACAACAAGCCATATCCGAGTGCAACCACTGGGGGCTCATTCCTTAAAGAATAATTAACAAGGCCATTAAAAAAAAAAACCATACAGCCCACTCACTCAATTAACACAACCCATTTTTGCACTTTCCTCTCCATTGTGTCCGAGAATAGCCCAGTTGAATTGGCACAATTAAGCTGTGCTTGTGATGGCTGCATCATGGTGGGCCTCTTTCCTTTTCCCTTAGCACCCACTCTGTTTGTTAGTAGCTTTTCAGGAAAAGATTTAACAGCTTCGGGGATCACCTATCAGATGTGTGACTTTCTGGGACCCAGATGAGATGTAATTACTGTCTGCTTTTTTTGTTACAGGACAAGACAGTCTGGAAACATCTGTTTAACAAATGAAACTTAACAGAACTGCAAAGACTGACACACGCAGATAAGAAAGCAGCTCTTATGCAAATATGTGTTTGAAACAGAGAAAGAAAGAACAAGCTAGTTTTGGCTGCCTCTGCTTCTCTTGATGCTGCGTAACTTATAAGCTCTAAGTCAATGTTTACAGCCAAAAACAAAACTTAAAGAAAAAATAATCTAAAAATCCTGTGCAGAATAATAATATGTTGCCTGCCCTGTACATCATTAAACACTGCGTCAGGAATGAATGGCAATGCATTCACTGTAATGAATCTACTACTACTACAAAAAAAATAACGCTGCCCCAGTATTCTGTAAAATGCAAACACAATGTCCTAAAAATAACTCTTATCTTGCAGCAGTCATTATCATTGGGAACACTTCAGAAAACAGCAGCCCTAGCTGTGTGTAAATAAACAGTGAAAAGCGGAGGAAGAGGAAAAAGATAACATACAGCGGGAATTCTATCAAGAGGCAGGGTGGGATGACTCATGAAAATAGGTGACTTTGAATTTATTTGGAGAAGGACAATAAGGAGCTTTGAAGCACTGAGAATACACAGAGGCAGCTGATGGAGCGTACTAGGGAGGCTGCACGTTACGACAGCTATGTAGCACATACTGTGCACGGGCTGTGGTACTCACTCTTCTGGAAATACATGTAGGGCATGGCTTCATCAACCCCCTAGAGGGATGCAGCCATTACATTAACACAGCTCACCTAGCGGGCAGAGGGACAGGCCAGTGTCTTTGTTGCGGTGCAAGTTCATCCCTGTCCTAAGTCAATACCCTTCGTTCACTGGCCATTTGTCTTTCTGAAATCACTGGATACTTTCCTCCTTGGATCACACCATCGGATAAAATGAAGCAAAAGTAATCGCTGTGACTTTTTAAAAAACTGTGGGGTGTAATTAAACACACTACAAAGGATACACACTTGAATTTCAAACTGCTCATTAATGGCTCTCTTATATAGACACTCAAAAGAACGTAGGAATATGATCACTGCGTGATCTGATTATCTGTTGAGGTGTTGTAATGGAGGTATTTCAAAACATATAGCTCCTAAGGAGGAGAAACATGTAGTTTACATGCAGCACCAATACAAAAGCCACTGTACATGAGACACTTTATGAGGTTGCATCTACAACCAGCGAGTTTTCAATCATGCCTGAATCAGATCTTTATTGAGTGTCCTCCCTGATCTCTATCGCATACCACTACATATGTACACATGTACAACTAGGGCTTGGGTATTAATCAAAAAATGTTTTCCAGTTCTAATTTAGGCTTACAAGGGCTATGAAAATAGGAAAATGAAGCTCTGCACTGATGCTCTACATTTGTCTCAGGTTATAAATGCTGTGAACCCCTTTAATTTAAAGGGGTGCATCTCTACCTAGATATCCCAGCCTCACTAACACAAGGATGAGGCATGTTTAGTTCACATGGAGCAGTGAGTCCACTCAACTTTTTTTTTGTTGTCTTTAGTGGTAATGACAAAAAATGGCTCAGCTAAAACAGTGTAAAAGGTCAGTTCTTCCCTCCCTGGTGTGGTTACCAAAGTCAACTTGTTTCACAATACTTTATGTACTGCAGTTATCTCTTCAGTCTTTTGGGCCTACACAAACTTTGATTACTACACCATGCTGGAAGAACAGATATGGCTGCATACTTTTACCCATTCTATAATAGGGGCAGGATAAATTAGGGATGTATTGCATTGGTTCCTTTTGCAACAGTGGGAACCTAATATTGACATGTTCATTAAAACACGCAGCCACTCGGAACAAACCACACTATTGTGACTTACACGTCACTGTGTGAAGGCAAAACAACCAGGAGTCAACTAACTTTTGTTGAAGAAGAAGGAACTCACAAAAGGGAAAATGGGGGATAACACCGACAATGGGGGGAATGGCAAATCAGAGTGCTAATCAACTGAACTGATGCATGATTAACCCCAACCAACCAACCAACCAATCCCAGGCCAGTTGCAGCGACTGGACCTATTAACTCTTCTGGCAAAAACCTTGCATGGAGTAAGAATTTCTAAAATTCACTGCAGCTTAAAAAACCTTTTAAAGTTACAAGTTTGAGTGCATGAAGCCAGCATCGGTGTTATTTATATCGCACCTACCGCCAATGAGGAGAACCATGAAAATTATTACTGGGTTCTCTTAACCCCAATCTACAGTTGAGCGTTATACCAGTGCAGACTTTCTGGAATATGTTGAGCATCTTAAAAGTGAGACGATTTCAACACAACGGCACACGCATATGCAGGTGCATACAATCACATGTGAACGCATTCCCATGTGTGAGAATTGAAGTGGATTCTCAAATTTAACAGTACGATTAGCACCAGTGTTAGGACTATTCCAGCCAGGGTCAGCAGTGAGTGATCATGAGAAGGCCAGAAAGGGAACTCTAGACCACGGGTTCAAATAACAAACTCACACCGCAGGTGGTGTTCAGCTGCAGAGCACCCCTAGGCTCTCTTCGGCATGCATTAGGACATCTGTCATGTGAATGAATCAACTAATGAAATGAGACTGCAGCATAGAGAAGATCAGGCTGAGATAGCAGGTCGTGACATTTTTTTTATATCAGAGACGAGTTGAAGCACAGGAGATGAGTTGAAATATCAAACAACATATCCATAAAGATCTACTGGTCACAAAATTATTATTGCAAGGCTTGTGTTGTCTGTGTCAATAAAAAAGAAGTTTTGTGCAGTGGTGCGACAAACCGAGCCATAAAAAATCTGTTCTCATTGTGGTATCACTGGATATCATATCGTCATCTGATGCAACTTAAATGTTCACATTTTATTTCTTGGACCATAGGGAGAAACAGGTGTTCAACAATGGGAGCTCAACAAATCAAACTTGATAATTATAGCCTTTTAATAATGTTCCTGATGGTTAGTAAGTGGTGAAGAGCCTGCTTTAGAGTAATTGCTTCATTACTAAACGTACTGAAATGACTAAATGTTGTTTTGAAACTTTAAAAATAAAAAATGGAATTTCACAAACACGGGCCTTTATTGATATAGTCAAAGAAATCTGGGCAAACTTAACATTTATCACTACAAATAAAAAGAGAGCGAACAACAACTTCTAAACAAGTACAAGGCAATTTTATTATCCCTTCGGGGAAATTCTGCCCACCATGTGTGATAAAAACAGGACACTGCCGATAATACAACAAAAAAGCAATTTCTAGTCACACTCATTCACATTCAAACACTGCATGCTCTGAGCACATGCTGCATTTTGACATGCAAATAATGCTTTGTTTGATATTTGAAATGTATTTAAAGAGTTTAAAAACCCTGATAATATTAAATGTCAACTCACAAAAGGATACACACAGAACAAAGAACATTAAAATAGAATTACAGCTGTAAACTAACCCAAAGAGAACAATCGATGATCTACAGCGGCAATGTCAAACTCCTTTTACATCACGGGCCACATACAGCCCACTTTGATCTTAAGTGTGCTGGACCAATGTAAACAAGTTTAATCCCTCAGTTACTTAATATAATAATATATATAATAACATTCATATAAAAATATAAGAAAAAGAATTTTAACAGTAAATCTATGTTTTTCTAAATGTTGTTGGTGTAAATAAAATAAATCTGTTATTTTTAAATTGTAATAAATAAATGTCAAATTACAGAAAAAATTCTGCAAGCCCATTGGCCAGACTGTCCTGTAATTATAAAATTCAACATTTTGGTTAATTCACAGAAAATGTATTTTTTGTTTACTATGCACAAATTGTAAAAAACAGACATTTCAACAAAAAACAGCAACTTTCCTATCATTCAGTTGCTTATCATTGGTAGGAAAAGCTGTAAAACCTAAAAAAAAAATACAATTAAAAATCTAAAAATCTGTATACCCTCCTCCACATTTTCCAAAGCCATCCAATGGGCCGGAGTGATGTCTTTGCCGGGCCGATTCTGGCCCCTGGGTCTTATGCTTGACACCCCTGATCTACATTTAGTTAACTACACAACACAGCATCGTGACTAATACTCACATGTGCTGGGCTAAGTGAATTCAGCGGTTGTGGAGACAGTTTCTGGAGTTAATTACTGAGAGTTTTTATGTCAGATGTAAATGATCGAATACAGATTGCAAAATCAGTAAAATGGCCTTATAAGTGCTGTTGAGACATTCATTTGCTTCCTCATTCGTCTTCCACATTATAGTGTTAAACAAGGTTGGAAGAAAAAAAAATCAATATGGCGTTATATTACAATATTACAATATTTCCTCTTACCTAATGTTACTGATGCACTTGCACCAAGTGTCAATATTTTTATCAAGCCAAGAGTGCTGTAAATGGATTTTCTCACATCGAGCCTTCTATTTTAGGCTAACTGCATCACTACCTCATGTCTCTTCCTCGTGGTGCTGATCAGACTGACGAGTGGAGGACTGAGATGGAACCTAAAATAACCTAAAACTTGTATTTCCACAACTCTGTGAGTTCCAGTAACAACAAAACTCGCCTTAGAAGCAGCTTCAAAGGTCTCAGTGCTTTCTGTTGTACAGAAAGAACACTCTAAAAGCACTTCAATTTTCTTACAAACAAAACTTTAAGCCAGGATTTTAGGCCTTGTTGTGCCATACTGATTAAATTTCCAAGCTCAGATTTAGGATTTGCTGGCTCAGCGGATGTGAGGGTCAGTGCCAAAAGCTGGCATTTCTTATCTCGTAGTCCCTTCCCTCACTGTTATGTTGCAGACCACTCTCAGCCGTTAAGTCTGAAAATGTAATTTTTGACCATTATCTGCAGTTAATCTCTAATGTGTATACAATAGAGAAAAAGGAAATCTACTAAGGTCTGTCATATTGTGTGAAAGGCTTTTCATTTTCTAAGTCTATTAAATCCAATAACCCAATAAATAAATAATAAATAAATAAAATAGCAATTTCCTGGAGAAACAGCTGTGGGTTTATATTAAAAGAAAACTGATATAATCTTGACAGGCAAATTTCCTCTCCAATAAGCCAAGCACATTCAAAGTGAGGCATTTCCATGCAAAAACAAGTTGCAAATTTATTAAGCATTCTAAAAACTAAGTCTCCCGCTTCCTTAAAATTGGCTGGATCAACACTCCATCTTGACGTCTGTCGGCTGTGAGGTAATTCTCTAGTTGCTATTCATATGTGTATAAATGATCCATAAGGAAAGGAAAGCAATATTTGGTCTCAATCTCAAAATACATTTTAGATCAGGAGGTTTTGATGTGCATTACAGGTGGGTTTTATTAGCAGAACGAGGATCATCACGGTAATAAAAAGAACCAAATCGGCCCCATTATCCAGCTCTTGGACCTTATATTATAGCAATCATATTGAATTCTGCAATTTGCCTGCCTGATTACAGTAGCTGCAATTTGCATGTATATTTTCCAACAATCAAATAGTGCGCATTGTGTAAACTAACTATAAGTATATTGTGCACAAAACTCTGGGTTTGCCCTACACGTTGTGTGCTCATGTAACTTAGAAGAAACACTCCAAGTGAGCTAATAATTTTGTTTCTGTTTATATTCAAACAATGTGAAGAGCTGCAGCCAGACAGACTGGCTCAGTAAACAAAGACAACAGCACATTTTCTCATTACCAGGATGCGTGAGGGAGGCCAAGGCATAGAAATTAGCGAGCAAAACTGCAAGGAAAGCAAACTAACCAGGTCATCTACAATGTTTGGCACCCACTGATTTTAATTTCAATATTACCGTACAAACAAGGAGAGAGGAGTGGATTATGCGATAAACACGCATTTCATCGTCCCCACTAGCCACAGAAAGCGGTGTATGCGTTACTGACAGGCCGGCTTACCTTGGAAAATAATTCTTTACTCTGTTCTAGGTAAAGCATGAGCACTGTTAGGAAAATAAATCCATACCCTATTGTTTGCCAATTGTTAGAGGCAGGGCTATACACCACATGAGGGGCAAGGGCTTGAGAAAGGAAAAACGGTAATCCCCATTGTCACACCTGCTTATCCTCACACACCCTCGAGGGGAAACCCACAAACCTTTACCTAGATGTTGTCAATACAGGTTCTAAACCATGCTGACACACTTACTGCTTTTCTCCAGCTTTCATTTACTAATTGCAACAACTTCCTAAAATAAACGGATGATCATCAGCAAGAAAACACGGTTACTCTTCGTGTTCATAACATACTGTATGTCGGCCCGACTGATCAACCGAGGTAACGCGGTCTATTTCCACATTGCGCTACGGCTAATATCCTGCCAACAGTCGCGCCGCAGCAGTGTTGTATATACAGCAAGACTATACCTGCCTGAGATTAACTGCCAAGCACTGCACAAGGAATATGAGGATAATATGCACTCATCTAAGATCATGCTCAGAGCAAGGAACTGGATTCTGCTTCTCACCCCTTACTGTTTCAATATTTCCTCATAGACAGCAGCAAATAAGCTTCTTTGTCTCAGTTTCCATCACGGTGGGAAGATTTTTTTTTTTAATAGCCAAGCTGAGTGGAAGAGAGAACGCAGCAACTTTCACATAATAATTGATTTAACTTTACAAGAAAACTGAGTAGCAGCCTCTGGTAGTGGCTGGTTTCATTTTTCAACCCAACTCATATGTTTAATCTTATGTATATCAAAGGGATAAATCTCGCTTCTGAGAGTTTACTTCATATCACAGAATAACCGAGAATGGGCTTTGGCTTGTTGAGACATGAGAGAAGTCCAAATGGAAAGTTAAAAGTAGCCAGTGATGAAGCCTTGTTGTGCAGTAATGCGCTTAATTTGAACAATATGGCAACATTTTCAAAATCTCAGCCTCTGCTTTTTCCAGTGTGTCATTAAGTTTACCTTTGAACACATGTCAAAGTGTTTGAGAGGAGCCAGTTTAAAGTCATATCAGATCTTCTTAGATAAGCCAAGCTGACATTTATCCCCATCACAGATCACACTATAAACTACAGCTGAGTGAAAGTGCGGTGTGCAGAGCACAGTGCTATTACAGAGGCAGACACCCAGCGCATCATTTATCCTGCCCATAAATCAGCCCTCTGCTCTACTGCACTACCTTCTCCTCTTGTCCCAGCAGATCTCACTGACGTATCATTATATCTCATATACCTCCACTAAAATAACCTCTACTGAGCCTAAGAGCTTAGGATGTGTGAAAAGGAGAGCCCGTGCCTTCTCTGTGTCTGCTCGGATGATGCTTTGCATTAGAGCGTCAATTAGGCCTGTGATCTATGCTTGATGTTTTACTGCCTACTATTTTGTCTCTGTCTTATGGCTGGGGTGAGTAATGTTTGGCTTTGTATAATGCACCATCTCTTCATAGCAAGTCTAATCTTGTCTCCGTGAAATATATTACTGCAGGTGAGCATCTGCAAAATGAGGAGATACTGTAATAATAAGAATAATTGAAGAGGTGAGCTCACACTGGGCCCTGCATCGAGCTCCAGATTTTCTTTGCTTCTGAACTTGTGTGGCATTCAATCCCTAAATCTCAATTACATGCCCTTACAATCCACTTACATTCCTGCTCCTTAGATATCAGAAGTGAGGAACAGGCACCTCTTCAATTTCTTGGGTACTACAAATCAGTGGCCAAAGCACCCAAAACTAAATATATGCATAAAGAAGGATGTTTCTAAGTCGGCAATACTTCATTTAAATACTGACCAAAATTGACCAGGAGACTTGGTTTAAGTGCTACTTTTAAAATAGTACTTGAAAGCAGGTATTATTCAGAGGTTTTCTTTCTTTACTTTGATTTCAGCCCAGTGTTAATTCTTTTTCCAGCCTTACCAAAAAGGCTGAACATTTTATATGTATTTACATCGCAGCGAGAAGTCGCCTATATCTGAGCAATTGTCACCTTAACCTGTTGCAGAAATCCACCACTAATGACATTTTCTAGTGAGCTGAACCTTAAAACCCTCACACATAAAAAAAGCAATAACAAAAAAAGAGTCTCTTACTGGAATTCTTTTTTTGTGGATTCACAGCAGACAAACTTGTTTAACTCTCTCTATATAAGGATTGATTTCACATTTATTCAATGCAAGGTGCTATTGAATTTTAAATTCAGCTCCACTTGATCAAAGTTACAAATAAAACGTGGTGTTTTACATGCATTTCTGAGATGTGTGACAGTTTTCTTTGATTTCTCATCACATGCCACGTTTGACTTTGAATGACCAAGGAACTGGAAAGCAAGGTCAAAGACACACTGAAGTGGATAAAAAGAAGCAAGAACAGCAGCTCCAAGTTAACCCGTGGAGCTGCTGTTCTATGTAAAGATTGGAGGTGCTGCTCACTGGGCAAGCAGGGGGGCTGGGCAATGCCTGGGTCTCCTATCAGCAGGGGCTAAATCAAGGCTCTGTGGGGAAAGACGGCAAAGCAGAGCAGCATACTCAGGCCTGTCTAGAGGAGACACACTGTGTACCCCTTCACTTAGCCAGCACTCAACTTCTGATTCAAGTGACAATACCACAAAAAGAGAGGCAGAGCACAAGCGAAAGAGAAGTGTGATGAAGCAGTATAGAAGGTAAGAGGCTGTCAGCGCTAGAGTGAAAGAAAGAGAAAACAGGCATTTTCAGTGAAGGTGAGAAAAAAAAACAGCAGGACCAATTTATTTTCTAAACTGTGAAAGCTTAAAGAAAGAAAATAGACAACTAACAGTTGCAAATGAGAAAAAAGTTTGAGAAAAGTCCAGTTTTAACATAAATTCAGCAATAGAAGGCACACTTTTTTTATTTTGACTCGACTCCGGTCCACCTATTCGCTTCTTTTTCTCCCCTTGACTGCCCATGCCTCCCCCATTATTTCTTCACTCTCCCTTGCTCTGTGTCTCTTTCCGTCTCCACTTTGAAGAGCAGCGGTGTGTTTGTTTGAGAGCCTCTTGCATCACACCTGTTTGTTTAAGCTGCAAATGACGCTAGAGAAAAAGCCTGCCCGTCTCTGTAGACTGCCCGGATATAGCCCGTGGTTGCCAACAACACAGGACTCCCTCTACCCTGTACACTTTTCTTCATTCTCACGTCCCTGCTCTGTCATTTTCTCTCTCTCGTGCTCTCAAACAGGGGAAACACACAACGCTGAGCCCCAGTAATAATTCCTACAAACAGAGCACACCACTAAATACTCCCAGAGTACCTCAGCTTAGTCCCTCGGCTAACAAGAGGTTAAAAAACACTCTGACTTGTTTAACCTTGACTTATCAAGCCAATAATACAAGCAACCCACCGTGAAAAACTAAAGCCATCAGTTTTAAGCAGTCTATTGTCATCTATAAAAAGCTAGCCTCTAACAAATTTTGCACCATTAATGCATAGCAATAATCAGCTGTGAATAATGTTTACTTAGAACCACTTGGAATCGCCTGCACCCCGGTCTTAGCCAGCACCTTCAGATCCATAACTACATACAATATGATAAGCAACTGAGACGTGGAATTTATTTACCACAGCATTATCAGAGAAAATGCCAAGCACTTTTGATTTTACACTCACAATGGGTTACGGATCAAAGCCCTGCTATCAGCACTCAACATTATCCTCTCAAACGGACCTGAGAAGAAGCACTCCATAACCTCAGCTGCGCACGGAATTTTTTTTCAGACGCAACAGACGAAATTCACCTTGCTTTGGCGTTCATACACACACACAGACACACACACAAGCTACAGGACTTGAATACAAAAAGGGCAAAGGCCCTTTTTTATTTGCCATGTCCAGGCAAAAGGAAGGATGAAAGGACATAAATCCATTTTCAAGGTTAATATTCTGCTTGTTTTGGCTCCCTAACGAACCACCTCTTTATTGACCTTGGACCTTAAAGTAAATAGTAAGCCAATGCAAGTATATAATAGAGCAACAACCACTTGAATTATGCGGGGTAGCATTCTGGTGCCAGTTTGACATAAAACACAACCTCAAGGGGCGTTAAGCTAGCGCGCTCCTAGTACCCGTCCCAGGCCCAGATAACCCAAAGAGTTGCATCAGGAAGAGCACCTGGGATAAAACTGTGCCAAATCGAACATGTGGACCCATCTGCTGTGGCAGCCCCTTGGGAAATCAGGGAACAGTTGAAAATCACCAGATTTTCTACACCCAAAGCACCAGATTATATACTTAACTACATACTACAACTAAGCACCACCCAACAGAAGCGTGGCCTACTCTCACTGGAATAATCACACTGAGATTAGCTATGCCACAAACATAGCTAACTAGATGGCCAAATTTGACATTGGCTCCACTTAGTGCATTGATCATGATGGAGAATACTCTCAGAAAAAATGGTCAGAGCAGTCTTGTTAATCGGTTCACACACTGTGTGACACTGCAGCAGATCTGGGGCCAGATGCATTAAAGTCTGGGCTGATCTTGATTTTTCCCTCACAATAGGTTACGGATCAATCTTTGCAAACAAAGACAAAAACAATATCCACAATCACTGTGGACATGGGCACAAATACACAGCCTTCATTCACACTCCCACAATTACACCTAAACAAATATAGAAAACCTCTAACATTGAGAGGCTCAGCGATATCTCGATCACGGTTATCAAACATCAGAGTGATCATCAATCATTTAGAGCTTGCGTTGAAACAGACTTCACAAAGTGTTTGGCAATTCAGGATCAAATGATTCAATCATTAACAGCAAATTAAGGGCTCGAATGTAAATTAAAAGACTGAAAGTTTGTAATTATTTGTGACTTCTGAATTTCACTACTTGCTGATCAAGATTTGTTTTAAGTGTTATAGTTAGTCTTCTTGGACAGTGAGTCAAAATTTAATATAATATAAAAGGTTTAGTATAAAAACATTATATACCACTAAATAATCTTTCGTCGTATGCAACTGCCATTAGAGTATATAGATGTATTTGTTTACAGTAGGTAAAGGTTTGGCGAATCGGAAATTTCATGACAGTCTTTTTACTTTCTTTCTTTTTTGTCTTATTTTTTTTCTTACATTTTTCTGTCTCTCTGTTTCTAACATAATTTTCTTTGCCGTGCTCACCCCTCAGCTCTGTGTCTACCTAACATAAGTGGATTTTAAGCAAGATGTGTGCCCCTTGGGTTCTCAGTTTCTTCACTGCTTAATTCAAGTATTTTTTTTATTTTCACGGCAGCGTAGTTAGCACTGTTGCCTTACAAAAAGAGAATCCTGGGGACACCGGACACCTGGGGTCTTTCTGTGTGGAGGTTGCATGTTCTCCCGGTGTCTGCGTGGATTCTCTCCAGGTACTCTGGCCAAAGACATGCACGGGGTTAGGTTAACTGGAAATTCTAAATTGACTACAGGTGTGAATGTGAACGTGAATGGTTGTCTGTCTCTCTGTGGTAGCCCTGCTACAGATGGGTGACCTGTCTAGGGTATACCCCGCCTTTTGCCCAGGCTCCAACACCCCCACCAACCCAAAATTATATAGCTGTAAGAAATGGATGGGTGAATATTTTGTTATTTTACTTACACACACATACACATAGACATACACAGTGAAATTTTCATCCTGCGGTAACCCGCACTTACTACACAGCAGTAAATGCAAATCTTCACTTAACTAAAGCTTAAATTAAGATTTGTTTTCCAGCAAGTGTTGACAGTGTATGTGCACCTTTCTAAAGGATGTGGTAGCTCATGGCAAACATATTTGCTCTGTTCACATTAATATTCAGCTACAACATTTGCTCTTATACCGCTAGTCAGCACAAGTGTAAATAACATTTGCAGCTTAAACATTTGAAACATGCAACTGTTCCCATGCTGCTTGACATTTAGCGGCTAGGCACGCCGAAACATTAAAACAGCACATCATAAGATCTACAGATGGGTGACAAAGGAATAACCCGAATAAGCGAGTGGGGAACACAACCAACCCAGATGCTTTCACACAGGTGTGCAGCATGGTACAATTAAGCAATTAACAACCAATCACACTCTGTGGCATGTATAAAACCGCTGAGCAAGACCCAGTTTGTTTGCAAGTTTGTTACCAAGCTTGCAAGAGGAAATGAGCCGGGTTTGGGCATGGACATCAGACGCTTCAGTCACAAGGCGGCTAAACCTGCTAGTGTTTCAGCAGTGACAAAAATACGCCTGTTTTTAGATGTACTGAAACGACATCTTTAAATAGGTCAGAAATTGACAGGGGAACACTTGATGACCATGATGTTCGTGCATTAGTGCAGTATGGAAGGAATAACAAAAGAACAACTCTTCCTTGGGTGACTGAGAATGGCAGCGCAAGATGTGATCTGACTCTGTTAGCAAAAATAGTCTGTCGACAATTACACAGACAGCGATGTTATAGTAGGGTTTCAGTGCCTAAACCTCTTATTACAAAGATGAATGCACATTTGAGAGTTCAGTGGTGCAAAAAAAACCATAGATGTAGGAGAAAAAAAGCGATACGGTCAGATGAGTCATCCTCCCCAGATTCTCAACAAAAAGTTAAATGTGTGTATGGTGTATGTCAAGTAAGCTGTACTTTCAGGCTAATGTTTGATCCCTACAGTGAGGAGTTCCAGTGTCTCTCTTTTACATGTTTGCTGGCATGGTTTATGTCCAGGGACCAAAGATGTTCTCAGACACCACCTTTATCCTGTGATGAAGCTATTCAATCCTGATTGGACAAAGACCCTATCTAAGGGGTCACTACATATGCTACTACCTTCACAGTCACCAAATCTCAACACAGCTGAACATCTTGATGGATTACTAGACTTTAATCTTAAAATTAGAGTCAATTTAAAATGAAATGGTTGTCTTTAACTTGTTCTTCACGAGATGAAAGCCTACAACAGACACACAAAACTGACCTCTATCATTACTATCACCACTTGCATGTGTCTACGTAAGTCAATCAAGAACTACACTTTTCAGCTCCTCTCTCCATCATTCTACTCCTTACGTGTAGACTTCCAGATGTTAGCAATCTGCATTTTTCTTAAGGACCATTCAGATGTTATAATCTATATTGCCAAGTTCAGTTATTATAAACACAGACACCACTGTCCTCAGCTCAAAAGAATCGAGCACTGTGTGTGCCTTTGAGTCGTACATGTTTCAGTTGCTCTATTCTTGTTACCACATCAGGCATAAGATAGAAAGACAGGTAGTCGACCCCGACTCTGACCACCAACTGCCATCCACAGACACCCCCCGCCCTCAACAACCCCATCCACCTCATCATCAAAGCTGTGAATAAAAAAAAAGAGAACAACATTGCCCGTCTTCCTCTTCCTTTTTTTCCCACTCTCTTCATATCACAAGACTCTCCCTCCATCTGCGAGTTTGAGAGGATACCAGCGACCAAAGGGTCAGTAACATGGCAACCAAGTCAAAAGGCCTCCATGCCTGTTACTCAGCAGGGTGCTGGCATTTACTTCTCCCATCCGCCCCCCTGTTTCATCCTTGAGGCCCCAAACCCCACCCAAGAGCCTAAAAGAAATCCACTGTCCTTGCTTTCTCAGCTGCCTCCCTCTTCCTGAGTTAAGAAAACAATATTCCACAAACAAGAAAAAGAGAACTTCCTGTCCTTTTGTCTGTTGGGCAGGCCAAAAGGTGCTGTTTATTGCACTCCACTGCATGATGCTTGCCTCTACACACACTGACTCTTTTTGATGGAGGGAAAAAAAAGCGTAAAACCCTGTGTTTTCTTTCTATGCAGATTAAAAAAAAAAAACAACATTGCCTTTCCTTCTCATTTTCTCAGACAAAGAAGTGAAAATATATGTCTAGGCATGTAGTTTAGATTTAGGTCATGGAGGTTGTTTCAATCTCTGTGAATTTCCATAAGACCTTTTTTTTTTTTTGCACAAACAGTCAAAGCAGACTACACTGTGTCAGAGCCAGTCTTCGACCAGCTGCTTGTTTCTTCACAGCATGTGGGCAAGATTTCCTCCAAGGTTTTAAATGGGTCACATTCTGGCTGAAGATGTCAGAAGTTATGCTTGCGCAAGTGGATAATCCTGAATACTTTGTTCAATATTGTAATTATGATTTTATCTCATTTCCAGGAAACAAAATTGGTGCATCACGCTTTTGCACCTGTAGGTATTATGCTTTGTATCGCCACATTTGCAGAGCACTAAAGGCCCTAGTCGCTACTCCTTTATTGTAATTTATATTTGAAATTTTAAATCATACCAAAACCACACCACTGAGCCACATTTTTGCAGCGGTTCTACTTTCTCTTTATTGTGATGAATGTGGGCATTGTTGTGCATTTTGAGTCACTCTCTTGTACACTGTCCTGCTGCAGTAATATTTACAAGAAAGACCAAAAATAGGTTGAATTAGGCTGAAAATTGTTCCCAACAAATGCAGTTCAATTCTGTCTGACAAGCATTTGCACAAAAAGAAAAAAAAAACAACAACAACAAAGCCCAGCAGTTACTAACAGCTAACATCTTGAAAAAAATAATTTAAACTACATACAACATGAGTGACCCAGTTTATTAAATTTAAAGTTCCACTGAAAACTACTAAACATCTGCTGAAAGTAACAGGTCTTTTCAGTTTCTGTACATTTTTCCAAATAAAATGGTTCATAACTGACTGCATTTTGTACTACGTTCAGTGCAACTAGATCAGGATGTTAAATCCAGACGAAACATAAAGCATCAAACAAAAGAAAGGTCTGCCGACTCCTTCCATGTAGACAACGTCCAGCTGAACATGGTTCAATTTATCAACCTATCAAAGTTCAGATTAACTAAGACTGTGGATTATGCAAGTGTGTCACTAAGGACATTTTCTGAATAATGAAATAAATGGACTAAGTATGTGAATCATAATGACTTTGTAAAGCTCATTAGATCCCTATAATGCTATATGAAGCTGCATTTGACACAAAGACTACTGCTGCTACATAATGGTGCAAACTCTTGCAATTACTCAGCTAAATCAACCTCCCTTCCCACATAACAAATCCCAATTTAACCAAGAGATTTAAAACCAAATTACCACAAAATGAAAGATAATCATGTTGATTCACTTTAAGGAACCACAACAACAGTTTTAAATTAAGACTTGGAAAATTTAAAAAAAGTACCTAGAGTTTTATAGTTCATCTTTTTTGCATCGTGTGCATATGAGTGGACTTTAAAATACAACGTCTCAGCATCAATGGAGTGCATGATTATTAAGCAAGGAAATACTAGACTGTGCTACATGATTATCTGCGTTTAATTAGTGCGACACAGGATGGTGAGAATGCAAATCAAAGACAACAACATCTTGACGCCATTAAAGAGAAACTTGGGTTTGCTTCACTACAATCATGTATTCATTCTGGATTTGCATATTCAATGTAATCAATGATGATGTATCAAAGCCAGTATTAACACACCTGTTGTAGTAATGCAGTGCAGCGACATACCGAAATCCAGAGGAAATATCATTTCACATTCATTCCCAATGTCCTACTCTGCATTAATACTACTGAGGATTCCAGAGTGGCACGATCTAATACGTATCTTCAGAAAAGGCGCGATGTTGTGCTTATAATCTTGCTAAAGGAGGTGATACTTCACCATCTTGTGCAGTTCTCAGTGACAGAGAGAACGACTTGTCCAGAGTGAAGGAGCTAGTGGCAAGCTCATCGATCAAAGACTGGGAAATGTCAGACGGCAAGTACAAGGCAGAGTTTTTATGCAACCCTCATGTCTGCTAAAGGTATACCTCACAGGCAGTTACAATGAATAACAATGTGTTCTTTGTTTCCTCCACAATTAAAACACAGTTAGAGAACAAGTCCAGCCAAAAAGATCAATATTAATAGGAGTCTGGCACTCACATATACCACCTACTTCATATTGCTACAATGCCTTTAAAAATGGCTTTGCATTTTAATTATAGCATAGAAATCAAAATTTAAAGCACAATCTTGCTTCTTTACAATGCTACATATTTTATTTTAAATGATTTTTGCAAGCTTTCCTGTGAATATCAGTTGGATAATCTGTATATGTAACATGTTTAATTAGCACCATCATGAAACAATGGAAAATGCCATTACACAGTATATAATTCATAAACGTGTATTTTATTTTTTTTTTGCACCTCAAAGCTTGTTTGTGAAATTTTCAGAATTATTTCCACATACGTTGTCTTCCTCTTGGCTTTGGAACACTGTGCTTAATTTAACTGAATTTTGCCACAAACCACAGCTCTGCACCATAGAAAATCAATCTAAGCAAGCAGCATGTATGCAAATCATATAGCAACAGCAGAAGAAAGCTAGCCAGACACTATAACCGCAGTTTATCTATCTATCTATCTATCTATCTATAAAAAAAAAAAAAAACACCCAGCTCGCCCCTGCGGGCGGTTTATCCTTCAAGCTCGGGTCCTCTACCAGAGGCCTGGGAGCTTGAGGGTCCTGCGCAGTATCTTAGCTGTTCCCAGAACTGCGCTCTTCTGGACAGAGATCTCCGATGTTGTTCCCGGGATCTGCTGGAGCCACTCGCCTAGCTTGGGAGTCACCGCACCTAGTGCTCCGATTACCACGGGGACCACCGTTACCTTCACCCTCCACATCCTCTCGAGCTCTTCTCTGAGCCCTTGGTATTTCTCCAGCTTCTCGTGTTCCTTCTTCCTGATATTGCTGTCATTCGGAACCGCTACATCGATCACTACAGCCGTCTTCTTCTGTTTGTCTACCACCACTATGTCCGGTTGGTTAGCCACCACCATTTTGTCCGTCTGCATCTGGAAGTCCCACAGGATCTTAGCTCGGTCATTCTCCATCACCCTTGGGGGCATCTCCCATTTTGACCTCGGGACTTCCAGGTTATACTCGGCACAGATGTTCCTGTACACTATGCCGGCCACTTGGTTATGGCGTTCCATGTATGCCTTGCCTGCTAGCATCTTGCACCCTGCTGTTATGTGCTGGATTGTTTCTGGGGCATCTTTACACAGCCTGCACCTGGGGTCTTGCCTGGTGTGATAGACCCCAGCCTCTATGGATCTTGTACTCAGAGCTTGTTCTTGTGCTGCCATGATTAGTGCCTCTGTGCTGTCTTTCAGTCCAGCTTTGTCCAGCCACTGGTAGGATTTCTGGATATCAGCCACCTCCTCTATCTGTCGGTGGTACATACCGTGCAGGGGCCTGTCCTTCCATGATGGTTTCTCGCCTTCCTCCTCTTTCTTGGGTTTCTGCTGCCTGAGGTATTCACTGAGCACACTGTCAGTTGGGGCCAACTTCGTGATGTATTCGTGGATGTTTCTTGTCTCATCCTGGACTGTGGTGCTGACACTCACCAGTCCCCGGCCTCCTTCCTTCCGCTTAGCGTACAGCCTCAGGGTGCTGGACTTGGGGTGAAACCCTCCATGCATGGTCAGGAGCTTTCTTGTCTTTATGTCAGTGGCTTCTATCTCCTCCTTTGGCCAGCCTATTACCCCAGCAGGGTACCTGATTACGGGCAGGGCGTAGGTGTTGATGGCCTGGATCTTGTTCTTACCGTTCAGCTGACTCCTCAGGACTTGCCTGACCCTCTGCAGGTACTTGGTGGTTGCAGCTTTCCTAGCGGCCTCTTCATGGTTCCCATTCGCCTGCGGGATCCCCAGGTACTTGTAACTGTCCTCTATGTCTGCAATGTTGCCTTCTGGTAGTTCAATCCCCTCAGTTCTGACTACCTTCCCTCTCTTTGTTACCATCCGACTACACTTCTCCAGTCCGAACGACATTCCAATGTCATTGCTGTATATCCTGGTAGTGTGGATGAGTGAATCGATGTCTCGTTCACTCTTGGCATACAGCTTGATGTCATCCATGTACAGGACGTGGCTGACAACCGCTCCGTTTTGTAGTCTGTATCCGTAGCCAGTCTTGTTAATGATCTCACTGAGGGGGTTCAGGCCTATGCAGAACAGCAGTGGGGACAGAGCATCTCCTTGGTAGATCCCGCACTTGATGGTGACTTGTGCTATGGGCTTGGAGTTGGCCTCTAGTGTTGTACGCCACATCCCCATTGAGTTCCTGATGAAGGCTCTTAGGGTCCTGTTGATCTTGTACAATTCTAGGCATTCCAGTATCCAGCTGTGGGGCATTGAGTCATAGGCCTTCATGTAATCAATCCAGGCTGTGCACAGGTTGGTCAGTCTGGCCTTGCAGTCTCGGCTGACTGTTCTGTCTACCAGCTGGTGTTTTGCGCCTCTGGTATTCTTGCCAATCCCTTTCTGTGCCCCACTCATGTATTGACCCATGTGCCTGTTCATCTTAGCCGATATGATGCCTGACAGGAGCTTCCATGTAGTACTGAGGCAGGTTATTGGTCGGTAGTTGGATGGGACCGGTCCCTTCTTGGGGTCCTTGGGGATCAGGATATATATATATATATATATATATATATATCCTGATGACAGAGAATAGAATGTCAAAGGATTAAAAATATGATCCAGTTATACCCATCAACGAACGATAATAAGCAAAATTACATTGTAATCAGCCAAGATACGATTCAGTGTTTGGCTAATGTGCTTTTGTGAGAAAAAGAGCTATCTAGTCTTATTCTCAGGGACTGACACTGTTTACCTAAAGAGACCTGAAATGTTCCATAATCTGCAAGATAATTGCACTATGAATGAAAATGGCAAACTAATTATTCTTTCCCCTTCTGAAGAATGTACAGTATAGTGTAATGGAGGTCCGCTGCAGGATACCACTTTTAGTGCACAGGATGGGGGGGGGGGGTATTCCACCCTTCATATTCAATATAAACAAGAGGCACAGACATGCTACAGAGAAGAGGATAAAGGAAAAGTATTCCTGGAAACAGGGAGATAAGAAAGTTATAAAGGCACTGGGAAAGACTGAGTGTGGAGGGGAAGAGACTGAGAGAGAAAGAGACAGTGAAGCGGGTCTTCTGTCCAAGCCATTACCTTGCTTCTTGAAACACTACAGTGAGAAATGTGGGTATTGTTCAGTGGATCGATCCATCTGTATGCTGCATAGAAGGCGAATAAAGTATATTCTAATTACAAACTATTTTGCCAGAGCTTTACAAGACAAACTAGCACACCTACAGGAAGGAATATTCTGCCACTGCTAAATTCTGTATTTTGCAAGCAACTCACTATTCACAGCGTTCCCCACATGAGCAATTTTAATAAACACAATTCAGAGATTGTTACCAAAAGTAGATTAACACACATTAGCAGTATTTGTGTACTACTAATATAATTTTTCTTGCCCTGAGAAGTTCAGCTCTACAGTTTAATACTATGATCCTTGCTAAATATGCAAGGATCTGACACAAGATCTCGCTGCTGAATCACTTTCTGACGTCTAAGATTCTATAGTCAAGTGTGGGCAATCTTACCAAATCTAATAAATACTGTTAGCTTTGTTGCTGCTCACAACTTTCTCTCACATCACGTCTCCTCCCTTGTTCTATTCCTGTATAAAAGATTTTTCACAGATTTTTAAACATGCTGACATTTGTTACTAAAATGTCTGGCTTGTTCCTTTGGTTGTATAACATGCTCCATCCTGTCTTGTGGTATCTTTTAATAACTCATGCCTTTTTCTTTGGCTACAGTTCAGTTACAAAATTCCGATTACCACCTTTTTTTTTGCCTCCATGGCTATACTTTATTGCTTTTATTTGCTAATGTCTTAGCCAGTGGCTAAGCAGGTTTCCTCACTAAAATTAGATGAGCCGAGCTTCTAAGCTGAAACCACTCTGGGAGGAACACACATAATTTCTTTCCTGTTGGTGCCACGCTGTAATCAAACGATCGCAGGTCTAACAAAGAAATTGAGGATATAAGGGGTGCGTAATGAAGGCCAAACTCAATGACAGCACGTTTGCAGCTGTAATTTTAATGGCAAAGTATTCTATTAGAATCTCAACAAGCCTTAATTGTATAAAGCACAACCCCACTAAGCCGAATGATGTCATCTGCACATGCTGTCGGTTTAAATGTGGCCTTCCGAGACGAGCGTGCAGCCAGTGACATTTAATTGGAGGACAGAAAAAGTTATGGCAGCCTCGGAGAGACGAAAGGGAAAAGGGAATTTCTGTGACGACTTCACGTTTGTCAAAGAGATAAATAAAAGATGATAAACATGGATTAAAGGGGCCATTTTGTCTGTGGTCCTCTCTCTTTTAGTCCTGGTGACTTTGAGAAATATGTCTCTAAATTTAGCACCAGCTTTATCAAGCTGAGGCAATCCAGGGAAAAGAAGGACTTGGGAATAGAGAGCGCAAAAGAAAGAGACAAGGTTGAAAGGTATCTAAAAGACAGGTTCAGCAGACAAAAAGATTGAGGGTAGTTGAGGGGGATGCATTGTCTGTGAGATCCTGTCCATCACTTGCCACCTTCAGAATGAAAATACATCTTCACTAATATCCCCCCACTCTCTCTCTCAAACACACACACACACACACAACCACAGGAGGAGAAAGAGATGTGAATTTCAATTAAGCAGGTAAGGAAATTAAACTAGTAATACAGGTAGAAAGTCATCCAAGCAGATAAAGGCTCTAATACTGCAAAGAGGGTAGAGAGACGAGGCGCACGGACAGAAAGACAAACTCATTCACACCCAAATATGCCGCACGTAACATGAAGCCAGAATGAAGGTCAGAAGAGTTCAAATGTAAAACTACGCCTCTACTTTTATTTGAAACATCACCACTGTCTGTCTAATAACTGTCCACTCCATTGTGGAGCAAAACAGGGGCCTCATTAAGTGGCACAAACATAATTACCAATAACGTTAATGAATTCTTTGCCACTATTTACTTTTAATGCATTCATAGATGCTAGTGTTTGCTGGCGTTTTTTATCAACAGTGGAGGCCCTGTCTACTTTATGCATATTAAGTGCTTCAGACAGCGCAGCTTGCCAAATCTCTGTATTCTTTAAAAACTTTAAAAGTAGCCACCCCAGCTAGAAAATGATTCTGAATGCAGCCACCGTATTACTTACTTCTTGGGTGAACTGGCATTAGGCATGAACTGTTTATTCAGTGGAAGGTTAAGGTCAAAAGAGAGGAAGCTTCCGGAAAAGATGTCATGTTTCTTTAATTTGAAAATGGGGGTCAATGCAATTTGGTTTACTGACAGCATGCTGCCATCAAATGCTAACTGCACTGCACCAAGTGCAAACTCATTCAACTGCACTGCTTCATATCCTGGGTTTGTTCTTCATTGCTGTCTTCCATGTCAGTTTGTGAAATAACCACAAAAAAGAAATCTATTATTTTGTGATCATGAATTATGTTTTTTTGAGTTACTGAGCACTAAACTGGAACTAATGCATTTTAATAGGACATATATTCCATGTCAGGAGCATGGATTACATTTTAAACCAAACCACAATATTGTTGTAAAGCTGCTCGAGTAGTATTTATTGTCTATCTCTTTTTAATGCGTTTTAATGCGTAATATATTTGCAATTAACAATATATTTAAAAGTGATGGATGAAAAACTATGACAGGTAGGATTCAGCCTTAGTTGCTGGAACGACAGCTTGATCTTCCACCGCCCCTCAAACATCCAAATGTGGAATTCATCTTGCTTTTTAATCATAATTTAGAAAAATTCACACTAACACAAAAAAGTTGAAAATCTGTGCCTGGAAAGACTCGTCGATAGATTGCAGGTGGTGAATATAATAAATTCAGCCCCTCCTATCTGCTCCCCTATTTCCCTAGAATTGTCCTTGTTAAGATACAAGCTTACATAGAACGCACATTAAAATGAAAGCATGGCAGCAATTTAAACATCTGGAAATCTGGTCTATCTGAGTGTCTGGACTCAGGCCGTGACTGCTGTGCCACATTATATTAGCAAAAATCACCCGGTGCCACAATAAGAGTTTAATGTCTCAGAATTCTTTGTGCACATGTGGCGCATGCTGGCATGCATGTGCCGGCAAATTCAATATTCATTCAGAAGATGAAGTCCAAATGAATACTTAACACCCCGTCAATTGAGATTCATCGGATGTTCGTGTTTATTCATTTACCAGTATACACATCTGCTCAGTATTACATGGGAGATTAACTAGTTCCATGTGAAGGATTTATCTGAATGAAGAGTCATCATACACCTGTATTCCCTAATGACATAGGTAAGGGCTTCCCCTTACTAAATTAGTCAACTAAGTGGTTATTACAGACTTATTCTACTGAGGTATATTTATTCACTCATTTTCTATTTTCTATGCTGTCTGTTCCTTACTTAAAAACTACATGATTTTGTTTCACAAATACCTGCCTGTTTGTGTGTAATAAAAGACTTAATTTTACAGACTATTAGCAATTTACTTGAGTGCATGTATGGATTATTATCTTGTAAATGACTGTATTCATTTGACAAAAGTTAATGAAGAAAGAAGGTGAAAATAATTTGGAGCAATATAAATGCAAAGCGAACAGAAGGTCAAAGTTGGCCTAATTAAAAGTGCTATAAAATAGCTAGTGCTATAAAAATGCCGCATGTAGCTATCAATTAGAAATCACAAAATGGTCTTAGGCGGTAGCAGCAAGGAAATGAATCTGTCAACACTTTTCATTATTGTATGATAACACGGGAGAAAATTAAGTCACAAAATAACTGTTACAAGCCAAAGTTGAACTGCTTGTGATTACTTCACATTCTCGACTAGCAGGAGAGGAGAGAGGAGTGGAAAGGAGGGTTTTCTTTTCTTTTTTTTTCTCCCCTATTCGCTGGGATGTTTTTGCATTTCCCAACTGTGTGTCACAGGGGATCTTCTTTTAATGAATCAAGGTGAAAGCACAGGCAGTGGTCCAAATTCATGGCATTGCTTTACCACATGTAGAGCGTGTAGGTGCAAGAAGACTTTTTTTTTTTTGTAATTTTGCATCCAAACATGCTGGCACAGCAGCGGCACACCTGCAGCGCAGCCGCAAAAAAAAGGTTGGATTAGAAGGAATAAATTACCAGTTGATGTGGTAGAAGCCAGTGTCAATCACAGTCAATTAAATTAGGTCCCCTCATTTCTTTTAAAAGCAACAAGCTCCACACCATGTGGTTAAAGCAGTTTTACTTTAAATGGAAGTCCAAACTGGCAGCCCCGCGAAACCTTCTGAACGGAGGCAAACAGTGTGTGTGAGGTGCATAGCTGTGAGCGGCAAATATTAGAAATTGAAAAAGTGCTGGCAAGACATATGATATCCAATTTACCATTGAATTAATTCACTGGAAATACTGAAATCTCACAATTGGCACAATAAATCAAATTTGTGAACAGCCAAGCATGGCGCTGACATTACCTCTGAATATTTTCTGAGAATGGATAATGTGCAGTAATTACTTTAGTTAAGCAATGGTTTCAATTACATAGAGAACATTTAAGTCCCACCTGAAACGGTATTTAATCATTTCTTTTGTTAAAAAAAACACTTGACTAGTATTTATGATCGGTGGAGCAGCTGATGCAGTCAAACTGAAAGAAACCAAGTTGCACGACACAGTCACTAACTCAGAAAGACTGATGCATGTGTGGAGGTGATGGTTTGTTACTGTTTAGAACTCTGTGAAGATAATTAGCGCTGTCTCACATGGAGTACAAAGACCATCTAGCTGCAGAATTACTTATATTGTTGGGGGGGAAATGCATAAAGACCCGTTGTCTGTAATAACCACTGTTATTTAATTAATTCAACATGCACTTTCCCCTTTATATTTTACAACTACAGCACAAGGCAGCTCACAATTTCTACACAAAAAGCGGAAGAGCGGAAGAAAAAAAAAAGATGCTTTCTGTTACAAGGTCTATTTTGTTATTTGCAGACAGAGCACTCAAATGATATATAATAAAGTCGCATTTTTTGACTTCTAAGTCACAGAAGTGCATAAGGTGCACTTGGAAACGACATCACTCTGGAGACCATTTCATTAAGCATGAAAAGAATTGAATTTGACTCAGATCTGGATGCAAAAATCTACATTTGAACACTGTTCATCCATATGAAATATTGGCTATAAGTAAGAGTCAAATATCTCAAACAATCACATCATACACAAAATTACCGTTTTTAATATTCTGCCCCTTTTCTCCTCAATTTTTCAAGCACCATGTGATCATTATGCTCCGAGTCTGTGCACACACACGGTGTCTGATGCATGCCTCACTTTTGTGCAAGCTCACTGTTTTACACACATACTGACACATGCACTGTATCCTATTCATATTACATATTGCTCATTTTGAGACTATACACAAATATAAGCATTTTTTCCCCTCCTTCTGGCGCCAGATTGTGTTTACATCTGAATTCTTTTCCGACTTAAATTAAATGCAAAATCTAATCTCTAGGACAGGCACATAAACAGACAAATACAAATTATGGTGAGCCCACATGAAAACACAACACAAATTTATCCAGATGATAAAATATGATGTGGCTGACACTGCCTCCAATGAAAAATTATTGGCATGAGCCAACATGTCAGCAGTATAATCGTGAATGATGTGCGAAAGAGAAAGGTCACAGCTGAGGACCGAGGCATTATGTAGAGGAACAGCTAAGCTCTTTAGCACCCTGACTTAGATGCAGTAATTCAGTATTGAAGACTTGGTGTGTAACACATGCGTACCGTATATTTTTTAGGTACACAATATGACACATTGCAGCAGCAGCTGTCATCGTATAAAAATAAAAAATAAGCATACCACTTAAGCTCAGTGCAGATTACAGAAAGTCACAGATTTTTTTCCCCATTTAGGTTGAAAAATTGTGCATTATTATGAATCCAAGAACAGACAACTCCATATAACCTAGCATAGCAATGCAGCCTCAGCTATTATATATCTTCCCTTGTTTTACCACAACCATATGAATATATCCAGATTTTCCAAGAATACCATTAAGATTTTATGTAAAATTGAATAGTAGTAAATTAAAAATACAAATGTAAACTTGCATTTTTGCCTTAAAATTAATAATGTCAACTTCCAAGGGGAAGGCAGTGCTTAGTGCTACAGTCACGACACAGAAAACAGTGGTGCGACCAACATTATTGCAGCTGTGTGCAATTAGTTGCTTTGAGGGCTGTGACTACTTGCAACCAGTTGACTCAAGTCTCCTATTGTAAAGAGACATGTCACAGACAAGATGTGTTCATCAGACTGATTGCAACGAGTTGGTCAACTGTTTGCATTTATTAATTAAACATCAATCTGTCTGTCTAAGGCAGACAACGACTGTTGAAGACAGGTTGCCTTCCTTCATATAAACTGTGTCTTGCGATCTAAAGTGATAGTGAGGGTGTTCAATCTCTGAGGAACCAGCTGGTTGCTGCAACTAATACATACCAAAGTAAAAAGGTTCTATTATTTAAGCTAAATGCATTTTATATAACCTCAGTTTAGAAGATTTTATAGTAAACTTAACTTAAGCTATAGTTAACACAGAAAAGTCTACTGTAATCGGTCTAGTTTTTTTTTTTTTAAGAAAGCACTCATATTTGTGGATTTATAATATGTGTTTAGAGGCAGGGACCTCAGTTTCTATCACATTGCTGTGCCCCATAGGCCACACAGTTACAGGAACACTGGTTTTATTAACACTTGCACAACAACCCTGAACATCTATACTCATTCATTAATCGCAACAGGACTCTTGGTCATTATTCTTGGCCACACAAACACTGGAAACCACAAAACACATCCACAACACTCAAAGCCTAGACATAACTGAAATAATGATCACACCACTAGTAAGTTAAAGTTTAACTAAGTTAAAGTTAAAGCAGTCCCATGGGTATACTGCACAATATTGCATATTCATGTACTGAAGTACAAAATAGCACAAAAGAACTACTAAACACAACTACACTTGTGAGTATCCAGGAAAACTCAGGGTAAGTAGGAACATTTAGTGTAAATTCAGTTAAATGCACTAGCTTATATAAAACAAGCAGCCTTTATAAAGGACACTTGCTTTAGAACTTCGCTACAATGCATTATGCTCATAATCTTGAAACACTTATATCCTGTTAACCTTTTTTTATCTTATATCAGCACCATCTGTTTAAATGAAAAAGTAATTCACTCAAAATTTTAGCATTTTAATTAAACAACAAAGCTTTCAGTGGTTTCAGCTAATTACATAATATGTATACATTGGAGTGATAACAGATACACAGCAGTCACCTTCAACTAAAGACATTTTGGGGTGTAAAACAAAGAAAACACAGCCGATGAGAGTGACAACCAAAATAATAGCGCAGGTTCTCGAAATGTGTATTACAGCAAAGAATGTATTTTCATTAGTGGCTTGTTATTTGTTGTCTCATGTTTGGTTATTTTTAGAATGTTACTCAAACGACTGCATGAGAGCAGTGACAAAACATATTATTACACTGAGAAAGGCCTTCAGGTACTTATGAGTTACCTCTGTACAGAGTTAGTCGTGTGATCGAAGCTTGGGGAAAATGCTGTTAAATAGATGCCGTGCAGCCTCCTCAACCCCTGAGCTTACATCCAGAAATGTGTCGCAAACAAGCAGTTCAACCAGAAAAGGGCAACAAAAAGCTATTGACCATCACTGCTAATCACACCGCCAACAATAGCACA